>NW_024037050.1:0-514137 GCF_015706575.1 Patiria miniata
TAATTTGTTGAAATGGTTGAATTTGACTTTGACAAAATGTTTGAGATCAATTTCAAAGCATGGGCAAAAACTGTGAAGAACGAATGGACATAATTGAATGACACATAGATTTTATCATGTTAATTTTACTTCTTCTTTTCTTATTATACGTTAAATTTCAAATATTCTTTTTTTTTGTTTTACAGTTTACATAACCATGATAACATGATTACTTTAAGTTTTTATCTTTACTAACTTGTCTTTAGGCCTAACTGATTACTTTTTTATATCCTATTTTGAAGTGGTTCAACATGTTCAACGTGTTCAAGATAGGCTGTACAGTCTTTCCACAACACTGAACCCATGACTTTGTCAACAATTTATAATAATAATAATAATAATGAATGACAATGTGAATTATGATAAGTCAGGAAGGAAAGAATGTTACAACCTGATCTAGTCCGAGTAACTTGGACCCAACTTATCGCCTTTTTTAACATTTGGACATGGTCTGGCGATAGTCGCCAGACCATGTCCAAATGTTAAAAAAGGCGATAAGGTGGGTCCAAGTTACTCGGACTAAACCTGATCCCACTTTTTTGTACAGGCTATCATCTCAATATTACTATTAATATTATTGCAAAAATGTTGAAAAGACATGAATCTGGGACTGAGAAACATTTCCAATTCATGTCTTATTAATCATATTTCCTAACAAAATTGGAAACGTGTCTCAGTCCCAGTTTCATGTCTTTTCATTAAAAAATGTTTCACATAACATGAACATGAACAAAATTGGAAGTCATGAATTCCAATACCCATGCAGACATTACGCAATCTGCCCCTAGAACTAGTCCCACTAAAACTAACTGGGGCATTAGAACTCCTTTTTTTGACATTTTGGATGTTGGTCTGTCGTACTAGCGTCCCACTACGGAAGTATTGTCAAAGTTCACCACAAAAATCATGCAAAATACTTAACAAAAATACCTTTGAAAGCACCCACTGCATCTCCACATGTCAAGAAGATCTGGATGGGCACTGCTGAAGTGGGAACGTACATGACTGATGGAGTTTCAATCCAACCAAATGTTAGGTAGTACGTGTTACCAACAAGTGGAAACCAGTCCCAACATCGTATAAATAACATCCGTGGACACATTCTGGAGGAGGTTGACTCTGCTAAATACTTGGGTGTGCATCTAGACTCAAAACTCAACTTAAAACACTCATGTTGATGCAGCAACAAAGAAGGCTAATTCCACAGAGCTTTTCTCAGATCTACATGCGGAGTTTGTTTTTTTAACCCTTCCTTCTGGTTGAAACCGGAAGTGCCTTGTAATTTAAAATTGGTAAAAGATGTGAACTTGCTTTCAACGATACAGAAATGAACGGTGACGTCATAAAATGTTAGAGCACCCTCTAGCGGCAGGTTGTTAATAGATAATAATAGATGAAAATTTATG
This sequence comes from Patiria miniata, assembly GCF_015706575.1. NCBI lineage: Eukaryota > Metazoa > Echinodermata > Asteroidea > Valvatida > Asterinidae > Patiria > Patiria miniata. Next base: position 1,446 of record NW_024037050.1, read on the forward strand.
TGACATCATCATGATGTCATCACGTGATATGTGACGTCATAATTCAAAGCCCTAATATAATCACATCTTTATATGCCACCATTTATTATAAACAGAACTGCACATCCTTCCTGGATGGAACTTATACTTGAAACTTTACATGTCACATATGTCACAAAAAGTTACCGAAACAGCCCTGCGTTTGTCCACAAACATAAGTCTATGGTAGTTGCACATGTTCTTTTCAAGGGCATACCGGTACATTGGTGTACATTGTATGTAAATGTAGATCCTAGGAGCTGGTGGGGGGGGATGCTATTTTGATCAGAGGAGGATGGGTCATACATTGTAGTAGTATCATCTCTCCAGATTGTTGTACATGTACATTGTACTTAAACCCCCCCCCTCCCCCAAAATATATATACATTGTGCACATGTATACCGTACATACATTCATCCTGTCACCATAATAATGAACTCACAAAAAGTAAAACTAGTTATTGAAAAAGTAAATAAATTTGAAATATAGCACCCTTGACAGTGTACGCAAATAGAAACCCACACTTGCTGTGCATTTAATATACACGCGTACATGTACATGTGATGAATATAATAAACAATGCCACCATATGAGGTCCAGATCCCCTCCCTGCTTCTCAAATTTCTATTGTCCATGTGCATGTATGGAAAAATACAATTACATGTACATGTAAATGTGTACATTGTAGGTGTACACTTTACAAATAGGCCTACAGTGTACATTTACATACATGTACATGTACATGGACGGTGGAACATGTGCTCTACACACAAGTATGTACATGTACATGTACTCTACATGAACATGTACATTTGAGATGTACATGTACATGTAAGCTACCCGACCGCAGTGATCGTGAACAAGTGCACAGAGTCTCATTCTCAAATTACGTGTAACATTTTAATTATTGGGTTCAATTGATCTGCATGTATGTTCTACATGTACATGTACCATGGAGGAGTAAGAATGTACATGTATGGCAACAGATCAACGTTTTAGTAATTAGTTTAACCAGTGATGAGTTTGACATGTACCAGTAATTGTGTCATATTATTTTGTCTCTTTCAGGGATGATCCTGCATGTACATATCGGTCTACAGATTTCAAATCGTGTCCTTATGAAAACCGTGACATGTTTCATGTGATGCTGTGTTACGTTTGCTGAAACTCTCGCTAGTAAGACTTTGCGGAGCTTACATAATACAACCATTGTTGTGAGACGTGACAACAAACGAGTGGAGCTCATTTCGGAGTCCGTCAAGAGTATGCCAATCGTTCCAAGATACTGCCAGGAACCAGTGGATGACATGGCACCAGTTATCAGCTTGGATTTCATCTATAGGATGTGTTTGTTTCTGTGGCTGTCGTATTCAGGTTTGGACTTACTCAATTCTTCCCCCCCCCCCCTAATATTGGGTAGATTACTCAGGTCATTTCATCCTACAACGTCACTGTAACAGCAAAAGGGAACGTTTTGACTTCCAACAAGAGCTTTTTTTCCAGTAAGATTAAAATCAACTTGAGCAAATTAATATGATATTCGGCATTAATTTCAGCTGTAGGTTTCTGTTCACATATTACTTATTCTCCTGGCAAGAGTTTTTAGTAGTTTCCTCAATTTCATTGCTGCTTATTATTCCTAAAACTAGACTTTTTGGTCAGGCCAAGAAAGGAAAAAAGGTTGTTTCCCATAACATGGAAAAAAATAGGGTGGGTGGGTGGGTGGGTTAAATCTTCTCTCTTTTTTGCTCAGAATGAGGGATGATGGGTGATTAATAAAAAATTGATATATACATTCGTAACAGTTAACATGTGAATCAACTTATCATTCTGTGCCTGCTGCGCTGTTTATAGGCTTTGCTGCACTGCGCAGCAACACTGCCCTGCTGACCAAATTACAAAAATTGAAATATTTTTTTTTTAAAATACAGAACGACGTCTGCAAAATGTAGGGTGGGGTTGACACCATAACTTTTTTTTTTTAAGTTAAATGCATATAACCGGAAATAAAGGTAATTTTCTTGGCCTTATCTTTGCGGTTACATGTACTATGGTGCAGGACTAAAGCCCGGTTCATATTTGGCGCGAAAGCGAACTTTAATTTTTGACGTCATGGGGAGTGTTCGCGCAGAGAATTTGTAAAAGTTGAACATATTTCAACTCGGCGAATTTTGCAGCAAAAGTTTCACGACGTCAAATTTGCTTCGCTTTCGCATATGCAAGAAGTATGAACCAGGCTTTAGGATTTGACATGTTTGATCTACATCTACCTGTATGTAGTTTACTTTGAACCACAGATATTGATGACACATACCGGTACATTGTAATATTTGAGTTTCTGATTTGTTGTCCCTTTGCAGCAGTACTGCTCAGGTGTGTTACAGGAGCAAGTGTCAACCTTCCCCTGTCCACAGTATCCTGCTTAGAGTATGACTCACAAAAGTGTACGGGCAATGACAGTAATTGCAACACAATCAAAGACTGCGATGTGGAATTTGGCTACGCGGATTTGGACCCAGAGGAGGTGGAGACGCATAAATGCTTTATATTGTGGCACAACACCTCCACGGGAGCTGAAGTCATCATGAAGGGGTGCTGGCAGAGTGGGCGAAGCGACGACTGCGTGGAGGATGAGCGCTGCGTGTCCCACGAAGCAAACTCCGATGGGGAGAATCGTTACTTCTGCTGCTGCTCGGGCGACCTCTGCAACCATGAATTCATTCATGATCCCAAGCCCAAACCGCTCTCAACAGAGCATCCATGTGAGTATCCGTGGACTCCATTTACTTTAGGTCGTCATACATGAACCAGAGATGCCAACCATTACTCTTTTGGAGTAGTTATTAGGATTTTGAGGCATGTTACTACTCATGAAAATTCCAGCTGTCCTATACGCCAACATTGTGGTTACTCTGAAAAGTACTGTGGTTACTCTTAAACTTGACTGTTGTCCTATGTATTTACATTAGCATTACTCTTTGCAGGAAGAATCATTACTATTTTGTAGTCTGTACAGTTGGCATCTCTGCATGAACTTCTGAAACATGTCACGTGAGCAGACCTATAACCACTGAAACTTCACTGTTTAAAACCATGATGAACCAATGTACTATGTGTCACTGCACAATTTTTAGTGAACATGGAGAAGGTACATGTTGAGAAATTTGTCTTGAAGTTATTAAACCTTTGATGCAGACCTGAAGTGAAGTCCTCCCAAGCCAATCAAATAACGATTAACCCTCCTGCTATTTAAGCAGTCATGGACAGTCAAAATTCACTTCCACTTCCCCTGCAATACTTTTAACAAAGGCTGGTCACCGGCAGTCAGATCATATGTCAAGCAAGTACTTTGTCTAGTCAAACTGGGTCAACAGACAAAGCAGGCAAGCTGTGGTCACAGCTGTTGTATCACTCTCCCAGAGTCAAAGCATAGCTGTATCAAGTTACTTTAAGCAGTCCAAGGCAGTCAATCCTGCTTTATGTGGGCTGGGAATTCTTAGGGGTTGAAAACAGTAACTTGATTGATTTTGACTGCAAGGACAACTTGGCACAGAATGTATGTTTGCATAGGAGGGTTGATAGTCATCCAGTCTTAAGTCAAGTGATAAGTTGTTCAAAGGAACTGTGACAAGTGCATTCTTGTGTTATTTTTTTTATTCTGTGTTTTTATTAGTGACCTTACTTGTGGTTTAACTTGTGATGACTCAATTTTTTACAAACTGCTCCAGTGTGCTCACAAAAAGTGCTATGCTAGATGAACAGAGTGCACACTTCAAAGCTGAGGATACATTTAAGATTTTTGTAATACTACAACTTGACATGTTATTCCCACAGTTCAAGATCAAGGCCCTAATGAAGACAAAAAGAAGAACCGCAGTAACGTCATACTGACAACCGTTCTGTACACGCTGGTTCCCATCACTGCATTCACCGTTATCATCATCAGTGTGTACTGGATGTGTCGTCGCTATCGGTACTCGCAGCTCACCTCGGTACCCAACAGCGAGCCCAGCCCGCTCTCCCCGCCATCGCCGGTCTTGGGCCATCGGCCGATTCAGCTGCTGGAGATCAAAGCACGAGGGCGATTTGGGGCCGTCTGGAAAGCCCAGATGGGACACCAGCAGGTCGCTGTCAAAGTATTCCCACTGCAGGACCGCCAGTCCTGGATCACGGAGCAGGAGATCTACTCCATCCCTCAGCTCCGACACGAGAACCTGCTGTATTTCATCGGCACAGAGCGGCACGGGGAAGGCATGGACCAGGAACTGTGGCTGATCACTGAGTACCATCCCCGGGGCTCACTGTGCGACTACCTCAAGGGCAACCTACTGTCCTGGAACGATCTGTGTAAGATCTCGTTGTCCATGGCCTACGGCTTGGCCTTCCTTCACGAGGACTTGCCTGCCACCACTCTCTGCATCGCCAAGCCCGCCGTCGCCCACAGAGACTTTAAGAGTAAAAATGTACTCCTGAAAAACGACTTGTCTGCATGCGTTGCAGACTTTGGGCTGGCTTGTAAATTTGAAGCGGGTAAAAGCCCTGGAGATACTCACGGACAGGTAAGATGTGAAACACAAACCTCAAGTAAATTTAAATCTCTTTGGGCTTTTTGCCTATAAATCTCTTTGGGCTTCTCAAACTCTACCCTTAAATACTCTCTCCTGTGCAAGAAATCATGGACACATTCTCAGTGCTCTCACTTTGAGTGGCATCAGTTCCGTATAATATTTGACAAGTTTATTTATAAATGTATAACGAATGAGGGCTTATCGGTCACTCCAGTTATCGGATATTGTTCCCCTGAATATATTTCCTTGCAGGTCGGCACCAGGCGATATATGGCCCCCGAGGTGTTAGAGGGCGCTATTCAATTCCAGAGGGATGCATTCTTGCGCATCGATATGTACGCCTGTGGACTGGTGCTGTGGGAGATAGCATCTCGCTGCACAGCACAGGAAGGTAGGTGATAACCTAGGCCCATACATGTATGTGGCCTACGGATAAGTGTCCTGCACTGCAACTAAATCCTAGAAATAAAATATCTCAAAACTGTCGGAAAACAGTTCGCAGAGTAGTTCCTCAAAACTTTTTAGTATGAAATTGCTGAAACTTGCTATCCTCTACCTTCTGGCTTATATTAACACCCAGCCTTAATTTTCCAACAAATAGTTCACACCCTAATATTGAGAGATATAACCCAAGAAATCTCCCCGACGCAACTTCCTTCTTATAAAAGGCCAAAAAATCATTAAAGAAATCCTGCATTCCTTTAGGCCAAAAAAAAAGTCTCCGGTTTCTGGTATGGAGCTTGCCCCAAAAGTGGTGCGGCGACGCGGCTTTTTTTTTTTTTTTTTTTTTTTGGCTTCAAATGTCGGCTGATGACTGCAAATGGTGCCCGACTAAACTTAGTGCAAATATATGGGAGACCAGAGAGGTAACATAAAGCTTATTCTCGATCATAACCCCATCTAAAAACACGTTAAAATTGTGCAGCAGCAGGATTCCAGTCAAACCAGTGAGTTTGGCGGTTTTGAGACATCATCTTGTATAGAAAAAAAAACTTTTTCATTTTGCCGACGCGCATGGCTACGGCGACGCGCGCACATACCAGAAACCGGAGACTTTTTTTTTTTGGCCTTACCTAAGCTCCGATAGTCATTTCATGCATTACACAACTGCTAGCATTTTTATATACTCTCATTGTAAGTGTGACAGGCTACGTATAAATGATGCACTTATGTTTACAAACATTGCTACAACTATAAACTACCAAAAGTAAACTTCCCCAAAATCAGCAGCGGACATTCATCATTGTGGGACTGACTGTAGACTGGGCCTGAAGTGGTGTCAACACGTCCATGTTGGCATGTTATAAGTTAACCCTAACCCACCTCAATCCTCCAAAATCCTTATTGCAGTTTTGGAGAATTTCTGATGATTGAGGATGAATGGTGTTTGAGAAACACCAGGATTTTGGAGGATTGAGGATGAAAGGTGTTAAGCACATGATGATTTTGGAGGATTGAGGATGAATAGTGTTTGAAGATGAGGATGATTTTGGAGGATTGAGGATGAATCCATTTTGAGGCAGGACTTGTCTGATGATTTTGAAGGATTGACGCATTGTTTATCATTCATAAATACCTCAGACAGTTTAGCCATTCCTATTGGTCGAGAGCCCGTCACGTGGCCGGTATTAAACGGATGATAAAGACATGGCTAGCTGGTCTTAAACACTTTTCCAGTGTCACAATAAAATGTGGACTCCTAAAAATCCAGTGCCTCTTATCGTTTCATTGGTTGAACGTTCACAATCCTCACGTAGGCATGCGCAACACTACCAGGGAGTAAGAATTTTATAGTTCTAAATTCAAAACGCAACGCGCCAGGTGCGTTCTGCGCGACATCGCATAGAACATGATACGCGCGCGTCAATCTCCATAAAAGGGTTGTTTTCATCTTACTCGCCAGCTGAACACTCCATTATTTTGCAGGAGGGATGATTCAAAAAGCATAAAGTGAATTTGTTGAACAAAATCGGGATGTTTTGAACGAATGATATGATTTTTTTTTACCGAAAAGGTATTTATGAATGGGAATAAATATGTACTCCGTCGGTATTTATCACTCTGTTTAATACCACTTAGAGTCTGGGTGCTGATAATTACCCTCGCCTCCGGCTCGGGTAATTATCAGCACCCAGACTCTAAGTGGTATTAAACAGAGTGATAAAAACCTCCGGAGCACACATTTATTCCCTTGTTTAAACACGAGTGCAAAATTTTGGGATGAGGAGGATTTTGGAGGATTGACGATGAATGCATTTTGAGGCAGGACTGTCTGACAATTTTGAAGTATTTAGGCACTGTTGCAAAATTTTGGAGGATTGAGGATGGTTCCTAGCAAAAAGGGCCTAGGGGGTGAGGGTTAAGGGAAAAAAGAGGCAATAGTTAGCTTTTTGTGAAGTATTTGTAATATTGTTCTTCTCAGGCCCAGTTGATGAATACATGCTCCCGTTTGAAGAAGAGGTCGGTCAGGCTCCGACTCTTGAAGACATGCAGGAAGTAGTGGTGGTGAAGAGGCTGCGGCCAGTCTTCAGAGACAGCTGGCTTAAACATTCAGTAAGTCAAGTTAAACTTCAAACCTGCGTGGTATTTCTGGAGGACTTTTGCATGGAGTCCAAACTTTTAAAAAGAATATCATTAAGCCTTCTTCTGTGAAATCAAAATTCAGTGCAATGTTTAAAAGCCTTTGTAAACCTTCAGGTGATGGGATATGAAGTGTAGGTAATTAACTGTGTAATACAGAGTGTATGCACAAAATTCAGCACTTACATGTACGTGCTTACCACATAAAGGGGTTGTGAAATTTTGAAGTGTAATCATGCTCCACAGAAAATTACAAAAGGATTTTGTGTGCTATATTTGCAAAAGTGCGGCATCAAAAATTTGTAATAATTTTTAAGACTAGGAGGGGTAATCAAAAATCAATTATACCAACTATTCGAATAATTCGATCATCAACCGAATTTTCAAATAGCTTTTAGCCGGTTTGAATATTAGAAGAAAAAAAGAAGAAGATATGCATGTGCACACACGACTGTGTTGTTATCTTATCGTAAGGTTGCAACGCTGTATTGTCAGGTGCCACTTTTTTGTCGACGGTAACTTTTGATGACGGCGGTTCGTTGATCCCATCCTTTCAGTAAGTGAAAGCCCTGGACCATTAGAAAATGAAATACTTAATGCAAAGCACTCGATCGCCGCATGCAAATTGTAACTGGCGCAGTCTGCTTGCAACTTTTGACTGGCGCGGCATGCAGTTGCATCCGAATATTCCGTCAAAAGCAGTGTCGAGTAATCGAAATACTAAATTATTCGAGGATGGACATCCCTAAATGTTAACATGTCTTCTCACCGCAGGGAATGCAGCTCCTCTTTGAGACCATCGAGGAATGCTGGGACCACGATTCGGAGGCCCGTCTCTCGGCCGGATGCGTGGAGGAGCGACTCAGCCAGTTGCTGCGTTGCAACTCCTACACTGCCCCGCTGATCTCGCTCACTCCCTCGCCCCCGAAGGAGTCCAGCCTTTGAGGTATTCTGGTATTCACATGCACCGACAGGCAACGCTCGTCATTTTTTGTTACCTCAGTTATCGGGAGATAGTGCCGCATGGATATTCTTAATATTTTAATTAGAGGTATGCCCAAAGAATGCCAAGTATTCTAAGAATTGGTGTGTGCAGCCACATCGGTATGTGTCCCTACATCCATGCATTTGTAGGATGTGTACAGGTTACCATTCAACTGAAGACTTGGAACAACAGCTTACCCGAGATAACAAAATCCTAAGGCGCTTAGCCCAAGTCCTCAGTAGTTTTGGCGTACAAACCAGTGCAGATATGTAGTCGAGTCCATCGCAAGTCCGTCACAAGTGACTCACAAGTCCATCGGATAAACAATAACAAAGGAATGCCTTTGTCTAAGCTCTTTTAAATAACTTGTGAGTTGAATTGGGACTGGAGGACTTGTCATGGACTTGACCACATCACTGAACCAGGATATGTGTTCAAACATCAGCATTTTATTCTAACCCTTTCAGATCCCTCAAAATCCACCTAATTCGGGCGATACACAATGCAGTGCCCCACCATGGAGATTTCATTTTTTTAAGATTTCATTTTTTAAGATTACAGTTGACAAAAAATAGCCCTTTTGAATGAGTGTCGGTAAACAACTTGAGCTAATTTGTCAGAGATTGGGGCATAGCGTTCTGCCGCCTATCGAAAAAACACCGTATTGATATAAAGAAAAGGGCAAACATATATTCAAATCATACGCTTATGAAACTACTGACTGGAAAAACAAACAATCGCAAATTTCTCGCGCTGCGAATTTGTCGACCATCTCCCACAATGCACTGGAAAAAGTGAACTCTCCGTGGCAAACTCTTGGTGGCGCACTGCATTGTGAATCGCCCAAATTGTCTATGGAGGATTATATTCAGTTGGTTTCCTGACATCCAGAGTATGTTGCTCTTTGATGAAAAAGTGTCCTGCCTAATAAAAAAAATAAGCTCCATCCCACACGATGTCATTGGAATAGAGACTGGGTACCAGACTGGTGTACACACTGATGGAAGTACACGTAGTAGAGTAGTAGAGCCGGGGTAATATTCTTGACTCTAACATATTAACATGAGAATTTCACAAAGGAAAACAAAAATGTCCGGTTTACTGTCGCCATGTACGCCATCTCACTTCACTTGGTGGCTTGTATTGCAGGGTTGGCATTTTTAAAGCATTGTATTCATTTTTAACTATAAGTAAACATTTCTTAGGATGGCAGTCTGGGTCTTATTCACAGTTTTTTTCCCAAGAATATCTGGCCATTTAAGTATCATTGGATGGGCTAGTCCTTTCCGTAGGATTTCTCTTGCCTGAACATTATCATATGCTTGTGCCATTGCATATGAAAAAAATACGAGTAGCTTCACTTTGTACGAGAACATTAGGTTTTGTTTTACCTTTATACAATGCCTGAAGAAATTCCGTCATTTGATCGGTGGTCGTTAATCCTGTTAATCAGGTGAATGATTCGTCCCAATGTATGGCGTTCCGTTCCACGATAAAAATAACTTCCATGGCACGATCACAGTACTGGTTGTGAGCTGAGATTGCTTTGATGGTGTACATTCATAGTACCAGTTTACGAGTTACCAATCAGATGGCGCGGATTTATTCAGGCGTTGTATAAAACAAAGAATTAATGTTCTCACATTGGTGCAGTGGAATGAAGAATTTCATTTGGTGACAGATGGAATGGTCCATGCCACTTGGCTTCGCACCGTGGAATCGAACATTCCATCTGTCACCTCATGAAATTACTCTTTACCATTGCACTCGTAAACATTCATTAGTTGTTTTATGACTGTGACTCCCAAGTGGTAATTGTTAATGATAGGGTAGGTCTTATGCTTGCAAAGCAGATGAAAGTATTCATTGTTGTTTCGACATACATTTGTTGCCATGGATACTACTCGTTAGTATAAACTGAAATGAGAATACATAATACCAACGTTCATTGGAAATAGGTTACAAATTACATGTACATGTACCATATTTGTCTTAGTAAAGGTAGGTTTACTGTAGACTCAAGTTTGCCAATAACATGCAGTACATGTACTGTACATAAAAATCCAGACTACATGTAATGAGAATATATAATACCAACATTCATTGGAAATACGGTAGGTTACAAATTACATGTACATGTACATGGCCTTAGTAAAGGTAGGTGTAGACTCAAGTTTGCCAGTAACATGCAATACATGTACATAAAAATCCAGACTACATGTAGGCAAGCCTACATGTAGTAAAGCTGGTCCAGTACCAGCCTAAGTCACAAGTGACAGGCAGTCAGTCAGTGAGTCAGGTACATGTGCATGTACATTTACAGGTACAGGTACATGTGCATGTACATGTGCATGTACATGTGTACGTGTTCATCTTTTCAAATCGTGGACGAAAAATACCAGGGAACAAAAGAGAACAATTCCCAGCATACGTCCGCGATTGGGGTCGTGTACAAAACCCATGGGAGTCTTCCTAAAAGTTAGAGTACAAACAAAAGAGGGACAATAGGACGTCCACAATCGACGGTGAACACACATTTGTGTGTGTGTGTGTACATGTACAGGTACAGGTACAGTTACATGTGCATGTACATGTGTGGGTGTACATGTACACACACACATACATGTGCGCATACATTTACATGTGCATGAACATGTACAACATTCGTGTACGTGTACATGTGCATGTACCGCACGTGTACATGTACATGTACACATGTATATAAGGAAGATACCAAACAAGCCCTCTTGGACTAGCAAAAACTACCCCAAAAAATTGATATACATGTAAGGTCAAATTCAATCATTGTAATTTTGGGAAGTTCATACACGTGTTGTCTGAGTATCATCCGGTGTCCAACAGAGACGTCTCCGTAATCATCGTCTGATATGTGTGAGCAATGCAAATTTGATGCAACCCTGCGCGCCAGGCAGTCGGGCATGTCGGAGTTAACTTTAGAAATTGTGACGTCACTTCGAACAGAAATGTGGACTTAGCTGTTGATTGATCAATTTGGCTACCATGTTTTTGAATAATACAACGAAGACGGATAGAAGGCGCCCGCTGAATGGTCAGAATCTCGAGGTCAAGACGCAGTTTCGTTTTGGGTAATTATTTGCCGAATCTGCTCCCATATCATAGACCCTTGCTGTGCAAGGGGTATTCCATAGACTACATGTGCAGTGGTGGTTTCAAATAAAACACTGCTTGTTTTTCTTTAAAGTCAATTTTAAAGCCTACTGGAATATTTTAACAATGCACAATCATTTTTTTGGTTTATTTACAACATTATCGCATGTACGGTACATGTATGTACATGTACACAGAAGACCGCAGTTTTGGTACTCCTTGTACTGCATGTGATTTAGTAGGTCTTGTAGTCTGCACAAATGGTACCATCTCACTGGTGTGTGTGTGTGTGGCTTGTGTGTACCAGATGTAAATATTGTATATAATGTTTTTATTTTAACTTGTCTTTGTCTGTCCGTGTTGTACATGTTCTAAATGTTCTTCAGTCAACTATTAACATGCCATGTTTGACATTTATCATGTTTATCTAAATCATAGATAAACTCTCTTGTTTTTACTTGGTTTTTTTTTAGTATAGTGATCTTTTTAAAAACAAAATTTCTTTGGCACATACATTACATGTACATGTACACACACACATAATTATTATACGTATATAGTTTTTAGTAGGCTAATAATTGAAAATGTACATGTGTGTACAGGGATTTGGTTACGTTTTTGTATTTTGCTTTTTCTAATTCTGCTTTGTAATTTCTTTATATGTAGCTAGAGCCTTACCTTTGTCATGTTTTTCATACATGTATGTGTCCAGTTACATGTAAATAATGTTTAATCCTAACGCTGCTAAATGCAACAGAAAGCGACATTGATAAATAGTTGTTGCATACTGTTGCATTTAGCAGGCAACCCATTGCCCGTACTCTGTTGCATTTTGTTGCATTTTGGTAGTGCAACTGCTCATATTCCCAAGGCGATACAACAGAGTCCACTGTTACATTTGGTTGCAGTTAGTAGGGTAACTGCTTGGTGCCAAGGCTGGTGTGCACTTGGTTCACTGCACAATGCAACAGAATCCACTGTTGCAGTTTGTTGCAGTTAGTAGCGTAACTGCTTGGTGCCAAAGCTGGTGTGCACTTGGTTCACTGCACAATGCAACATAATCCACTGTTGCAATTTGTTGCAGTTAGTAGCGTAACTGCTTGGTGCCAAAGCTGGTGTGCACTTGGTTCACTGCACAATGCAACATAATCCACTGTTGCAATTTGTTGCAGTTAGTAGCGTAACTGCTTGGTGCCAAAGCTGGTGTACACTTGGTTCACTGCACAATGCAACAGGATCCGCTGTTGCAATTTGTTGCAGTTAGCAGGGTCCTTTTTTCCAGCCAAGTTGCATTTTGTTGCATTTGGTAGGGTGCCTAGTGAAACCCTGTTGTGGGTTACATGTAGGGTTTTAATAGAGTTTTTGATTTTTTTTGTCATTTGAAATTTCGGACAAAATTGGTCGGGCGTAATTTTAGTTTATCTTATTTTTTTCTTTGTGCCATATGTATCAATTGGAGCATTTTGTCACTGGTCAGTCATCCCCCCCCCCCCCCTCCCGACTATTTGTATAGTACATGTGTGTAATGTTCCGGTTCATCAAATATGTATATTTATAAGATGTTTGAAAATGTCCAATATCCAAATGGAATACAAAAACAATTGTAGAATGTATCAATATTTTAATAATTAACTTATGGAAATAACCCTGCTCTGTAAATTATAGGTAACATTGGCATTACACACCAATATTGTGGCAATGTTTCTTCTATGTTCTATTTAAAAAAAAAAATTGAGCTAAACATCTGATCGTACATTTTGAGAGATACATTGTACGTTGTCAGTGACAATAAGGAATCTGTTATATTTTTTGGTAAAGCCAGACAACGTTGTTCCTTCAGGATAGTCACTCGAGCAGATATAATCATAGATCTGAGCCCAATTTCATAAGGCTGCTTAACAGCCGACTTTGTGCTTACCGAGCCTCCATCTATTTCATAGGGACCGTTAAGCAGTAAGCGCAGCAAAAGCACGCTTAAACCCCAGAAGGAAACTTTGCTTAAATCAGTGACATAACAATAGAAATCTCCATGCGCGCGACAGTTAGCATGAAATAGTGCTTAAGCAGCAGCATGATTTTCTGCTATAGTAAGCACAACTTTTCTGCTTACTGTTAAGCAGTGCTATGAAATTGGGCCCTGTGCTTTGAACAAAACCCATTGTTGGTTGTCAGCTTCAGTTCATTGTAAAAAAAATAATAATGATTTTCAGATAAGCTAAGCAAAATTAGAATGCAAGAAATGGTCACAGACATATCACATTCAAAACTGCACAAACAGTGCAAGGGGAAATCTTTGAAACAGTTACATGGACATGAGCCGGAACTACATGTACATGTATAGAGGGCGCCCTGTGGCCTACTCATCCGAGTCACATGACGGACAGGTGTGTACCCATTGGTTGGCATACATGCGAATGGCGTAGAGTGTCTGTGACCAGGGGCCAATTTCACGGCGCTGAAGAGTCCGGCTTCTAAAAGCAGGTTACCAGCCAAAACTCCATGTGATGTTGCTCGTGATTAGTATTCAGCTGTTGTTTGCTGTAGCATGAAAATCATGTGGAGTTTTGGGTGGTTAACTGCTTTTAATTTATAAGCCAGGCTTTTTTTGTGCTAAGCACATTTTGTTGCTTAGCAGCGCCGTGAAATTGGGCACTGAGTTGTCAACTGATATATACCTAAACGGGGAGGATTTTCATGTGAGGAGAACACACCCGAGCATGGATGCACAGCAGAAGAAATAGCAATCAAATATCCGTCTGTACCAGTAATGTTTCTCATTGTTATATCTTAGGGCAAAGTTACCATAAAGTCAATTTCGTGTTTTCTGGCATGATGGTAGACTTGATTTCAAGTCGTTACTTGGCATGGTTTTGGTGGTTTGTCGTCACGCCCACTGAATCGTAGGTGCCACTCTCTATATGTATGTAGTGTGTTGCATAGCATTAATGCGTTGGGACAGTTGTTCTGCTTTGACACCAGTATGTGTGGTCTATTGACATGTCTAAACCTGACATGTCTAAACGGCAAGAGCATGACTAACGACCTGAAATCAAGTCTAGAAAGGTCGCTGTAAATGTACATGTACTTGTTGATATAACATGTACAGACGTACATTGCACAGTGTAGCCGCTTATTAAATTCTAGAATCCTGTTGTTTTAAAGACCGCTGTAAATTACAGCTTGTGCTGCCATATGTATGTACGTGTATTATGAATTGCTAAAATGCTGCTTCTAATGTTTATTTGTATGTTACAGTTGTGAAACTTTGCACATGCATTCGTTGCTCCTAGTGCACAAACCATGAGTAGAGATCTGGAACTTTTTTCAGTCAAACACCAGTGATGGTATTCATGCATGAGACAGATTCAGTACCGTTTGGACCCATCCAAGTCTGCCAAAATCTCACACCTTTGTTTAGCACCCTATTGGTGAGTCGTACCAAGAAAATCTACCAGTATACAAGTGAATTTTTACGAGTATGGACATGATGGAAGTAGGGGTGTGCAGCGTAACCGAATACCCAACCGCTGATGTCAGGAACCGGTTCCAGACTATGGATCGGGTACCGTAACCAACTTTACAAATTACTTAGCAACTTCTCAGACAATGCAAAAGAAAGGTTTGGAATGACATTTGCAGGGAATTTTCAAAATGAAAACCAGGTTACATGAACACGGAAAACCAAAACAGATCTTACGTTTATGTGCATTTTAACGCGCGACAGATGACGCTCGTGAAAGTTGCAGTGTACTTCTGTCAAGCTATAAATAAAGAACTTCCGGGATTTGATAGGTTAGCCCGTTCCGGTACTACCCGTAGATGCACACCACTAGATGGAAGATTGAAGAATGCATGTGGTAAAGTTTCACTTCGTTATTAAAAGGAATTCATTGATACTTGAGTGTGGCACTTGCTGCCAAAAAAAAGCTTAAACTGCATTATCATGATTAGGACACTGATCTTGTCTGTTTTGCTATGAAAAGGTGAATGTCCAAGTCTTTGGAGTTATAACAGGGCAGAAGTAGATTTGATTTGGATGTTGGATGCTGGTTTAGGGAATCGTACAGTCAATGTTATGTCTTGAATACGCTCTCTTAGGAATATTGCGAGTGTGTATGTTCCAAGACTAAATTATTTGACAGCCGTGTGTACCTACCCAATTGTATAATCTACTGCATGCACTCACTTATGCTCTGTGGTGATTCTTGACTATCAGCTTCAAAAATATCACTGCATTCATGGGTAATGGTTGTGGCTAATTGATTGCTGTTGAAGCGAGTTTGACAAATGCTGCCAGACAGTTATGTGTGTAATTCTCTATAGGTTACAACTCATCATGCTGTATTAACAGTGCGTGACTCAAAAAAAACTACCACCAAAATAGAATTCGATGAATTTCCTGTTGTTCTACCTCAATTATATATTATTTAGGGCAAAAAAAAACTCAGCATCTTTCTGTAACTCTGTCTGTCTTTGTGAAGTTGTACATGTTGCTTCTCGGTCACGGGAAAGTGTAGGTGGTGTATTTTTGTGTGTGTAGAGCTGTTCCCCTAGCATTTTACCTCAAATCTGTTAACAGATGAATTCTACCTCAGGAGTGTGCTCAAAGATTTGATCAGTGATTACCAGGAGAGGGGGACATAGGAAAAGGTAATGGGCATCAGAGGGGAGGGGGGGGGTGATATTATCTGCCAGTATGGACAATTCAAAATTTTTGTGACAGTGCAACATGTAATTGAAAGTTGAGAGATTTTGTAAGACTAACTTGTGTGTAAAGCTCGACAAACTCTCATTGGAATGTCTCCTCCATAGCTCTGGCATATTGACAATTCTGACTTGATGATTACATGCTCATGTCGTATCTTTATACATGTATGATGCGTATGAAGGAAAGCACCAGGCTCCCCCCTCCACCCTTCCCTCCCCCTGCCCTTCCCCATCTCTTAGATCTGTTGTTGGCGGTGTAAAGGTGTGGTTCTGAACATAGTTGCAACCAGAGGGTCATCTGGTTTTTGTTTTGGACACCTCAGTTTTTTTTTAAGTCTGACAGGTTTTGTTGTCACTGCCAAAATCGCACAACAAAACACCAACAAGCTGTACGGACTTCACTCGTTTAGAAGTATGAAATTAGACAATTTTGACATTGTTTCTGAAAGCTTGGCTGAAGCTCATGGCTCACACGAATTGGGGTAGGAGTGGAGCCAAAGTTGTCTTTGCAAATTCTGGGTGAAAAAAAATAGAAATTTTGAACTGTGAGATCACAGAACTATTGTTTCCCCCGCAATGGAACCACACCTCAGAGCCACGTGCGCACAAGGTGTCAAACTTATGGTAGCTGCATATTTCGGTGTAAAGCGCTTATTTTTTACGTTTTTAGACTAAAAAGCAGGAAAAAAATTAGTAATCATGCTTTTTGTGATTACCGTAATGCAAATTCGTTTTCTTTTTATTTAATGTGATTTAATGTAATCGTGATGACTAACAATTCAACGAATGGTAAAAAAAAAGAACACACAGTATTTTGTGCTGTGAGCCTGTAAATTATACTACACAAAAAGCACCTTTACTGTTTTAAATGAAGCTATATCATTGTAAATGTACAGAAAAAAAAGGAAAAAAAAGTGGTAAATTAACAATGTGTATATTACCATAAAATGTGGTATAAGTAGTTGTTAGGCAAGTAGTGTATTATGTGTTTAATTATACAATTACCCTCAAAATCAGTGTATTAGGTGTAGGTTCTTGCAGGTATTGTGTGTTGAATAATGGACATGCTTGTTCCCATGGTTACACACTATTCTTGACCCTTACCTGTAATAAATGTGTTCTGAAAAATTGACCTTTCGATGTACTGTGTGTTTATTGTAAAAATGACTTTGAAGATTTAACACTGGGTTTTATCTTCAAGTAAAGTTGAATCCTTCCTGATTGGTCGATCCATGGCAACAAACCGTGCTACATTATAACAAACTGTGCTACATTATCCCATGTAGCACGGTCTATATCACACTCAGCGTATCGCACTATTCCAAGAAGCGAGCACCAATTCCAGCTGCGCACGTTGATAACTGCTAAAAGGTTGCTGTAAATATAAGCGTGCTCGTTCCAACTTTACAAGTTTGCTTAACGATAATTTCGTTATCCTACTTGCGCTCGTGGAACACAGAAAATGTAGTGCACTACATTATTCCATGTTCCACTCTCGCTCATAGGATAACTAATACTGCCCTTTATTAATTGAATTCAATAACACTGTGTAGTCAGTGTTTGATGGTTTGCGAGAAAAATTCAATTGCGCATTTGCGCGGGGGAGTAGAACCCACGACTTGCCTACTAGTGCAGACGTCTTACCATTCAACCACCGAGCTTGCGGGGGTCGGCTGGCTGGTTTTATTCTGATAGAGCAGCAAGTACTGCAACCAATTGTTTTTTTTATATGATTTGCTTTTATATGTCAGTACTTTTTTAATAAGTTGGTGGGGACATCCAAAAACGTCTGAAATATCCTTGTCTGGTTCCAAGTCCCGTTTTCTTGAAGCTGAATGGGTTTTCATTCCGAAATACTAAATCATAACGCATAGAAAGCAATGAAAACTTGACTACAACTGATCGGACATTTTCGTCATCTGATGTATGGTTGTCCCTTTTTATTTCTATTCACATATAAAAATCTGAAGGAAAAACTTTGCAGTTGCACACGTATACATATACATGTAGATGGCTAAATTAACTCGTGCAAAGTGCGTATGTCTCCAGTTGTGTTTACTGCAATGAGTTTGTCAGTTGATATCCATACCAAAATAATATGTAATCAGGCCATCTTTGGCAAGATGAAATTGACTTAATACTTCAGGCATGCAACTGGGAATTTAGAAAAAAACCGAGGAAATTCCAAACTACACATGACTTTGTACAGTGTTTGTCAATTTGTAATGGCATTCATGAGAAGTACAAAAACGAGGAAATCAGCGGATCCGAGGAAAAGTTGCATGCCTGTTTATTTTCATAATTTTTTCATTTATTTGTTGTAAATTGTTTTGTCATTGGCTAATTATATTCATGCCTACTCGTACCTAGAGGTACTGATGACACAACATGCATATTTACGACTGCCTCTGGGACGACCATTCGGTAGTGCAATTATGCTCGCCCCTAGAGGTACTGATGACGACACAAATATGCAAACAATACCTCTATGGGCAACCATTAATGCAATAATGGTCGCCCCAAGAGGTAATCGTGAAGACACAAACATGAATACTTAGGGGCGACCATAAGTGCAGTAATGGTCACCCCTAGAGGTACTGATGACAGCACAAACATTGCATATCCATGACTACCTGTAGAGGCGACCTTTATTGCAATAATGGCCAACCCTGATGTACTGATGACGAAAATGCCTACGCATGACTAATCGTTGAACCCATGGCTTAGGTAAATGATGCCAATTAGTGCGTATTGTCTCTGTGGGACGAGTTTATCATGCTGCGAAGGTAAACTACAGGCCCCTTGTATGACGAGAGGCAGCATCCTCAACGTCTGGGATAGCACTGGTTGCTATTCGCTATACTTTGCATTATTATTTTTCCACTTCTCAAATAACTGAGCCTGAATCATGTGAATTGCCTGAATTTTGTATTCATTATTTTTCCACCAGTAAATTTGTGTGTGTGTCTATCCCCAATCGTAAAGCCATGCAAGAGCACACATACACCCATGCATACACGTTTGTTTTTGGTGTAAATCAAGGATTTTCCTTGGTTTATACTCTTAACTTTTTTACAACAGGTCTCATTGGTGTTGTACACGTTTTCTAATCGAGGTCCTCCTCGATTTGGTTCCAGTCCTCAATTCATCGATGATGTTGCATGTGTGCGTCTTCGATTTACACCATAAACCTACTCACACACACACACACAAAGAATGAATACGCTGTCCCAATATCCCCTTAAAAGCCAGGGGGATAAAAAAGGGATGCCCTAATACTCTCTGCACATAGGGAGTCATTAGAAAGTGCTTATTTTATTGAGGACACTATTTAAAAAGATACATGTATACCAGGCATGACTTCATTATTAACACATTCTGTTTTATTTTATTATTTTGTAAAATATATTAAGGCAACTGCCAGTTTTTTTCTGAGCCCTTACAAATATATGTCCAAAAGGCGTGTGAAAGCTTTGTGCCTTTAACAAACTAAACAAAACCACACAAAGCCCTTTCTTTTTCACAAGTTCTTATGAAGAGGGGTTTGTTCGACAATATGCACTGCCCCTTTTTTATGCCTTGAAGAAAGCTTTGTGCCTTTAACAAACTAAACAAAACCACACAAAGCCCTTTCTTTTTCACAAGTTCTTATGAAGAGGGGTTTGTTCGACAATATGCACTGCCCCTTTTTTATGCCTTGAAGAAACAAAAACATTAATAAACAGCAGAAATTTATTTCTGACTGCGGGGTGTTTTTCTGTATCAACCGCGATGAACTCTTTCGGTAAGGGCCTGTCTCAATTCATATCCGGGATGAGTTTCAGACATTGTATCGGGTATAAGTTACAGGAATCTGAACAACTTCCCCGCAATCTTCCCGCAATGAAGTTACCAGTATTGGTTGAGTCAAGCAATTGCTTATGAAAGTTTCCCTGGAACATGTCTGGGACAGATGCGGAGCGTCTTCCGGACAAAGTGAATGATTCTACCCGCAATTTTTCCGGGAATCGTCCTGGATATGAATCGAGACATGCCCCAAAGAAATCATTGCCTTCATTAGATATTTAAGAAAACGTGCCATGAAATTCAAGCCTATTACACAACCATGAGTACAAGCACAGCCTTTCCTTTGCCAACTACAGGTTCCCACAGAACTCCTAAAACTATAAATTCCATGACTTTTCCATGGCTTTGCCAGGACAACACCAGGGCTTCCATGACCGATTCCTCTGCTGTTTCGGGATCTTAGGAGCCTATTAAAGGCATAGGATGTCACTCCCTTTCAGCCTTCCAGTTTGACACGAGACCAACCCTTACTCTCTGAGGGTAGTTTACTGCATGTCAGTTGGTTATGCCAATGCCCTCCAGCTGCAGTTTATTGGCAGATAGTTCGTCTTAACAGTGAAGGCTCCAATTGGCAGGAGTTGGAGGCCCTGGAGGGTGCCTGATACTGACCAGCTGGGGGCACTCACTTTGTTATCAGAGGACTCTCATTGTTCTCTGTGGCATGTATTGGAGTGCCTGTCCAGTTACCCTTGAAATGACATGGCAGATATTGGAGGGCCATGCAAAAAACATAGGAGATTTTCTTGAGGCACATATTGGCATGCGTTGGAGGGTCTAGTAGGGTAAGGGTGCGTCACAAAAAGCATTACAACCGTACATTGATTATACAACAAGGAGAGAACAGGTTGCCCCTCAATAAGCCATTTGCGTGTTAACTTTGAATAAAATCTGGAACGCTGGCTTAACACAATGCTTTGCACGTTTTAACCTAGCATTCTCCCGACCAAAGAGACTGTTACTATATCACGCGATTCGGGGCAAGCCTTATAAATGCTAGCAACCCCCAGCTCCGGCATGGTTTGGTGTCTTTGTGCCATTCTCACCCATTGTGAACGATGTATTGGTGCTGAGCGTCTCTTACGTAACTATGCAAGAGCTTGCCCCGAATCATGTGATTAGCAACAGTGTCTTTGGTCTGGAGAATTCACAGTTAAAATGTGCCAAGCATTCTGAGCAAGTCATTGTACCAGACGTTTTTCAAATGTAAATCCCAAAGGGTATAGGTTACTCGCAAATGGCTTATTGTTTTATCTGTAAGTACAAATAACTTGCCACTACTTTCCTTTTGGGAGGATTACGGAGAATTCAGAAGTAGTTTATTTGGTGGTTGCGTATGAGGTCTGAGGCAAACTCGCCATAGGATTGGTTGATCCTTTACTTAATACTATTAGTTATACTTAATGTGAGACATGATGTCCAACTTTAGGTAAACCGGATGCTTCCACTGGCTTTCAGCACATTAAAGAATTTTTAAGGATTCAGGAAGAATCCTGTATGTACCATAAACGACTACTGGAGTTCTGGTCAAGTCTCCAGAGCATGGGAATGTTTATAAGGAATCTCATCAAATCAGAAGGGATTACTGTCCATATATAAATTCAAACTCATGCAGTCAGACCTAGCAAAATGTTTAAGTCCAAATTTTGCCTGAGGCAGACAGGCGATCGATGGTCCCATTCATTGTGCACATCCATGCGCGTAAAGTGTCTTGCCCAAGGACATATGCACCACAATCCCAGGCTGGACTCAACCCCCATACCCAACCCGCAGGCTATGAGTTTGATGCTCCAGATCACTAGGCCACGGCACTCCACATTTTGTTGTGATAGAGTTTGCGTATGCGAGAGTCAACTGTGACATTGAGGGTTTCAGGCAAAATGTGTCAGTTTTGCTCAGTCATCCTGTGAAGTGCATGGCATACTTTTCAGCTGCAGTGAGGAACAACACGAGTGTCACTTCTTGTCTTGGGGAATCACAAGAGATTGCTGATCTAAGATCATGAAGGTAGAGGATTGGAGGCCCAATGTTTCAACTCGCTCGGACAACCCGGGTAGGTATTGAGCACATCCATGAGCTGTGCCGACGTGACCAGTAAGGCCATCGCCCGATATTCTTTCTGGGAGCGGGAACCGTGTCCGTCGACTGGCTTCACAATCTCCAATGAAACGAGATGTTCAAAAGCCTGCAAGAGAAGTGGAAGGAACTTGAAGATGTATACCTGGCACAAACAGAAACTCAGCAGTTTTTATAATCATACTTGTTTGGACATTTCTTGGTGAACAAAAAAATTGAAATCATCGTTTTGTCACAGAAACATTTTGGTTCAATGTGATACCTCACTTGGGAACACTGTGTAAGATATTTAACAAGAGCACAAGCGCTGAAGCTCCTGAAACCCCAAAACTAACAGTTGCACTTAGCGAGATTTTCAAAGGGCATTGCAACACACAATTGAATGCAGGGCCTGCATCATTGATCTGATACACCGTGCCCTCTGGAGACGTGCACACAATAGGGAACAAAAGATTGTATACGTCTCCAAAGGGCAATTTCTATAGATGAATGCATCTCCACAAGATTTTCACAAAATAGATATATGGATTTTACTCAAAAACTAGGAATTTCCAAGGATGGTTGATCCGTCACAAATGGAAGAGTTTTAGAAAAGGGATATTAAGTCTGAATTTCAGCCAAGGAAATTAATTCTGGTTAAAATAAGAGCATTTTGAAACTTCACTTTCAAACTCGAAAACTTTACTACACGAGAACCTTACAAAGAAAAGTCTCCTGACCACAAGAATACAAATTTCAGTATGTGTGCATGCAATTGTGTGTTGCAATGCCCATTGAAAATCTTGCTAAGTGCAACTGTTAGTTCTGGGGTTACAGGAGCTTCAGCGCTTGCGCTCTCGTTATTTCTTACACAGTGTTCCCAAGTGAGGTATCAAATTGAACTGGATAGTTTCCGTGACTAAACATTGATTTTGGATTTTTTTTGTTCACCGAGAAATGTCCAAACAAGGATGATTATAAAAACTGCTTAGTTTCTTTTTGTGCCAGGTGTACTGTTGATGCTATTTTTTGAGTTGCACCCCTTTTTTTGGGGGGGGGGGGTGGGGCCAGCTGATTGTTCTTTTGCACCTGAACCACTCACTGACTTTTACTTGTGAACTAGACCCGCCTCACCTTCGCCCCAAAGTTTAAAACACTGGATAACCCCATCATGCTAAATTCCGGCCCACTGTGTAGGCCACATGCATAAAAAGACTTCCACTATTAGTTCCAGTGAAAAGAAGAATCGATTGAATATCGTGCGCTCTTGCTACATTTTGTGTCATTATTTAGCAATACAAAAATTACTCAATTTTGAATGAAATATCAAAGGTCGGACACCAGCCCATGTTTATATAGTTATGGGGAAAAAGTTTCAAATTATTTCCTGCCGACAATAATTCAGTTCTCACAAAGTCGACTCATTCCTACATGTACCTTCTATCACGGTTGATAATGTACGGACCAAGAACCAGTATCTGATAAAGTGCGCCAAAGCAAATAGTAAAACAGTTTTTACGAGTATTTACCTTTAAAACGACTGGTTTTTCGAAACTCTGGACGACATGAGCTTTCCTCTGCACAAACTTCAGGTATTCTGTAAAGAAGTGAACAAAGATTGATCATTTCTGACAAAAATACCTTCAGTCTGATGATGCTGTCATTGTGAAAAATCCCAAATGAATTTGTAAGTGTCCAAAGAATGTGGACACATAATTTTGTGAAGAAAAAAAATTATGACGGTTTTGAAATAAAAAAAAATCAACTGTCCTTGACTTGTTGTTAGAGGGCTCCCTTTCATGTGACCATGAAACCACCCTGTTACTCCCTATGGGCTCCGTGCACAAGTACCCCTTCAACGGCCAGAAAAGGAGAGTTGGGGGAGACCTAGACCGGTTCTCGGTCCATCCACTGCGTATTTTGAATGATCCAAAGTTATCAAGGGCGGAGATTAGTCTAGGAGACCATCGCAAGCTAAATTCGAAAATATTTGCGCGCCGATGACCCTCACGCAAAGACGCTGTGGCTAATAGCTTTTGCACATACAGGAAGTCGTGCGCACTTCGCTCGCGAACCAGTACAGTACAGTTGGCTCATGCTGTGTGTACAGTCCACGGAGCTCTCAAAAGTGGTAAAAAAGTGCCCTCTTTGTTGGCGCACGGAGCCCATAATGCACCCAACCACCCAAGCTCTATGGTTTTACGCATTTATCAGGGATTGTAATACAATGTACATGTACTACAGGTGCTGAACGAGGTAAATAGGTGTTACCCCAAACATCTAAAAATCTTCAACATTCTTACCATTATACAGCATTTCAAAGTTGAACGGATCACCTTCATACAAATCAGTCAAGTGTTTCATAGCGATGACTAACGCCAACTGCAGCACAGAGATGCCTGCAATTTACAAGACATCAAAACTTGTTGACCAGAATGCATTTTTATATTTGTGTGGAGTAAAGTGTCTTGCCCAAGGGCAGAGCTTGGCGAAACAAAAACAACAAGTCAGGTGTGTTTACAAACACAAATGCCCCGCAACCGTGACTGTTTCCATGACATAACACCACTCTTTTAACATCAACTTACATGTACCTTGGTCACATGGAACGTTCATTGACAGCATTAGTGTCTTCTGTAGGTTTTATATGAATTAATCCCTAATCCCCATGATCTCAGAATAAATACCAGATTTCTATTGTTTTAGCCACTGTGACCTTGACCCTTGACCTTTCGACCCCCAATGCGTTAGGCCTATTTGGATTGCCAAGGACAATCCACAAATCAAATTTGAAGTTCATATGGAAAGTATTTCTCAAGTCATTGCGCTGACAAAATTTCTATTGTTTCAGCCACTGTGATCTTGACCCTTGACCTTTCGGCCCCAAATGCAATAGGCTTCTTAGGATTGCCAAGAACAATACACAAACCAAATTTGAAGTTCATATGTAAAGTATTTCTCAAGTTATCGCGCTGACAAAATTTCTTGTTTTAGTCACTGTGACCTTGACCCTTGACCTTTCGGCCCCAAATGCAAAAGGCTTCTTAGGATTACCAAGGACAATACACAAACCAAATTTGAAGTTTATATGTTAAGTATTTTTCAAGTTATCGCGCTGACAATATTTGTCCGGACACACACACACACACACCCAGTCGTTTTTTGCTATGCTTCCGAGGATTGGCTTTGTGTTTTCCTTTGTCCCTGTAATATAACACTCTCCCATAGACTAAGCACACAAACCTGTGTTCGAGGACAATAGGCACCTTCCTTCGAGGATCAATGGCCCCTTTGTGCTCCTTTTGTTGTCTGTCCTCAGGCGTAATGCCATGCAGGAACACACACACACACGCAAGCCAGCAAGCCAGACTTCCAAATAGCCAGTTACAGACATTTACAAAACGTTTCAGACATTTCTAGTTCCCAGTTTAAGCCAGCCAGCCAGCCAGCAAACTAGCCAGCCAGTACACCAGCCAAACAAGCCTGGAGCCACCCAGCCAGCCAGCAAACTAGCCAGCCAGTACACCAGCCAAACAAGCCTGGAGCCACCCAGCCAGCCAGCAAACTAGCCAGCCAGTACACCAGCCAAACAAGCCTGGAGCCAGCCAGCCAGCCAGCAAACTAGCCAGCCAGTACACCAGCCAAACAAGCCTGGAGCCAGCCAGCCAACCAGCAAACTAGCCAGCCAGTACACCAGCCAAACAAGCCTGGAGCCAGCCAGCCAACCAGTTACAGGCATACTTACCATGCAACATGGCCGCCTTAGAATCAGCACCAAGATGTTTACTGGACTCCACTAGGTCCACTGCCTCTATCCCTGGGTGGTCCTCGGTCACTTTACAGATTGGTAAAAGCTGTGAACATATCAGAGAACACTATATACAACAAAGCTTGAAATCAAAATGGCATAATACCAACAGACTTCACAAAGGTCAATTTTATCACAACCCAACATTAAGAAATACAATGCACTTAGGGGCTCTCTTAAAGCAAGAGTCCATCATTTGCAGCTATCCAAAAAGTAACTGGCGTAATTATTGTTGAAAAAGATACTTGGTTGAAAGATAGTAAGGGGACTAAGCTCCCTGTGAAATTATTCTTTCTGGCAAGCTGTCATTTTGAAGAAATCAACGAAAAAAGGCCTTTTCCAACGGTGCGTCTTAAGAAGCACCATTGGAAATGTCCGCTAGTAGTTCGTTTTTTTATTCGACGAAGCGCGCAAGCGTTGACACAACGCACACGCGCGCATGGCTGCTATAATTCGTCGGATCGGTGCACGACATCGCTTAGCTGCAGTTGGCTAGCGAGAACGTGTCTCGGACGCTGAATTCAGGCCCAATTCAAAACATGATTCAGCAAGTTTTGATTTGAAATCGAGATCCTAGAATGTTGTTTTTCTCGAAATATACAGCTGAAGCTAATCTGAAACTTCATCAGGTTAGTTGTTCAGCACCCTTCTTTAGTTTTTGAGCACTTTTGTTGCTTCAAACGAACAAAATGCACAAATTACAAATGATGGACTATACCTTTGAATGCAACTTCATTTTAAAGCAATAATACATACACTGAACACGTAATGTAAGAACAGTTTCTGCAAAGATATCTACCAAGAGTGACTGAAGTCTGCAGATGCTTTTGTCCAATTGGTAGGTTTTCTTGAGAACATCGTGGACTGTTGCATTGCTGCATAATGCCTGGGGTGGCATAAGAGAAAAAAAAAATATAGCTGTAAGAGGAATGCCACAAGAGGACCCATACAAACTATAAGAAGAGCTCATGGAAACTCAAAATGAAACCACTGCAAGAAAGCAGGACTAGGGCCGTTTGTTTTCTATTAATTTAGTATTAGATATTCGCAACTGCGTTTGACTGCTTTTGACTGCTTTTTTAGAATCCTTGAAACTTGCCAATTATGGGCTTTAACCCGCTCAAAGGATAGGAACAATGAACTGCCGATGACAAAAAAATGCCATTGAAAAAAGTTTCATCTGGTAGTGCAGTATTACCGTATAATCACGGTTAGGCCAAAAAAAAAAAATATTCGGTCTCTGGTCAGACCAAAGGTCCGGAATTGACGCGGCCACGCGGCTTTTTTTTTTTTTTTGGCTTTTTTTTCTTTTTCTTCAAGCTTGGATTGTACAGACAGGTGGGGTACTATTTTGCTTTTTTGGTGTCCTCATGTACATTGGTGTCCTCCATGATTTGCCTTGGTGCTTTCGATCATTTGCCTTGGTGCAATTTCCCATTCCTTGGTGCTCTTTGGTAAAAAAAAAATTGAGGAGGGGCGGAAATAGAGGGCGTTGTTGGAGCTACCGCGGAACATTTTGAAAAAAAAAAGATCGACGTGCATGATTAAAATCGACGCGCGCGCTGACCAGAGACCGGCTTATTTTTTTTTTTGGCCTTACTGGTTTTTTTTAGTTGAAAGTTCTGACAAACTCGGTGTGGAATTCACTTTTTTGGGGCTGAGCATACTACTAGTAGACGAGTTTTGGGTAACTTATTTGAAAATGTTATTTGCTCAGAGTGGAATCAGCGGAAAGAGAGGGGGAGAAAGTGATTGATTCCTTGTTTGCAGGGGACGTAAACCCCAAACACACAACACAAATAAGATACCAGAAAACACAAGGCCTTGCCTGATGGTCGGGTCTGGAGCAAAGTTAGTCTTGGGTCAAGACCATGTTGTTGTATATTGGATATGCAATCACCCGTCGTAAGAGGGCCTATCACCCACAAACCGCCATCACAACACCGTCTTGGGAGTCTTGAAGCAGTCATGTCATGCGCCCGCACCTGTTTCGCCTGATGCAGCGTGCTTTCAACACCTTGTATATTTAGGTCCGAACCATACTCAAAATTTTAGCCAGCAGCATACAAGATACTACTGGACCTTTGTGCAACTTCATGGCAGCTCTTTGTTTGTGTAGCGCATGCACACATCTTCGCAGTATTTCTCACCTCGATATCTTGGTTCCAGCGTTTGACAAACTTTGCGTCCCCAACCTCTGCTGGTAGTGTTAGCATCCTCTTACAGACTTCCTTGTAAGCAGGGAAGGCGAGCGAGTTGAAGACATGGATGTGACGATGGGAGAAGCGGGACTTGACTCGTTTCTCCAGGAGTTCTACAACATCCTGAAAGTGTAAGAAATGAAGGTAACATTTTCCATCTAGTGATGGAATCTTGTTTTTTTTTCCTGGTCCTTGAGAGCTAGCCTAGTGCCCTCACTGACCGATTGTCCGACTGACTGCAGGGTTCATCCTCAACTCTTTTTTTTCTCTAGCCAGCTGGACGAATGAAACAGACTGTCAACTAGTCTGTGGGACTTTTCACTAGTCCACATGAGTTTTAATTCATTCAATAGAAGTTCAAAATGTTTGCACAAAAATGTCATACAATGTAGACAACAATGTGCTTACATGTACAACTTGGGTCCTGAGGCAATCTTTAATGCATACGACAAGAAACAAAATTAAGGGGGCCACTTTGCTACCGTCATGTTAGCATTTCTTCCAATGGTTGGAACTGTTTTTTTTACAGTACCTGAAACCACGCAAAAAGTTTTTGAAATGTAAATGGACATGTAGGCTTATAATACATGTAATATACATGTATGTGTTGAATCATTCCTTTCCAGGCATGCAACTGGGAATTTAGGGGGAAAAAAGCAGGAAATTCCAAATCACACAAGACTTTGTTGAAAGCTTTTCAAATTGTAATGGCATTCATGAGAATTAAAACTGAGGAAATCAGTGGATCCGAGAAAAAGTTGCATGCCTATTTCTTTGTTTTTTAATTTTTAAAATCACCCTCAAATTTCCATCCAAAATGGATGGAAAAAGTTACCTAAGTTTTCTGTCCAGTATTCGATGGAAATTTGAGGATAATGTCAAAAAGCAACATAAATGATCAACTCAAATTATCTTAAGTAAAAGGCTGCATGACCATTCATGTGTTGAAATTCGTCTTTGGTGGTTTTAGATATTTAACAAAAATTTACAACCATTGGAAAAACTGCTAACGTGACGGTAGCAAATTTAAAGTGCCCCCCTTTATTGTGTTTCTTGTCATACACTAGCGATATCAGCAAAAGATTCTGCGGCTCCTAGGCATGAAACAAGCCAACTGCGGATCAGTATATCTCATTATTTCTTCTAAGACCAGCTTTTTTAAAAATGCAGAAAGCGGTGGATACGCGGAAAAAGTTGCATGCCTCATTACAATAATTTGGACTCGCCAGTCGTACTACTTAGGGAATGGTTTTGACAAGTCCAGCACTGTTTTTACTCCCATTTGGAGAGCGGACTACTGCTAAGGTCAAACCCTGCTGCCTGTCACTTATGACTTGGACTGGCTGTAGGCTGGTGAAGAGGGCCGGGCAGTGCTATTGTATAGGATTACCCCCTTAGTGCCAACAAATGAGCTAAATTCTGGTCATTATTGCGTAGATCAGATACATGAAAAGACGTCCAGTGAATAGCCACTCCGAATCGATTGAATAGAATAATGTGAACTCAGCCTTATACTGGTCTAGTCTTGTTTGAACCTTTCTGACGTGTCTGAAGTCCGCTGAAATAAAGCGGTGCGTCATGCTGTAACACATGATGGTGATTCTTTGTGCTTTGGACATGCCCTTTGTTACTACAATGAAACGTATCCAACCAAATCAGGTTTTATAGAATTTGGTGGATTTGGGATATTAAGGGTCTAACACATATTATTTCCTTCCTCAGTAAAGTATGATTACCATTCCATAATTATAAGTGCTATGTTCCGCTAATACTGCTAATTTTCCCAGACTCTGTGAGAAACAAGTCAGGTGTGTTTACAAACACAAATGCCCCGCAACCGTGACTGTTTCCATGACATAACACCACTCTAACATCAACTTACATGTACCTTGGTCAAATGGAATGTTCATGGACAGCATTAGTGTCTTCTGTAGGTTTTATATTAATTAATCCCTAATCCCTATGATCTCAGAATAAATACAAGATTTCTATTGTTTTAGCCACTGTGACCTTGACCCTTGACCTTTCGACCCCCAATGCGATAGGCTCCTTAGGATTGCCAAGGACAATCCACAAACCAAATTTGAAGTTCATATGTAAAGTATATCTCAAGTTATCGCGCTGACAAAATTTCTATTGTTTCAGCCACTGTGACCTTGACCCTTGACCTTTTGGCCCCAAATGCAAACGGCTTCTTAGGATTGCCAAGGACAATCCACAAACCAAATTTGAAGTTCATGTGTAAAGTATTTCTCAAGTTATCGCGCTGACAATATTTCTATTGTTTCAGCCACTGTGACCTTGACCCTTGACCTTTCGGCCCCAAATGCAAAAGGCTTCTTAGGATTACCAAGGACAATCCACAAGCCAAATTTGAAGTTCATATGTTAAGTATTTCTCAAGTTATCGTGCTGACAAAATTTCTATTGTTTCAGCCACTGTGACCTTGACCCTTGACCTTTCGGCCCCAAATGCAAAAGGCTTCTTAGGATTACCAAGGACAATCCACAAACCAAATTTGAAGTTCATATGTTAAGTATTTCTCAAGTTATCGCGCTGACAAGATTTGTCCGGACACACACACCCACCCACCCACCCACCCACCCACCCACGGAAGGACAAGGCGGAAACAGTATGCCCCTTCGGCTTCGCCGCGGGGCATAAAAAAAACATTGCAGGCTTTGAATTGTACCCACAACTTTCTGTTTATTAGTAAAGAAGTCTTTTCCAACTCCAGTTGGTAAATTGAGAGGGCAGTCGCAATCACACAAAAAAACTTTTTTTTTCTTAAAAAGCAATCAAATTTGATACACTAATGAAGATGTCTTGAAAGAGCATGTTCTTCCACTCACCTGAAAACAAAAAATACTTACTGAAATTGATCCACGCTTTCAGAAATTATGCATGTTTTACTAAGAGAACTATTTTTATAGCTGTCCATGGAATGACATCGGAAGATGTCGGTATTGAGCTGAGTGAGAATTACAGATTACATGCAGCTATTCAAATTCAATTGAGATTTTATTCATTTCGAGTCAAGACTGAAACATCATTTTTACAATCGGATTTTGTGTTTTGAATATGAAGAACAAGTCAACCCTTTTTTTCCGAAATTTTGACTGCGATTTTTGTCTGTTTTCCTTTGCAAGTTTTCGTGCATTCATGACGGTAGGAAAACATCCATGTTTCATTGTATTTACTAGGTAGTTATCAGTTTGTAGAACAGTAAATGATCAGTGTTGGACAGCTGAACAGTGATCTTTTCATTAAAATAGACATAACTTGGGAATAGAGTATGCAAATTACATGGCATTTTCAGAGTGACCTCAGTCAATAAAATGTATTTTATCACTGTTGTTTTTATGAAATGGAGTGAACCACATAAAAAATTTTTAAATGTTTTTTTATTAAGGGAATAAATGTGTACTCTGGAGGTTTTTATCACTCTGTTTAAGACCACTTAGAGTCTGGGTGCTGATAATTACCCGAGCCGGAGGCGAGGGTAATTATCAGCACCCAGACTCTAAGTGGTCTTAAACAGAGTGATAAATACCGACTGAGCACATATTTATTCCCATTCATAAATACCTTTTTGGTAAAAAATATCAAATAATTCGTTCAAAATATACCGATTTGTTCAACAAGTTCACTTCATGCTTTTTGAAACATCCCCCTAGCAAAATAATGGAGTGTTCAGCTGGCGAGTAAGATGTAAACTGCCCTTTTATGAAGATTGACGCGCGCGTGGCATGTTCTGAGCGATGTCCCTGAGCATGTTCTGAGCGATGTATTTCATTACCGTTTATCCACCCCATATTTATGGAAGCCCCTCCTCCAACTTACCAATCTGCGTGTGACACCAATGACTGCTATGGGTGTCTGTGCTGACTGGCAGATGTCAAACAGGTTATACAGCAGTGTCTGGTTCTTGTGATGGGCAAAGAGATCAAACTCCTCCAAGATGAATAAGACTGACTGTGCTGTGTCACTACCTGCTCACAAATAAGACCACAACAGTGTGATGGAACAGTTATGAACTTGTGGTTTAAACTGGTTAGGGTCCTGGTCGCCAATAATGGCCCAAGCCAAAAGCTTTAAAAATTAAGTTTTATACAACACCTGAATAAATCCCTGTCATCTGATTGGTGGATCGTTGATCACATGTCATCGAATTATTCGTACCAACGCACGGCGCGCGTGTGGCGCGCAGCGCACAGTGCAATGGAAGTTCTATTGCACGGTGAATAGAACTTCCATTGCACGGTGTCACTGCTGCTGGTGGTGGCACTGTTTTAAATCGAGATACATTGAATATGATTGTTCTCAACCTATTGAACAGTTTGCATTAATATAAATATGATGAACTTGTCGAACTTTTACAGTTTTTAACCTGAATAAACTGGCTATTGCAAGTCAACCAATCAGATGACAAGGATTTATTCAGGTGTTATATAAAACAAATAATGAATGTTTCACGTTCGTGCAAGAATAATTTCATTCGGTGACACATGAAATGTTCCATTCCACTTCCTTTGTCACCTCATGAAAGTATTCTTACCATTGCACTCACAAACATTCATTATTTGTATAATGGCTGCATCATATATTTGACCTGCTTTCATGGCTTTGACAAAATGAAGAATGCCCCCCAAAAGCTTTGCTTTGGGTAATCGACGCCTGAAATCAGCGCCGTGAAAAATCATGTCAAAATCGATTTTGGTTAATTTGGTTTTTTTGTGTAGCCCAGGTATCGAACATTTATGTGCATTTTTGTTGGTATCATTGGAAAGAGATTTGTGTTTTGATATGATGTAAGAAACTTGAAAAGTCAAAGGTGGGGGTTATTCCTCATTATATATGATATACATGTAGCAGGTCACAAATATTATTATCCCCATCCATAAATACCTTTTCGTACAAAATCCATAAAAAGCTGTCGAATTTCCAACAATTTTTGTCTACCATTTTATTCCAGGTTTGGCAGTTTCTATGGTGCTCAAACAAGACCTTCAAATTGGTGAAAACAAAACTCAAGTCACATTACACTTGAATTAATTTTTAATTAATCAAGTCATCCGAAACTGTTGATGATCCGGAACTGTTGATGATCCGAAAC
The DNA here is from genome assembly GCF_015706575.1 of Patiria miniata. Lineage (NCBI taxonomy): Eukaryota > Metazoa > Echinodermata > Asteroidea > Valvatida > Asterinidae > Patiria > Patiria miniata. The sequence continues at coordinate 34,457 of NW_024037050.1, forward strand.
TGTCGCACTCACTGTATCTGATTCATAAATTTCCTCAAAACAGGGAGTATCTACATGTATTATCAGATGAGTTTTTGTTCTGAATATCTACCATACTGATCAAAAACTAAAAAGCAACCTCAGCATTAACAGGCAGTAAAGAAAAAGTCTGGGCACTTGGGCAGCCACACTTAAGTCTAATGGTCGATACTAACAGTGAACAGGAACTGCAATTACACCATAGAGCTATATTAAATTACTAGAGCGCTAACTCGTCATTCTGCGGGCGGAGACGCTTTGAAGCCGTCCTGGGCGTTGACATTTTGAATTCATGTGCGTGTTTGTAGAACATAATGAAATTAGATGGATTGAATTTTGAAACTGTACTCTACATGCAACGCGCAAGTAGAACATACGCGCGTCATGAGGTTCAAAACACGTCACGGCAAAAAGCATCTGCAGCGAATACGCGCATGCGTTGCGCTGTTTGCGTAGAGCAAAATGACACGCTCATTTGCTGATCGTGCGTTTCGGTTTTGGGCGCATTGGCTTCGATAACGCACCGGTATGGAATACAAACGCAGATAGCCCTACAAATAGCCGTACAAAAGCCGTACACAATTTCTAGGTCTCCATAGGTTTGTGCACAAACATGGATGCACCCAGCAGGCATTACTTTGAACACAAAATTAGCGCTCATAGCTCTATGGAACAAACAGGAACTTTAATTACACACCTCATATCATACATGATCAGGTTTTTCTCTGCTACCGGTACTTTGATAGTTAAAAAAATTTAACCTGATGTAAAAAGACTGTTCTGGAAAGAATGCATTTTTTTGTGGGGGGGGGGAGGGAATGTTAGTATGGAATTGCCCAGTACACATGTTATATACATGTATCTCCAAGTATTTGAGAGAGATACATGTATAGTACATGTATCACTGTAAATGTACAAAGACTGACAAGATATTTACCACTTTTCAATGCCTCCAGGAGAAACGCCAGATTTTCAGCAAATGAGCCCTAAAAACAATATCAATCAAAATCATGTACTAGTATGCGTATAAAATCAAGTGGATATAAGACTGAAATCTGAAATTTCAAATGGACATTATATCAGCACAATCATTGCAATGTGATCGAATGTCTCTCCCAGTGGTCTCCCCCAACTCTCCCTTTCTTACCATTGAGGGGGTACTTGTGCACCGAGCTGATATGGAATGCCTTTGTCATTGTTCATCACCTGATTTAACTTGCAACCTAACTTGTGACTGACTCAATTATTCTGTAAAAGACACTCCCCCTCCCCCTCCCCCAAAACTTCAATCTCGCTTCAAATATTTTTAACTAAATAGTTTTTACTTCTTTTTTTTTAAAAGACTGACTTACAAAGACTTTATCGCCGACCACATTGTCAAGTTGCAGTTGTCTGGTGATCTCCTGTATGGCAATTTTGTCATCGGTCTGCAGGAGTCCATGCAGACGAATGATGAGAAGATTCTTACTGACTTTGGGATTGGATTCAATCTCTCTCAAGACGCTAGAGACAAGCTGGAATAGACAAAAATACAAACGATAAAGTACTGGCAAAATGTACAGATACGGTACAGAGGACTACTTAACAAACAAGGCCCCCTCCAAGCTATCGTGCAAAGCTATACAGGGTGGATAAAAAAACCCGAAACCGAGATATTATTGGTAATTGGAACAGAAGTAGGGCACATGTGAATCAAAGGGAGATATCCTCTGTTAGGGTTGAATCTCCTCTTTAAAATGACACCCTGGCCATGTCATTTCATTCACGGTTGACTGAGCAGTGACCAATTTTATGAAAGGGTCTATTTACAGGCTTAGGCCACTTTTCAATTGTGGTTTTTGTGTTGTCATTTGTCACAGAGTGAAAGGCTATGGTTGCCAATCAAGGCAGGTGGGGAAAAAGAAATTTCTGTATGAAAAGTGGCGCAAACCTCTAAATAGACTACTTGTAGTATAGCTACAATTATCCTATCCTTGCACGTATGTTTTTCATGTAAGAAAGGGAAAAAACTCAAATCAAAAACAATAGTTACATTTAAGCATCAACACTATAAACCGCTTGAAGAAACTTCAGTATCATGCTGATAATGAGTAGATAGTTTTGGAGGATTGAGAATGGAAGTATTACAGACCAACCACTATATTTTTGCATAGAGCTTGACGCCTCCTGATAGTTTTGAGTGTAAAAAATGTGCCCTTAGGCCAAAAAAAAAAAGTCTCCGGTTTCTGGTATGCGCGCGCGTCGCCGTAGCCATGCGCGTCGGCAAAATGAAAAATGAAAATGAAAGATGATGTCTCAAAACCGCCAAACTCACTGGTTTGACTGGAATTCGGCTGCTGCGCAATTTCAACGTGTTTTTAGATGGGGTTATGATCGAGAATAACCTTTATGTGGCCTCTCTGGACTCCCATATATTTGCACTAAGTTTAGTCGGGCACCATTTGCAGTCATCAGCCGACATTTGAAGCAAATTTGAAGCAAAAAAGTCGGGTAAAAAAAAAAAAACGCCGCGTCGCCGCACCACTTTTTGGACAAGCTCCATACCAGAAACCGGAGACTTTTTTTTTTGGCCTTATAGTAAGTTTCCAGCAAATGCAGTGGATTTGGGAGTATTCTGTAAGGTCCTAGCAAAGCTGCCAAAAGGAGATGGGGGTTATGTACATTTTTGTACCAGTACATGTGTGGGGAGTCTGGCCTAGTGGTTCTGGTTCGTGACTCATGATCAGAGGGTCAGGGGTTCGAATCCAACTGCTGGCCATAATGTTGTGTCCTTGGGGAAGCCTCTTCACCCCAATTGCCTCTCAACCCAGGAGTGTAAATGGGTACCGGCACTAGCTAGGGAGTAACCTGCGATGGACTATCATCCCATCCAGGGGGAGTAACAATCTTCTCAGTTGCTTCTTGCTACTGAAAGCGGAGACAAATGTCAGCGTGATGGGCCAAATTGGCTTGTGACAGACTTTACTGAAACTGTACTTTTAGGTACCGGTATCTGTAGGCCTATTACATGTATCTTCAAACAAACTTGAATCGTCGATCCTGATTGGTCGATCCATGGTGTTGCCGGTGTGATTTTGTCCTATGTACATGAACATGTAGGTGTACCACGGTCCATATCACACCATTCTAAGATGTGCGCTATTCCTGTTACAGCCATGTGTAATGGAATAACCACTAAAAATCTGTATATAGCATGTGCTTTCCATCTGTACCTGTCAAGTTTGTTTGGTACATTTGCTATTCCACTCACTCTCGTGCAACACAGAAAATTTAGTGCATCTTTGTTCCGGTTTGCTACTTGGACAAAAAGTTCATAATTCCATGTTCCATTTGCGCACTGAGGATAACTAATAATAAAGTACATTTCATTTTACCATTGTTTTACCGCTCCCATGCGGTCCAGTGACTATTGCTGAGTTGCTTTCTCCTCTGACGGCACATCTGTTTATCAGGTCCACAAGATGCCTGAAAGTATAATAATAATAGTAATAATAATATAATAATCTTCATTTATTAATAATGCAGCACTTTGATTTTAGTTTATCGTAATTTCTTCGATAACAGGTCTCCCTAATGGCACAGCCCTCCTTAAGAGGCAAAATTTGATTGTCGCAATTAGGTTATATTTGTTGCTCGTGGTCTACATGTAATTAAACATACCGAAATTTGTGGAAAAAGGTCAAGGGATATATATTCCATCCCTTAAAATTGGCTGTTATTGTGGTATTCTTGCAAAAAACGAATTTCAGGGGTCACGTTTTGGCTGTTTGGGTGCTAGTCGTGAATGCTGTCACACGTGTTCCACCAGTACACACATGGTTTGTTTATGCATGGTGTAAATCGGGGATTTTCTATTGTTCCTCACCATCGATCTTTTGTTTGTACTTGGACAACGTCCAAGAAGGAGACTTATACTTACAGCTAGAAATGCATACATGTGCATACATGCTACAACATGTCCGCCACATCAGCTGTAGTTTTTCTGTCTTTTCTGAGAAACAGTGCGATATTACTGGTTTCGTTTAACCTTAGACTTTTGAAATAGGACAAGTTAACGATCTTAAACAAAACTTTTTGCAATTTCAGGACGATGTGCCCCTTAAATTTATCAATAATTTAATTTTGTAAATTTATCAATCATACGCTCATTTAATCTTGGACCACTCATTCTGCAAGTCCCTTGTTTTCTTGTCTTTTTCTGTATCACGATTCTCTGCTACCCCCACTTCCTCCTCTGAAACTGTACACAGCATTAACTTGAAACTTAAATCAAACATCAATGCTGGTCTGAATCAGCACTGCACAGCACTGCTGTGATGATACGTACAAAAGGGCCAAATTAGTTCTGGAACATTAGCTCTCTTGTATGTAATTTAATAAAGAAGTCAATAGCAACAAGAGCTGAAGACAATATCTCTTGGCCTATCAAACAGCGTACTGTCACGTGCGTCACCAAGTACATTGCAATTCTACGCAGCAGAAGTGGACTCGGCTGGAAAGTGGACACTGTATCTTCCAAACTACAAGCGTCGCAACATCAAATGTGGTGTCAAATTAAAGGGGACAACAGGATCTTTCATTTGAGAGGTGTGCCAATGAGATGGGATGTATGAACCCTAACAGTCCTGAGTCCTCCAATTTCAATACGATTTTGCACACCCCCTAGGGAGTTATGCCCCTCTCACACCAATCCAAGACCAGTGCGACGTCACTTCGGAAATGCGATTTTTTTTCAACAGCATCCGTGGTCTCCGTTTTTTTAATGCCAGCATGTTTTTATTTCGTGGTACCCGTTTTTACTTCGTGAGTAATCCGTGGCCACCTCGGAAACACCACGGGACCAACCTGTGCTCATGTCCGTTTCCTGGAATTCATGGACTGCACGCCGGCGACATCTCGTGGCCATCCTGATTGCATCCCGTGATGACTTTGGCGCCAGCTCAAAGACTACTACATGTACATGGTGTCAATGGTAACTACGGCGCCAGCTCGAGAGTATACTACATGTAGTCCGTGAGCACTTCGTGGCCAACTCATGGACACTTCGTAGTACCCACTGAGCACTGAGTACCGCGTAATGAAAACGGCCGTAAAACAGGCCAACAATCAATCCGGGGCCATCCCGTAAAATCCGATGTAACTTCAGCCCAACCTCGAGAACACTACGAGAGTACTTCAAATAAGCCGTATTGAACACGTTTTCAATTTCGGGGCAATAAATTTCGGAAGTGCACTCGTTTCAGTTTTTCAACATATCCAAAAACTTTTTAGGTAATCCCAGGAGCATTCGCGAGAATCGGCCCACGGAAGGAATCGTCACGTCCTTAATTCGAGGTACCGTAAGTTCGTGGCAACGCGTGAGATCCGATTCCATTTCGTGGTTACTTCGAATTTTAAACATTTGCGCCCACGGACACCTCAAAGTGGCCACGAAATGGCTTCACGTATTGGTGTGAGAGGGGTTTTAGGGTTTTGAGTGTGATTTTGGGTCCCAAAAAGTTTTTTTGGGGGGGGGGGGGGCTAAAATCATGGATTTTTGGTAGTCATTTTGGCACTTTGTTTAAACATGCAAAATGTGACTGTTATTGAGAGTTTTGTGTTTAAGGCACAGAGAAAAGTTTACATATTATAAGAAAAGAGTTTCATTATGTTGCAGTTCATTGAACTCAGATTTTATGCCCTGTTAGAAACCATGAAATAACGTGAGTGATGTAAAGTGAGTGACGGTACCTCCCTGTAATCCAAAGTCCCTTGCATCTTAAATACACACTTATTTGATTCAAATGGGTTTTTATATCTAGCTACATGTATGGGTTGAATGAAAGTTAAAATACTGTTACTTCTGTGTTGCAAACTACAGTTTGAGGAGACTGTAACAACAAAATTGCACATCTTTTTTTGTAACATGAGCGACGATGAACAAAACACGTTTTCAAAAAGTGAATGAATGGATTGAATTTTTCTTTCCATTATGAGTGCCCCTTACCCCAAGGTTGTTGTATGGCTGGTTTGATTCAGCTTGATCAAATACTTTTGAAGCAGTGAGAGGTCAAAGTAGCCTCTTGCGTGGCATATAAATTTAACATGAGTGACGGTGGAATTGCCCTCAGCTTCCCTGCCTGTCCGACCAGGTCCCCATGGACTTAAAGCACCTGCAGTTATACCCGGTAGGCCACAGCACCCAGTGACATCCAGCACTCCAAATTCTGCACCAACAGGGTGAAAGCACTAAAGCAGCGGACAGTGCGGACTCGGCGCGTTGTGGGAGAGGGATTAATTAGTGGATGACCCTGGGGATTGGGTGGATTAACCTGTGGATTAACCTGTGGATTTGGTGGATTAACCGGTGAATCATGGTGGATGACTGGTGGATTAGGGAGGAGTAGCCGATGGGTTTGGGTAGATTTGGGTGGCTTTATGGCAACTTCGAAGCTGACACAATTAGATTGGTTTGACTTCTTTGGTCCCACCTTGTGACTACTGGTATAACAAAGGAGTGGGGCTTATTCTCTCTCACTGTGACTTTTACAAATGCTGTATACTAGACCAACATGATTAGATACGTTTACTTACATGTACAGTTCCGGTACGGTACAATAAATGCACATCATTTATACAGAGGATGCACTAACCAATCAAAATGTAGTATTGCTGAGTAGATGACTTTGGCCACGCCCACTAACAGTTCTAGCATGTTGATTCTAATATTCCAGCATGAGTGACTTAGCACTAAAGAATACACATAATGCAGTTCATGTTCATGTATAAAACGTATGTAGGATATTTCTTAGACAATGAGGGCAATTTCACTGTCACTCACGTTACATTCACCGCATATGCCATGAGGCTACCTTGACCTCTCACTTCAAAAGTATTTGATCAAGTTGAATCAAACCAGCCATGTACAACAACCTTGGGGTAAGGGGCACTCAAAATGGAAAGAAACATTCAATCCATTCATTCGCTTTTTGAAAACATGTGTTTTGTTGGTCGTCACTCACGTTACAAAAAAAGGACATGGATTGTCCTGCAATTTTGTTCAGTCCCCTCAAACTGACTGCAACACAGAAGTAATGTTATTTTACCTTTCATTCAACTCATAACTCTATATAAATACATTTCGAATCAAATTTGTAAGATTACAGGGAGTTAACGGACTTAACGCCACTCACGTTATTTCCTCTTCATGGTTTCTAACACGGCATAAAGTCTGAGTTTGATGAACTGCAACATACATGACATAATGAAACTCTTTTCTAAACCTTTCTCTCTGCCTTATACACAAACATTCTCAGTAACAGTCAAATGTTGCATGTTAAAACAAGATGCCAAAATGACTACCAAAAATCCATGACGTACAAAATTACATGTAAGCCCAAAAAACAAGTTTTGAACCCCAAATCACATGTCACACTGGCACACTACTCAAATGAAGATCTTGTTGTCCCCTTTCAGTTGACACCACAATTGATGTTGTGATGCTTGTAGTTTTAGCATTAGCAAAAAGAAAGGATTGTGATGTACATGCGAATGGTCTGCCCCTAAAGAAGAAATAGCCGTGACAAGGGTGCATTAGTTAATATAGTGTGAATGATTTTAGGATTTTATTGGCGCTCCCAATTGAAAATATGGCATGAGCCCCCCCCCCCCCCCCCCCCCCCATTGATTTTCAGAGGCCTAAGTGTCTGGAAAAAATAACCGGTCAATATTTCAGCACGCCTCCCTGAAAAAATTCTGGATCCACCGTGCTAGCCCCCCCCCCCCCCCCCCCCCAATATTGGTTCTAGAACCGCGCCTGACAGGTACCACATACATGTATATACATGTACGGTACCACTGTACGTATGAGAGGGGGAAAAGGGTAGAGGGCATTTGGTTTTTATAAGTACCTGTAGGCCTAACAGACTTTGTATTATTTTCATTTATTGGTATATGTTCATGTAGGTTGTTAAACGGTGATTGGCTCCGCCACACTTTCAACAGTGTTGTAGCCCTTTAGAATTTAAACATGGCAATGATGTGGACTAGCACACTTTACATGTACATGACAATTAACATGAAAACCAACAACTGATAAAGACTGTTTTTCCCCCAACTACTAGGTATTCCTCTTAATAGGTTACCATAGCAACCATGCAGACACTATGTGTATTGGTGCTGTATGTATGTGTACACAATGCACGTTACCATAGCGGAGCATGTATAACTGCAGTACCATATGCAGCTAGCTATTATTCTATGTACTTTTTGTGTGTACATGTACATTTGTACGTGTATGAGTACCATTTCACCGACTTTTCAAAAGATTCCTGGTAAACGTTTCGGTACTTTTGGTTTCAGTGTATTTATTGTGACCTGTATGGGCACATGGACACCTAATTTACACGTACCGGTACATGTACCACCAACAGATGCTTTAGCAGTACCTGTACCTGTTGAACATTGAGCTGTTTCTCGGTGTGCCAAAATGTCCGACTTGATGAGTGACAATTTTTCGATTGAAAAGAAGTTGGGAGCAGGAGCATTTGGTGAGGTTTACCTCGGGCGAGAGCGAAAAACGGCCAAAATGTATGCTCTGAAGTTTATGCCCCTGAGAAAAAATGCTAGGGATGAAATTAAAGCCCTTTGTAGGCTTACTGGGCATGATAACATCATCATTTATGATCAAACCATCAGAGTCGATGATGGTAAGGTTTGTCTGGTCATGGAGTATTGCTGTGGGGGTGATCTAAATGATTTCTTGTTGTCACACAGACGACAGCCTCAGCGAGATCTACAATTCATGAGGCACATTGCCTCAGCCGTGGCTTTCCTTCATGCCAACGGCATCATACACCGCGACCTTAAACCAGATAACATTCTACTCACAGCAGACGGTACCCTGAAAGTTGCTGATTTTGGCCTCGCTAAAGTAGCCTCAGACTCCCAACAAGGGGGCAGTCTTCAAAACTACTACATGAAGTCTGTCTGTGGCCAAGGATTTTTCATGGCCCCTGAAGTTCTAGATGAACACTATACCGAGAAGTCTGATGTATTCCTAATGGGAGAAATATATGTCTGCATACTAAAGCGCAAGGTTCTACATGTACCTCCACATAACAGACTATTTGTGCCCTCTTACATTGGAGACCCGGACTCTTATTCAAGTTTGAAAGGCATCGGAGAAGCTCTTCATAATGGGGAAGTGGACCGATGTGAACTTTCTGATGGGTCGAACATTCAAATAAGCCAGGATCTGCGTGTCTTGATTGACAGAATGTTACTGAAAGATTACCATGGGCGTCCAACAGGGGCTGAAGTTGAGCATGATCTGAATGCATTTACCAATACACAATCCCCGCCATACACAATCCTTGCTGGAGGAGAAGCAACCCTTACATGTACAAGGATTGCTGCTCCTATTGCTGCTCCTATTGCTCCTCCTCATAGACGACCAGCATACGCACAGATACCTATAAAATACCTCGCACTTACATGTATTGGAGCGGGTGGATTGCTTTTTGGCGGCCCTGTTGGTTTATTGGTTGCATATGGCGCAGGGGTCATGGGAGTGCACCAGTACCGTAGTAGTCGCAGAGAAAAAGTTCTTCCGCTATGAAGTAAACTTCATGGAAGTCTGAGATCAGAGCAGATGAACTGGAATCTGTAGAAATCTGGAAGGAATGTATGATACACATCTGCATGATCCAAACTCAACACTGTGATGAGCTTCGATGAGATCCCAAAACACCAGGAGGGTTGTTCACTGCTGGACGATACATGTACAATACCCCAGTATGTGTTTAAATTAAATTTGAATATGCCTAGTAAACCTACATGTACAAGGTGTGCATATGGTTAGAAGTGACTGCAGTTTGGGGAAGTTTTTTATTGTGAGAGAAATTAGGATGAGTTGTGGGGACTTTTTCCTGTGGCCATATTGTGTTTGATCTTAAAGGTATAGTCCATCATTTGTAATTTCTACATTTTGTTCGTTTGAAGCAACAAAAGTGCCCAAAATCTAAAGAAGGGTACTGAACAACTAACCTGATGAAGTTTCGGCTCAGCTTCAGCTGTACATTCTGAAAAAACAGCATCTAGAATCTCGATTTCCAATCAAAAGTTGCTGAATCATGTTTTGAATTGGGCCTGAATTCAGTGTCCGATACACATTCTCACTGAGCCGATTGCAGCTACGCGATGTCGCGCACTGATCCGACGAATTATAGCAACCGCGCGCGCGTGTGCGTCGTGCCAATGCTTGCGCGCTTCGCCGAATAACAAAACGAACTACTTAGTTAAATTTCTTACGGTGCGTCTTAAGAAGCACCATTGAAAAGGCCTTCTTTTGCTGATTTCTTCAAAATGACAGCTTGCCAGAAAGAATAATTTCACAGGGAGTTTAGTCCCCTTGCTATCTTTCAACCAGCACCCGATTTCACGAAGCGCTGCGATGCGTCGCAACTCGAGTTACGACGTGTAACATGTCGCAACTCGCGACGCGAAGTATCTTCCATTTCACGAAAGTTGCGATGTGTTGAATGCGTCGTAAGTTCCTTGACAACGGCTTAAAACACGTCGCAAGTTACAACGTGTCTAGTGGTCATCGCAAAATAAGAAGAGTAATATCTAAGCCAGTTTTATGCCATGAACATTACATTAACAAGATTATAATAGGGCCTACCGGAGCAATGTGTGTAAAGTTGTAAATAGGAAATTCATTGAATAATTATGAATTACACCGGAATATTAGAGTTGAAATTTCAAAGTAGCTATACAGTCCAATGAGAGCTTGTTTTCCTTCAAAATTGCATCCTGTATCAAGAATTTCAACAATTTATGTAATGGCATTCAGCTCAAAGTTTCTTTAAGATTTTTAGAGGGATTCAATTCAAACTCCTCTGGACTTTGGGTTAGCATGTGTTCTCCAACTAGTCATGCTGGTATTACACTTGTCCGCTTGTATGAGATTTTGAAGTTCTAATATGACCTGTAGACTCCTTCTCTGTCAACCTTCTCTGTCACCTTTAACATGATGACAGTTTTGATTTCAATGATGGGGATGGGTGCTCATTTAATGGCGATTTAAAATTGACCGAAATGGTGCCAAATGTTGATAAGGTTGAATATCGATCTCATGTTATCTGTAATTCTGTTCGATTAAAGGAGTCTACAGGTCATATTAGAACTTCAAAATCTCATACAAGCGGACAAGTGTAATACCAGCATGACTAGTTGGAGAACACATGCTAACCCAAAGTCCAGAGGAGTTTGAATTGAATCCCTCTAAAAATCTTAAAGAAACTTTGAGCTGAATGCCATTACATAAATTGTTGAAATTCTTGATACAGGATATACTTGTCCATTAACTTTCATGTACATTGTTATAAATACATGCACCCAATATACATGTAGATGTAGCTTTGCAGACATGTGCTATGATCACATTTGAGTTGGAAATGTCACACTTTCTAATATAATCTTGAACTTGCATCATCACAGGATACATGTACCGGTACTTTGTACTTTGCAGTTGTTCACATTAATCTTGTTTCATGTGTAGATATGTGTTGTACCGGTAATCACATTTGAGTTGAAAGTGCCACATTTTGTAATCTTTGTTAAAACAAGTTTGTTTGAACTTCTATCATTAAAGGATATATACTTTGTAGTTTGCAGTTGTTCACATTAATCTTGATTCATGTGTAGATATGTGTTGTACCGGTAAGCACATTTGAGTTGAAAGTGTCACATTTTGTAATCTTTGTTAAAACAAGTTTGTTTGAACTTCTATCATTAACGGATATACTTTGTAGTTTGCAGTTGTTCACATTAATCTTGTTTCATGTTCAGATATGTTGTAATCACATTTGAGTTGAAAGTGTCAATTTTGTAATATTTGTTAAAACAAGTTTGTTTGAACTTCTATCATTAAAGGATACTTGTAGTTTGCAGTTGTTCACAATTAAGACATTTTTCATGTGCAGATATGTGCTTTGATCACATTTGAGTTAGAAGTGTCTTATTTTGTAATCTTTGTTGGAGCAAGTTTGTTTACTAGTATCATTTTAAATTAAAGGATACTAGGTAGTTTGCAGTTGCTAACATTAAGACATGTTTCATATACATGTGCAGACGTGATGTGGTCACATATTTTTGAGTTGAAAGAGTCACATTTTGTAATCTTTGCTAAAACAAGTTTGTTTGAACTTCTATCATTTCAGGATATACTTTGCAGTTTGCAGTTATTCACATTAATCTTGTTTCATGTGCAGATATGTTGTGATCACATATGAGTTGAAAGTGTCAATTTTGTAATCTTTGTTTAAACAAGTTTATTTGCTAGTGTCACTAAAGAAAACTTTGTAGTTTGCAGAACTTTGTTTACAATCAAGACATTTTTTCAGGTGCAGATATATGCTTTGATGACATTTTAGTTAAAAGTGTCTTATTTTGTAATCTTTGTTGAAGCAAGTTTGTTTACTAGTATTTAATTTTAAATTAAAGGATACTTTGTACCGGTAGTTTGCAGTTGCTCACATTAAGACATGTTTCATACATGTATGTGCAGACATGTGCTGTGATCACATTTTTGAGATGAAAGTGTTACATTTTGTAATCTTTGTTAAAACAAGTTTGTTTACTAGTATCATTAATTAAATAATACTTTGTGGTTTGCAGTCGCTCACATTAAGACATGTTTCATATGTGCAGACATGTGCTGTGATCACATTTTTTTGAGTTGAAAGTGTCACATTTTGTAACAAGTTTGTTTACTAGTATCATTAATTAAAGGACATGTTCTAGTTTGCAGATGTTAAGACGTGTAGTTTCATGTTTTAGATTTTTTCAGATAATGGAAGCAGCTATAGGGTTGAGTTGTTCCTATTTTTGGGATTGTTGTAGAGACCTTTGCTCCAAAATGAGACAATGTGTCTTGCAACATCCATGACAGGCGCCATTGTTCTGTATTTAACTTGGCAACTGTGACCTACTGAGGCAAAATGAAGGACGTCCCCCAAAACCTTGTTTAGAGTAGTCGACGCCTAAGACTAGTCGGATATACTGGAAAATGTGAAAATCGAGATTGATTGTTTTGTATTTTTGGGTAGCCTAGGTATCCAACTTCCACACTAGATGCATTTTTGTTGGGGAAAAAATACCCATGAAAGTGGGAAAAAAACCTAAGAACGTTTTTTTCACTGCCGTTGGTGGCACAATAGGTGTCTTTTTTTTTTTTTTCAGAGCCTTTTTTTTAAAATGAGGTTAGAGAAACTTGGCAGAACACTGTTGAAGTTCTGGGGTCATATCTTTGGAATAAATGAAGCTACAGAAATATATTTGGTATCATTGGAAAGCCAATGATGTGCGCTTTAACATGATGTACATAAGTCATTTTATTGCATACATAAATAATTCCTACGAAATAGTTAATGAAGGGGGAGGTTTACTGCTGCATTACTCCAACCGTTCGTACAAACGGTGGAAATAATGATTATTAAGGTTATATCAAATTGGAACTATAAACATGATAAATACTTAATACATTTTCACTCATTCTACCGATTGGTTTAAGGACGAGTTTACCCAAAAGTGTGTTGCAAGCGTGCCAAAGTTTTTGGAAGGAAAACGTGTCCAAACTTATGTGTGGCAAGCGTGCCAAGTTTTGGAGGGCAAGCGTGCCCGATATGTTATGTGTGGCAAGCGTGCCAAGTTATTCAGGACAAGCCTGTCCAAATCTCTGTCTTGCAAGCGTGCCAATTTGGCGTGGAACATTTAGGAGATTGATAATAGGGGATATGTACTGGGTATAACCACTGTTTTTCAGTCTCTGAATTCAAAATTATCAAACAATGTTAAACTGCTAAGTTTAAGGCCATTGGCGCAATGTTTTATTGGCAACATGTAATAAACCCAGTTGTTAAGCTGTTCCAGAAATCACAACAATGTCCAATTTGTTTTTTTATGTGAGTTGTCTGAGAATAACGTAAACAGTCCAAGGTGGGAGTTATTCCTCAATGGCAGGTCACAATTCATTTGCCAACCAAGGCTCTAAATGCCGATGACAGAGATATTAGTTTGGGGTGTCACGCCCCCTACATCCCAGACCCACACCCCAGACTCAACTACAATGTAGCTCCTTGCTCTACCATTGTTTTAAATTCACTTACTGTCTTTGCTCCTTGAGGTTCTCTTCAATGATGTCTTTAGGGGGAACTTTGATTCTGCAAACGCGTCTTCGCACGCATTTAATTCCTTACTGTGCACAGCGCACGTACATATGTATCGTGGTCTCCACTATCAATACCCCAAACATGATGATACAATTCAAGGATTAATTTGCTGGATTCAACTCAAGCATGAGGAGATAATCCAGGGTAAATCGAAGCCAATGTAGTGGAATGAATCATGTGCGCAACAGACCATTTATGTAAGCCAGCAAAATGACGATCTACTTACAGCAAATATCGGCATTTACGTAAGTCGTCACAAATTCTTGGGTCCCGAGAGTGCTGACTTAGCCGGAGTCAGTTTACCTCCCATATGTTTTGTACACATCGCCAAATTGGGGACCTTCGTGAATACATTGTCCTCTATTGTTCAACGTCCCCTATTAAATGCAGAAACAAACTCACCAGCACATTTGTTTATGGTGTAAATCAAGGATTTTCTATTGTTCTTCTTCCCTTTTCCATTGTATGCAACAGCTCTCATTGGTTTTATACACGTTTTCCAATCGAGGAGTCCTCAATTTGGTTTCTGTCCTCGATTTATAAATGATGTTGCTTGTGTGTGTCCTCAATTTACACCATAAACAAATGTACCCAATGACTCGTTTTTACTATGCCAATGAGGCCTGACCCCTTTCCTTCTTTTGTTCCCTTTTGTTTGTACTCTTAACTTTTTCTCGACAGCTCCTGTACACAAAATTCTCCTGAGGACTAGCGCCCAGGTCCTCGGGCCCATTGAAATCACACACACCCCATTGTGTATACACCAGCAATCGTGGACCCCCTATTCTCCTTTTGTTTGTACTCTTTTAGCAACAGTTCTCATTGGTTTTGTACACAAATCTCAATTGTGGACCTTTTGTCAATCATGCATGGACCATATTGTCCTCTATTGTTCAAGGTCAACGATTTGAATGCGTACTACATACAAACTCACATGTACACACATTCCTGATTCCATATAAATAACTGTGGGGACGTGCTGTCCCATGGTACCGTAATTATGTGGACCGAAGACGCTAAGGTGACAGCAGAAAGTCCCCATAACTCGGTCTTAATTTCCCTAACCATAAAAACTTCCCCATAACGCGGTGACCGCCTGCCCACATTTTATTGTTCCATGGGGACTTAAAACACATGTTGTCCCATTGTACATGTATTACACATGTACAGTATCATAGGGACCCCACAACGCTACGGGGACAGCAGAAAGTCCCCGTAGCTCAGTCCTAATTTCCCTAAGAATAAAAAAAACTTCCCCGTAACGCAGTACAACCCGCCCACATGTCTGTTTATGGTGAACAATGTGTAAATCGAGGATTTCCTATTGTTCTTCATCATCGATCTTTATTCTCCCATTGGAAAATTTGTACACTTTTTCTAATGGAGGACGTCCTCGGATGTGTGTCCTCGATTTACACAAATCTATGGTTGTTTATGGTGTACAGTATGCAAATCCAGGATTTTTATGTTCCTCATCATCGATCTTTTGTTCATATTGTACCCTAACTTTTTTGCAACAGCTCTCATCGGTTTTGTTCTCACATTTTCTAATCGAGTATGTCCTCGATTTGAGCTGTCCTCACTTACACAAGGATGTTTTATAATGTGTATCCTCAATTTACACAATAAACAAACCCATAAACAAATGTACATTTGAATCGTCTGACAAAAGCTGGGGGCAACATCCAAGGAAGAGACTTATATTTGCTGGTGGATGCTACAAAATGTCCGCCACATCATAAGTTCAAGCAGCCTCAGTTTTTCCGTCTTTTCGTAGGAACAGTGCGACATTACACACGTTATACATGTGTAACATTGACAGTGCATTAGACAAAGAGGAAACTTCAATTCTGACTAGAACGGCAAAGCTGCCATGGATCGCTGTCGAAGGCGGGAAGGGAGGCTGAAGGTAGGGTTGGGGATGGGCATGATGGAAGATGGGCATGATGGGCATGATTTGCCAAAGTGTAGGGGTCAGTTTTTAAATGCCAACAAAAAAAGTCAACAAATGTCCTTAAATACCTGTGGGATACTTCCCCCACTCTCTACCACCACCCACCCCATTCTCCCCCTACCCATACCCACCCATACATCCCCACCCCACCCATACATGTACATCCCTACTCCAATCCCTACCGGTATATCCCATCCTCCCCTTTAACCAACCCATACACCCACCAACCCCATCCCCACCCACCCCTACACATCCCCACCACACCCACCCCTACTCCAACCCTTATCTCCCACCCCACACCACCCCAAAACTCCCCTACACATCCCTACCTCACTGCCACTCCCACCCTAGCTACTCCGGATCAACCCCATAAAACTAACAGATCAAACCATATGCCCATGGATACACATGAATGCTCCCCCAAATGTATTCAATGTAGTACAATGGAAATTACTGCCTACATGTACATGTAATACCGATGTACATGTAGGCCTAATGCCGGTATGAATGTACATGTAACAATTAAACACTTTAACATTTTCTTGGATTAAAATTCCTCAATAAAATCATAAAATTTACTGCAATTAAATAACCCTAAATTTTAGAAGTTATAGCGTAGAGATAATGTATACATGTATGTATGTAAACTGCATTTCCCTTTTTTCACCAAATTAGCTAGAACCAAAAACTTCAACATTGCAGAATGCAGACGGACAGACGGGTGCCCATACGGACAGACAGATGGAAATTGGCATTACAAAGGCTCGCATCTGCTTCGCAGCTCATCTAAAATAAGAAATTTAGTAAGCCTACATAAAGGAATCTTGGTTTTATAAATACAGTAACAAATTTGTATTCTTTGCATAATTACGTTACATGTATGTATATGAGGTCGTTATGGTGTAATTGGCTACGTACACCACACTCATGACACTTACATACATTTTGTAGCCTTTTAGAATGTTTTTTTTCCCACAACTATTCCTCTCAATAGATTCCTTGTACGATATTGTACCACAACAACCAAACACCAAACTTGAAAAGATTCATTGTGCAATGTGTAATGTGTATTGGTGGTGTGTGTATACAGGTCTTGGACAGTACCGTACACAATGCACAATACGGTACCATAGCAATGTGGAGAAAAGGTTGAATAAAAAAATTATTAATTGTTGATTTATAAATTTGGTCAACAGAATAAGGGCACTGCCTACTCAAAGCTCAATTGCTAGCTGTGTATGCACTAATCTAAAAATAGAACTAATGTATGCAGCGCAGGGATAATTCTGGGAAGACCAGGAAACGGTTTTGCGTAACGATATGTAGACCCACATCAATTGTTGTCACGATTCATATGTAGACCCACATCAATTGTTGTCAAGTGCCTAGAGCGACCAGGGGTATGCAATATTCATATTTACTCAACACAGTTTACTGTGGTTCGTTAAGAGTAATACAAAAGTGTTTATTGTAAGGGAAGGGCGGAGGTAACCCAGACAGCGGTGACCAGGTTTTGTCTGGCAGCGCTCCGGAATTAATTCTGGGTCAAAAAAGAATTTACGAGAAGGAAAATTCTTGTAATGGCGTCCGAAGTGGGAAGAATGTAAGAGTTACATGTAAGCAGGCAGAATCTCTCTTGAATACGGTGGAAATCGTGGTGAATACATTTTGTATGTGATCAGTATCCTGAACATTGAACATTAAGCTGTTTCTCAGTGTGCCAAAATGTCTGACTCGCTGATACTGAGAGCCGAGTTTTCGATTGAAAAGATGTTGGGAGCAGGGGCCTTTGGTGAGGTCCACCTTGGGCGAGAGCTACAAACTAACAACCTGCGTGCTCTGAAGATCCTGCCCCTGACAGGAGACGCCTTGAATGAAATTAACGCCCTTTGTAGGCTTGCTGGACATAATAACATAATCAAGTATTATCGAACCATCATAATCGAAAATGACAATATTTGTCTGGTCATGGAGTATTGCTGTAGGGGTGATCTCAATGCCTTCTTGTTGTCAAACACACGGGAGCCTCAGCGAGACCTACGATTCATGAGGCAGATTGCCTCAGCTGTGGCTTTCCTTCATGCCAACGGCATCATACATCGCGACCTGAAACCAGACAACATTCTACTCACGGAAGATGGTACCCTGAAAGTTGGTGATTTCGGCCTCGCTAAATTAGCCTCAGACTCCCAACAAGGGGGCAGTCTTCAAAACTACTACATGAAGTCTGTCTGTGGCCAAGGATTTTTCATGGCCCCTGAAGTTCTAGATGAACACTATACTGAGAAGTCTGATGTTTTCCTAATGGGAGAAATATTTGTCTGCATGCTAAAACGCAATGTTCTACCACCATCTCACAATTTCTTGGTGCCCTCTTACATATACAATGTACAACAGGCCGCTTATACAAGTTTAAAAGGTATCGGAGAAGCTCTTCATGATGGGGATGTGGAGCGATGTGAGCTTTCTGATGGGTTAACCATTCAAATAAGCCAGGAGCTACGTGCCATTATTGACACAATGCTGCTACGGCAGTACAAGGAACGTCCAACAGCAGCTGAAGTGAAGCAGTATCTATTAAACAATACACCATCCCCGCCGTACAAAATACTTGCTGGAGGAGAAGCAACCCTTCCTCCTATCCATTTTCTTGATTCACGACCAGGTGACTTTCTGGTACAGGCACAGCTAGCACCTAGCGCAAAGCCCTCCGGAGCTGAACAGTACCTTAGTCCCATATTAGAAAAAGTTCTTCAGCTATGAAGTACATGTAAACTTCATGGAAGTCTGAGATCAGAGCAGATGAACTGGAATCTGTAGAAATCTGGAAGGAATGTACTGTATGATACACATCTGCATGATCCAAACTCAACACTGTGATGAGCTTCGATGAGATCCCAAAACACCAGGAGGGTTGTACGATACATGTGCCGTACCCTGTATGTGTTTAAATTAAATTTGAATATGCCTAGTAAACCTACATTACATAACAAAATGAGTGTGGGCATGCACATGTACAAGGTGTGCATATGGTTAGAAGTGACTGCAGTTTGGGGAAGTTTTTTATTGTGAGAGAAATTAGGATGAGTTGTGGGGACTTTTTCCTGTTGCCAAATTTTGTTTGGTCTTAAAGGTATAGTCCATCATTTGTAATTCGTTTGAAGCAACAAAAGTGCTCAAAATCTATAGAAAGGTACTGAACAACTGACCTGTTAAAGTTTCGGCTCAGCTTCAGCTGTACATTCCGAAAAAACAGCATTCTAGAATCTCGATTTCAAATCAAAAGTTGCTGAATCATGTTTTGAATTGGGCCTGAATTCAGCGTCCGATACACATTCTCACTGAGCCGATTGCAGCTACGCGATGTCGCGCACTGATCCGACGAATTATAGCAACCGGGGGTGCATGTGCGTCGTGCCAATGCTTGCACGCTTCGCCGAATAACAAAACGAACTACTAATTTAAATTTCTTACGGTGCTTCTTAAGAAGCACCATTGGAAAGGCCTTCTTTTGCTGATTTCTTCAAAATGACAGCTTATTGCCAGAAAAAATAATTTTACAGGGAGTTTAGTCCCCTTGCTATCTTTCAACCAAGTACGTTTTTCAACAATAATTACATTAAGACATGTTAAAACTTAATTAAGACATGTTTCATATACATTTGCAGACGTGATGTGGTCACGTATTTTTGAGTTGAAAGTGCCACATTTTGTAATCTTTGCTAAACAAGTTTGTTTGAACTTCTATCATTAAAGGATATACTTTGTAGTTTGCAGTTATTCACATTAATCTTGTTTCATGTGCAGGTACAATGTATTTTGTGATAACATGTGAGTTGAAAGTGTAAATTTTGTAATATTTGTTAAAACAAGTTTGTTTGCTACCGGTAGTATCACTTAACCCTTACCCTACTAGACCCTCCAACGCATGCCAATATGTGCCTCAAGAAAATCTCCTATGTTTTTTGCATGGCCCTCCAATATCTGCCATGTCATTTCAAGGGTAACTGGACAGGCACTCAAATACATGCCACAGAGAACAATGAGAGTCCTCTGATAACAAAGTGAGTGCCCCCAGCTGGTCAGTATCAGGCACCCTCCAGGGCGTGCAGACGTGATGAGGTCACATATTTTTGAGTTGAAAGTGTCACATTTTGTAATCTTTGCTAAAACAAGTTTGTTTGAACTTCTATCATTAAAGGATATACTTTGTAGTTTGCAGTTATTCACATTAATCTTGTTTCATGTGCAGATATGTTGTGATCACATTTGAGTTGAAAGTGTCAATTTTCTTATCTTTGTTTAAACAAGTTTGTTTGCTACCGGTAGTATCACTTAAGGATGCTTTGTAGTTTGCAGTTGTTCACAATTAAGACATTTTTCATGTGCAGATATGTGCTTTGATGACATTTGAGTTAAAGGGAAAATACAACATTTGCAAACATCCAAAAATAAAACTACCAAATCATTTTGAAATACCTTGCTGGACTGTTAGTGAATGACAGTGTAAAGCATCCTGTAAAATCATGGCACCTGGTATACTGTCATTTTCAAGAAAAGTGGTATTTTTGTATCAATTTCCAACGCTGATCGGCCGACCAGCGTTGGAAAAAAACTGGCTTTATTTCAAATACTGGCCTCAGTTGACCATCGCACTTGTTTGCAATCGATTACACACCTATGAACGGGTACAAGCCAGCTAGACTGGTTCCCTGACCTTACAATTCCTCAATGTATGTTAACTGCTCTGTTTCTTCTTAAATGGAGTCGGGGAACCAGACTACAGGAAAATGATTGTTTTTCTTGGTTTTTATAGCATTTTCGAACCCAAAACTTCAAAAAAGTCAGTGTAACTATATTTGCTATATATTTCCAACCCCCCAATTCCATCCATTTCTGAAAATTACAGCAAAAGCAAATGATGTATATTCCCTTTAAAAGTGTCTTATTTTGTAATTTCTTTGTTGAAGCAAGTTTGTTTTAACTTCTATCATTAAAGGATATATGCTTTCTAGTTTTCAGTTATTCACATTAATCTTGTTTCATGTGCAGATATGTTGTGATCACATTTGATTTGAAAGTGTAAATTTTGTAATATTTGTTAAAACAAGTTTGTTTGAACTTCTATCATTAAAGGATATACTTTGTAGTTTGCAGTTATTCACATTAATATTGTTTCATGTTCAGATATGTTGTGATAACATTTGAGTTGAAAGTGTCAATTTTGTAATCTTTGTTTAAACAAGTTTGTTTACTAGTATCACTAAAGAAAACTTTGTAGTTTGCAGTTGTTCACAATTAAGACATTTTTCATGTGCAGATATGTGCTTTGATCACATTTGAGTTAGAAGTGTCTTATTTTGTAATCTTTGTTGAAGCAAGTTTGTTTACTATCGGTAGTATAATTTTAAATTAGAGGATACTTTGTACAGGTAGTTTGCAGTTGCTCACATTAAAGACATGTTTCATACATGTATGTGAAGACATGTGCTGTGATCACATATTTGAGATGAAAGTGTTACATTTTGTAATCTTTGTTATTAAAACAAGTTTGTTTACTAGTATCATTAATTAAAGGATACTTTGTAGTTTGCAGTCGCTCACATTAAGACATGTTTCATATACATGTGCAGACGTGATGTGGTCACATATTTTTGAGTTGAAAGTGCCACATTTTGTAATCTTTGCTAAAACAAGATTGTTTGCACTTCTATCATTAAAGGATATACTTTGCAGTTTGCAGTTATTCACATTAATCTTGTTTCATGTGCAGATATGTTGTGATAACATTTGAGTTGAAAGTGTCAATTTTGTTATCTTTGTTTAAACAAGTTTGTTTGCTAGTATCACTAAAGAAAACTTTGTAGTTTGCAGTTGTTTACAATAAAGACATTTTTCATGTGCAGATATGTGCTTTGATCACATTTGAGTTAGAATTGTCTTATTTTGCAATCTTTGTTGAAACAAGTTTGTTTACTAGTATTTAATTTTAAATTAAAGGATACTTTGTACCGGTAGTTTGCAGTTGCTCACATTAAGACATGTTTCATACATGTATGTGAAGACATGTGCTGTGATCACATATTTGAGATGAAAGTGTTACATTTTGTAATCTTTGTTAAAACAAGTTTGTTTACTAGTACCATTAATTAAAGGATACTTTGTAGTTTGCAGTCGCTCACATTAAGACATGTTTCATATATGTGCAGACATGTGCTGTGATCACATTTTTGAGTTGAAAGTGTTACATTTTGTAATCTTTGTTAAAACAAGTTTGTTTACTAGAATCATTAATTAAAGGACACGCTCTAGTTTGCAGATGTTAAGACGTTTAGTTTCATGTTTTAGATTTTTTTCAGATAATGGAAGCAGCTAGGGTTGAGTTGTTCCTATTTTTGGGTTTGTTGTAAGAGACCTTTGCTCCAAAATGAGACCATGTGTCTTGCGACATCCATGACAGGCATGACGGGAGCCATTGTTCTGTATTTAACTTGGCCACTGTGACCTACTGACAATGACTGAGGCAAAATGAAGGACGTCCCCCTAAACCTTGTTTAGAGTAGTCGACGCCTAAGTTGGATATACTGGAAAATGTGAAAATCGAGATTTATTGTTTTGTATTTTTGGGTAGCCTAGGTATCCAACTTCCACACTAGATGCACTTTTGTTGGGAAAAAAAATACCCACGAAAGTGGGGAAAAAAATAACCTAAGAACGTTTTTTCACTGCCGTTGGTGGCAAAATAGGTGTCTTTCCTTTTTTTTCAGAGCCATTTTTTTTTCGAAATGAGGTTAGAGAAACTTGGCAGGACACTGTTGAAGTTCTGGGGTCATATCTTTGGAATAAATGAAGCTACAGAAATATATTTGGTATCATTGGAAAGCCAATTATGTGCGCTTTAACATGATGTACATAATTCATTTTATTGCATGAATAATAATTCCTTTGCAATAGTTAATGAAGGGGGGAGGTTTACTGCTGCATTACTCCAACCGTTCGTACAAACGGTGGAAATAATGATTATTAAGGTTATATCACATTGGAACTATAACTACTTAATACATTTTCACTCATTCTGCAAACAGCTAAGTTTTAGGGCCACTTGCCCGTTTTATTGGCAACATGTAATAAACCCAGTTGTTAAGCTGTTCCAGAAATCACAACCAATGTCCAATTTGGTTTTTTTTATGCGAGTTGTCTGAGAATAATGTGAACAGTCCAAGGTGGGGGTTATTCCTCAATGGCAGGTCACAATTCATTTGCCAACCAAGGCTCTAAATGCTGATGACAGAGATATTAGTTTGGGGTGTCACACCCCCTACATCCCGGACCCACTACCATTAGCTCCTTGCTCTACCATTGTTTTAAATTCACTTACTGTCTTTGCTCCTTGAGGTTCTCTTCAATGATGTCTTTAGGTGGAACTTCGATTCTGCAAACGCGTCTTCGCACGCATTTAATTCGTTACTGTGCACAGCGCACGTACATGTATCGTGGTCTCCACTATCAATACCCCAAACGTGATACAATTCGAGGATTAATTTGCTGGATTCAACTCAAGCATGAGGAGATAATCCAGGGTAAATCAAAGCCAATGTAGTGGAATGAATCATGTGTGCAAAAGACCATTCATGTAAGCCAGCAAAATGACGATTTACAGCAAATATCGGCATTTGCGTAAGTCGTCACAAATTCTTGGGTCCCGAGAGTGCTGACTTAGCCGGAGTCAGTTTACCTCCCATATGTTTTGTACACATCGCCAAATTGGGGACCTTCGGGAATATATTGTCCTCTATTGTTCAACGTCCCCTATTAAATGCAGAAACAAACTCACCAGCACATTTTTTAATGGTGTAAATCAAGGATTTTCTATTATTCCTCCTCCCTTTACCTTTGTATGCAACAGCTCTCATTGTTTTTATACACGTTTTCCAACCGAGGAGTCCTCAAATTGGTTTCTGTCCTCCACTTTTCGATGATGTTGCTTGTGTGTGTTCAGTCAATTTACACCATAAACAAATGCACCCAAGGACTCGTTTTTACTATACTCATGAGGCCCGGCCCCTTTCCTTCTTTTGTTCCCTTTTGTTTGTACTCTTTAACTTTTTCTCGACAGCTCCTATAAGGTTTGTACACGAAATTCTCCTGAGGACTAGTGCCCAGGTCCTTAAGCCCATTGAAATCACACACGCCCCATGGTGTATACACCTGCAATCGTGGACCCCCTATTGTCCTTCCTTTGTTTGTACTCTTTTAGCAACAGTTCTCATTGGTTTTGTACACGAATCTCAATTGTGGACCTTTTGTCAATCATGGACCCTATTGTCCTCGATTGTTCAAGGTCCACGATTTGAATGCAAACTACATATAAAAACCAATCCTTCTGATTTGAGAATCACAGGTGTGTGGAAAAACGCACACCTAGATTTTTCTAGGCGTGTGATTTTGCTAGGCGTGTGATTTAAATTTTCTAGGCGTGTGATTTTTCTAGGCGTGTGATTTTTCTAGGTGTGTGAATCTGTGGTCCAAGTTGGGACTGAACAATCTGGTATTTTTTTCTTCATAATATTCATCTTGGTTTACAATAAAGCTGTTTTCTCTTCACCGACATTATTTTTCACAAATCATGAAGTGTAATTATGCTGTAAATGTATGGTGTGCGGTACTGAGGGATTCGCACTTCTCAGGAAGCATTTAGGCGTGTGATGGCGTGGGGGTGTGATCGCACGCCTCAAAACAGAAGGACTGAAAACCGCACATGTACACACATTCCTGATTCCATATAAATAACTGTGGGGACGTGCTGTCCCATGGTACCGTAATTATGGGGACCGAAGACGCTAAGGGGACAGCAGAAAGTCCCCATAACTCGGTCTTAATTTCCCTGACCATAAAAAACTTCCCCATAACGCGGTGACTGCCTGCCCACATTTTCTTGTTCCATGGGGACTTAAAACACATGTTGTCCCACATGTATCATAGGGACCCAAAACGCTATGGGGACAGAAGAAAATCCCCATACCGGTAGCTCAGTCCTTATTTCCATAAGAATAACTTCCCTGTAACGCAGTACAACCCGCCCACATGTCTGTTTATGGTGAACAGTGTGTAAATCGAGGATTTCCCATATTGTTCCTCATCATCAATCTTTATTCTCCCATTGGTAAATTTGTACACTTTTTCTAATCGAGGACTCCTCGAAAACGGGATGTTTCATGTGTGTCCTCGATTTACACAAATCCATGGTTGTTTATGATGTACATGTACATATAAATCCAGGATTTTTATGTTCCTCATCATCGATCTTTTGTTCATATTGTACCCTAAATTTTTTGCAACAGCTCTCATCGGTTTTGTTTTCTAATCGAGTATGTCCTCGATTTGAGCTGTCCTCACTTACACAAGGATGTTTTATAATGTGTATCCTCAATTTTCACCATAAACAAACCCATAAACAAATGTACATTTGAATCGTCTGACAAAAGCTGGGGGGCAACATCCAAGGAGATTTATATTTGCTGGTGGATGCTACAAAATGTCCGCCACATCATAAGTTCAAGCAGCCTCTATTTTTCCGTCTTTTCGTAGGAACAGTGCGCCATTACACATACATGTGTAACATTGACAGTGCATTAGACAAAGAGGAAACTTCAATTCTGACTAGAACGGCAAAGCTGCCATGGCTTGCTGTCGAAGGCGGGAAGGGAGGCTGAAGGTAGGGTTGGGGATGGGCATGATGGAAGATGGGCATGATGGGCATGATGTGCCAAAGTGTAGGGGTCAGTTTTTAAATGCCAACAAAAAAAGTCAACAAATGTCCTGAAATACTTGTGGGATACTTCCCCCACTCTCTACCACCACCCACCCCATTCTCCCCCTACCCATACATCCCCACCCCACCCATACATGTACATCCCCACTCCAATCCCTACCGGTATATCCCACCCCCTCCCCCACCCTCCCCTTTAACCAACCGATACACCCACCAACCCCATCCCCACCCACCCCTACACATCCCCACCACACCCACCCCTACTCCAACCCTTATCTCCCACCCCAGACCACCCAAAAACTCCCCTACACATCCCTACCCCACTGCCACTCCCACCCTAGCTACTCCAACCCCATTAAACTAACAGGTCAAACCATATGCCCATGGATACACATGAATGCTCCCCCAAATGTATATACAATGTAGTACAATGGAAATTAATGCCTACATGTACATGTAATACCGGTATATATGTACATGTACATGTTATGCCGGTATGTACATGTACATGTAACAATTAAACACTTTAACATTTTCTTGGATTAAAATTCCTCAATAAAATCATAAAATTTACTGCAATTAAATAACCCTAAATTTAAAAAGTTATAGCCTAGAGATAATGTACATGTAAACTGCATTTCCTTTTTTTTCACCAAATTAGCTAGAACCAAAAACTTCAACATTGCAGAATGCAGACGGACAGACAGGTGCCCGTACGGACAGACAGATGGAAACTGGTATTACAAAGGCTCCTATCTGCTTCGCAGCTCACCTAAAATAAGAAATTTAGTAAGCCTACATAAAGGAATTTTGGTTTTATAAATACAGTAACAAATTTGTATTATTCTCATAATTACGTTACATGTATGTATATGAGGTTGTTATGGTGTAATTGGCTACGTACACCACACTCATGACTTTTACATACATTTTGTAGCCTTTTAGAATGTTTTTTCCCACAACTATTCCTCTCAATAGATTCCTTGTATGATATTGTACCACAGCAACCAAACACCAAATTTGAAAAGATTCCTTGTGCAATGTGTAATGTGTATGGTGTTGTGTGTATACAGGCCTTGGACAGTACCGGTACACAATGCACAATACCATAGCAATGTGGAGAAAAGGTTGAATGAAAAAATTACTACTGGTCGATTTATAAATTTGGTCAACAGAATAAGGGCACTAGCTCGCCTACTCACTGTTCAATTGCTACCAGTACCTGTGTGTGCACTAATCTAAAAATAGAATATGTACCCATGCAGCGCAGGGATATATCTGGAAAGACCAGCAAACGGTTTTGTGTAACGATATGTAGACCCACACATCAATTGTTGTTACCTGCCTAGTCTTTAGAGTAATACAAAAGTGTTTATTGTAAGGGAAGAGCGGAGGTAACCCAGACGGCGGTGACCAGGTTTCGCTGTATGCTTTACTGTATGTGAGCAGTATCCTGTTGAACATTAAGCTGTTTCTCAGTGTGCCAAAATGTCTGACTTGCTGAGGGCCGACTTTTGGATTGAAAAGAAGTTGGGAGCAGGGGCCTTTGGTGAGGTCTACCTTGGGCGAGAGCTACAAACTACATGTAACAACCGGCGTGCTCTGAAGACCCTGCCCCTGACAGGAAGTGCCATAGATGAAATTAAAGCCCTTTGTAGGCTTTCTGCAGGACATGATAACATCATCATTTATGATCGAACCATCATAATCGATGATGACAATATTTGTCTCGTCATGGAGTATTGCTGTGGGGGTGATCTCAATGACTTCTTGTTGTCACACAGACGACAGCCTCAGCGAGACCTACAATTCATGAGGCAGATTGCCTCAGCTGTGGCTTTCCTTCATGCCAACGGCATCATACATCGCGACCTGAAACCAGACAACATTCTACTCACAGCAGATGGTACTCTAAAAGTTGCTGATTTCGGCCTCGCTAAATTAGCCTCAGACTCCCAACAAGGAGGCAGTCTTCAAAACTACTACATGAATGCTGTCTATGGCCACCGATTTTTCTTGGCCCCAGAAGTTCTAGATGGACGCTATACCGAGAAGTCTGATGTATTTCTCATGGGAGAAATATTTGTCTGCATGCTAAAACGCAAAGTTCTACCACCATCTAACAACCTATTCGTGCCCTCTTACATTGGAGACCCGGCCTCTTATCCAAGTGTAACAGGTATTGGAGAAGCTCTTTATCAAGGGAAAGTGGACCGATGTGTTCTTTCTAATGGGACGACCATTCAAATAAGCCAGAAGCTACGCGTCTTTATTGACAAAATGTTACTGAAAGATTACCACCGACGTCCAACAGCAGCTGCAGTGGAGCATTATCTAAATGCATTTACCAATACACAATCCCTGCCATTCACAATCCCTGCTGGAAGAGAAGCAGCCCTTAGCAGGATTTCTCCTCCTATTGCTCCTCATACATGTAGACGACCAGTACATGCAAAGCAACTGGTAGCAGGCCTCACAATTATTGGAGTGTTTGGATTGCTTTTTGGCAGGCGTCTTGGTTTAATTGCTGCATCTGGCGCAGCGCTCATCGGAGCTTACCAGTACCTTAGTAGTCCCATATTAGAAAAAGTTCTTCCGCTATGAAGTAAACTTTATGGAAGTCTGAGATCAGAGCAGATGAACTGGAATCTGTAGAAATCTGGAAGGAATATTTGATACACATCTGCATGATCCAAACTCAACACTGTGATGAGCTTCGATAAGATCCCAAAACACCAGGAGGGTTATTCACTGCTGGACGATACATGTACCGTACCCCGGTATGTGTTTAAATTAAATTTGAATATGCCTAGTAAACCTACATTACATGTATAACAAACTGAGTGTGGGCATGCATGTAGGTAAGATGTGCATAAGATTAGAAGTGACTGCAGTTTGGGGAAGGTTTTTTATTGTGAGTGAAATTAGGATGAGTTGTGGGGACTTTTTCCTGTGGCCATATTGTGTTTGCTCTTAAAGGTATAGGGCCTAGTCCATCATTTGTAATTTCTGCATTTTGTTCGTAAAAGTGCTCAAAATCTAAAAAAAAAAGGGTACTGACTAACCTGATGAAGTTTCAGCCCGGCTTCAGCTCAGATCAGCTGTACATTCCGAAACATTCTACAATCTCGATTTCAAATCAAAAGTTGCTGAATCATGTTTTGAATTGGGCCTGATGAATTCAGCGCCCGATACACGTTCTCACTAAGCCGATTGCAGATCTGTGATGTCGCGCACTGATTCGACAAATTATAGCAACCGCGCACGCATGTGCGTCGTGCCAATGCTTGCGCGCGCTTCGCCGAATAACAAAACAAACTACTAATTTGAATTTCTTATGGTGCATCTTAAGAAGCACCATTGGAAAGGCCTTCTTTTATTGATTTCGTCAACATGACAGCTTGCCAGAAAGAACATTTTCACAGGGAGTTTAAGCCCCTTACTATCTTTCAACCAAGTACGTTTTTCAACAATAATTACGTCAGTTACTTTTTGGATAGCTGCAAATGATGGACTCTGGCTTTAACACTCACTCATCAGGTGATTGGTCCCTACAACAATGCAACAAGTCTACCGGTAGGTGTCACTATAACGTACATGTACCGTGCACATTTCAAATAGTGAACCTTGAACAGTAGGGGAAAATTTGGGTCCACGATTAACCGAAAGTCCACTTTTGAGGTGTGTTACAAAAAAAAACGGACATGTTTGTACCAGTATGGGAGATCTTCCTAAAGAGTATTTAACAAAAGACGGACAATAGGTGGTCCATGATTGAAGGTGCGGGTGTATGGTCTAAATCGAGGACACACACATGCAACATGCCACTTACTCCCCCATTATACTACTCGAAAATACACTGAAATAGGCCAAGTCGTGGGACTAGAATATATATAAAAAGGAACCTCTTAGGGGGAGGTCAAGCTTTCTAAAAGTAAAATTGATGTGCACTTGGATTTGGCTAACATGAAAAATTGTGTTTTTAACAGTTACAAGTCATCGTTATTCATAAAACAGATGTGTTACAAAAAAGTTCATCATTACTTTAATTTTCTTTTCCAGATCTCTGCTTCGTTCAAGTGATGGAGAAGAGACATACTACCTAAGCCCTTCTACTACTACTACCCGTGGCAACCTGCACCATCAAAGACAGCATCACGACGGCCTGATGTCGTTTACCTGCACTAATCTTCAAAAAATGGATTAGAGCTCATGTCTGTGCTGGCTTCTCTTTAAGTCTTTTTTTTTTCAAAATTATTGAACTTAAAAGGCATCGTACGTTATGGTCAACGTTGACATGCTTGTTATAAGTATTATTTTATTTAGAATTTTAATTTCCGGTTACGTTGGTCTGATGAAGAAAATATGTTGGAATTAAGCGATATGATGTTTATCCAATATTAACGCCATCGTACAAACAACGTTGAAATGACGTAAGAAATATGGTCGGACAATAAGTGAAATGACGTTTGCCCAACGTTCAGATTAACGTACAAACAACGTTGGGCCAAACTGAATCAGCAGTGCAAGTTTACGTTGGACAAACATTGGTGTTTGACGTTAGTATGACGTGGAAATTTGGGTTGGTAATTGAGCGAAAAGACGTCTATCAAACACTTAACGCTAACGTACAAACAACGTTGTTTGACGTAAAAATACAGTCGGCAAAATGAGTGAAATAGACGTTTGTCCAACGTTCGGGCCGACGTAAAAACAATGTTAGGCCAACGTTGATATGACGTGGAAAGAAGGTTAAGAAATAAGCGCAACGACGTTGATCCAATGTTAATGCCAACCTACAAACAACGTTGGTATGACGTAACATATAAGGTCGGAAAATGGGTGAAATAACGTCTGTCCAACGTTCCGGCCAACGTACAAACAACGTTAGGCCAACATGAATCAGCAGTGCAAGTTTACGTTGGACTGACGTTGGTGTCTGACGTTGATCCAACGTGTCCTTCGGGAATTCGTGACGTTGAGTTAACGTCGGATTGACGTATGCTTGCTGTCTGGGGATTGACAAAAGGTCCACAATTAAGATTCGTGTACAAAACCAATGAGAGCTGTTGCTAAAACATTACGAGTACAAACAAAAGAAGGACAATAGGGGGTCCACGATTGCAGGTGTATACACAATGGGGTGTGTGTGATTTCAATGGGCTCGAGGACCTGGGCACTAGTCCTCAGGAGAATTTCGTGTACAAACGTTATAGGAGCTGTCGAAAAAAAGTTACAAACAAAAGGGAACAAAAGAAGGAAAGGGGACGGGCCTCATGAGTATAGTAAAATCGAGTCCTTGGGTGCATTTGTTTATGGTGTAAATTGAGGACACACGCAAGCAACATCATCGATAAATCGAGGACAGAAACCAAATTGAGGACTCCTCGGTTGGAAAACGTGTATAAAACCAATGAGAGCTGTTGCATACAAAGGAAAAGGGAAGAGGAACAATAGGAAATCCTTGATTTACACCATAAACAAACATGTGTGCATGCATACATACAAGCGCGTGTAAATACCTTCACTTTGAACAAGGATTTTGTCACTGAAATAGGTGGGTTTTGGTGGGACTGCAATTCCAGATAAATTTGCAA
The DNA here is from genome assembly GCF_015706575.1 of Patiria miniata. NCBI lineage: Eukaryota > Metazoa > Echinodermata > Asteroidea > Valvatida > Asterinidae > Patiria > Patiria miniata. The sequence goes on from NW_024037050.1 coordinate 66,011, forward strand.
AAGTTCCAACTTCGTACATGTATGCCTTATTTAGTGGTTAAAACCACACATTCATGACATTGTTGTTTTTTTTGGGTGTCAAATGAATATTGATTACTTCAGACAGGATTCAGGTACATGCACCTTAAAGTGAAATGAACTAAAAAAGTGAATGAATCAAAAATTACACAAATAATACCAATTTTTAGGCCTAACAATTTCACCAGGTATTTGGTAGTGGTACCGGTTAATGATGTGCATCGGGTCGGGTTGACCAGGCCAAACCGACCCGAAACATTAGAGATATAAACCGAATCCGAACCGAAACCGATCTTAACTCCCTCAAACCGACCCGACCTGACCCGACAAAAAATAAGGTAAAACCGACCCGAACCGACCCGACCCCCCCAAAAAAACCCCAAAAAACGAATACCTTGCTTGGACAAAGTGATCACTTTTTTTGTGCCTGCCCTAACCCACGTGGCATGAATTCTCTTGCAAAACCATCGTCTCTCTCTCTGTGTCATACTCAGTGGGTTGATCGAGAGTAACTCCGCTTATTGAACAAACGCATGGTGTCATCACGCGGTATCATGAAAACTCAGTGTTACAATGTATCTATTTCGTCAGTCCCATCCGACTGGAGAAATTGATACCGTGGGAACTTGATAGCGCGCTCGGTGGCCACATCACACTAGGGCTGAGGTCACAGTGACTGTCAATAATATTGCATCACCTAAATTTCTCAACTGTTTCGGTTTATTTCGGTTTATTTCGGTTTTTTCAAAAGATGGCTAAACCCACCCGACCCGACCCGAAAATGAAAATGCAAAACCGAAACCGACCCGACCCGTCTGAAAAGATGGACAAACCAACCCGACTTCTCTGTCACCTTTAATATGATGACAGTTTTGATTTCAATGATGGGGATGGGTGCCCATTTAATGGCGATTTAAAATTGACCGGAATTGTGCCAAATGTTGATAAGGTTGAATATCAATCTCATGTTATCTGTAATTCTGTTCGATTAAAGGAGTCTACAGGTCATATTAGAACTTCGAAATTTCATACAAGCGGACAAGTGCAATAACAGCATGACTAGTTGGAGAACACATGCTAACCCAAAGTCCAGAGGGGTCTGGATTGAATCCCTCTGAAAATCTTAAAGAAATCTTAAAGTGTCACATTTTGAAATCTTTGTTAAAACAAGTTGTTTGAACTTCTATCATTAAAGGATATATACTTTGTAGTTTGCAGTTGTTCACATTAATCTTGTTTCATGTGCAGATATGTTGTGATCACGTTTGAGTTGAAAGTGTCAATTTTGTAATCTTTGTTTAAACAAGTTTGTTGCTACCGGTAGTATCACTAAAGGATGCTTTGTAGTTTGCAGTTGTTCACAATTAAGACATTTTTATATGTGCAGATGTGTGCTTTGATGACATTTGAGTTAAAAGTGTCTTATTTTGTAATTTCTTTGTTGAAGCAAGTTTGTTTACTAGTATCATTTTAAATTAAAAGATACGTTGTAGTTTGCAGTTGCTCACATTAAGACATGTTTCATATGTGCAGACGTGATGTGGTCACATATTTTTGAGTTGAAAGTGCCACATTTTGTAATCTTTGTTAAAACAAGTTTGTTTGAACTTCTATCATTAAAGGATATACTTTGTAGTTTGCAGTTATTCACATTAATCTTGATTCATGTGCAGATATGTTGTGATCACATATGAGTTGAAAGTGTCAATTATGTAATCTTTGTTTAAACAAGTTTGTTTGCTAGTAACACTAAAGAAAACTTTGTAGTTTGCAGTTGTTCACAATTAAGACATTTTTCATGTGCAAACACATGTATACATGTGCTTTGATGACATTTGAGTTAGAAGTGTCTTATTTTGTAATCTTTGTCGAAGCAAGTTTGTTTACTAGTATCATTTTAAATTAAAGGATACTATGTAGTTTGCAGTTGCTCACATTAAGACATGTTTTATACATGTATGTGAAGACATGTGCAGTGATCACATATTTTTGAGTTGAAAGTGTTACATTTTGTAATCTTTGTTAAACAAGTTTGTTTTAGTATCATTCATTAAAGGATACTTTGTAGTTTGCAGTTTGCAGTTATTCACATTAATCTTGTTTCATGTGCAGATATGTTGTGATCACATTTGAGTTGAAAGTGTCAATTTTGTAATCTTTGTTTAAACAAGTTTATTTGCTAGTATCACTAAAGAAAACTTTGTAGTTTGCAGTTGTTCACAATTAAGACATTTTTCATGTGCAGATATGTGCTTTGATCACATTTGAGTTAAAAGTGTCTTATTTTGTAATCTTTGTTGAAGCAAGTTTGTTTACTAGTATTTAATTTTAAATTAAAGGATACTTTGTATCGGTAGTTTGCAGTTGCTCACATTAAGACATGTTTCATACATGTATGTGAAGACATGTGCTGTGATCACATATTTGAGATGAAAGTGTTACATTTTGTAATCTTTGTTAAAACAAGTTTGTTTACTAGAATCATTAATTAAAGAACACTTTTTAGTTTGCAGTCACTCACATTAAGACATGTTTCATATGTGCAGACATGTGCTGTGATCACATATTTCTGAGTTGAAAGTGTCACATTCTGTAATCTTTGTTAAAGCAAGTTTGTTAAATACTAGAATCATTAATTAAAGGACACTTTCTAGTTTGCAGATGTTAAGACGTGTAGTTTCATGTTTTAGATTTTTTCAGATAATGGAAGCAGCTAGCATGGCTAGGGTTGAGTTATTCCTATTTTTGGGATTGTTAAAAGAGACCTTTGCTCCAAAATGAGACCATGTGTCTTGTGACATTGTTCTGTATTTAACTTGGCAACTGTGACCTACTGAGGCAAAATGAAGGACGTTCCCCAAAACCTTGTTTAGAGTAGTCGACGCCTAAGTCGGATATACTGGAAAAATCATGTGAAAATCGAGATTGATTGTTTTGAATTTTTGGGTAGCCTAGGTATCCAAGATCCAGACTAGATGCATTTTTGTTGGGAAACAATACCAACAAAAGTGGAAAAAAAAATCTAAGAACGTTTTTCACAGCCGTTGGTGGCACAATACGTGTCTTTTTTTTTTCAAGGCCATTTTTCTCGAAATGTGTCGGTGGCAAGCGTGCCAAAGTTTTTGGAAGGAAAACGTGTCCGAACTTATGTGTGGCAAGCATGCCAAGTTTTGGAGGGCAAGCGTGCCTGAAATGTTATATGTGGCAAGTGTGCCAAGTTATTCAGGACAAGCGTGTCCAAATCTCTGTGTGGCAAGCGTGCCAATTTGGCATGGGATATAGGGAGATTGATAATAGGGGATGTACTGGGTATGACCACTGTTTTTCAGTCTCTGAATTCAAAATTATCAAACAATGTTAAACTGCTAAGTTTTAGGGCCATTGGCCCAACGTTTTATTGGAAACTTGTATTCATAAATACCTCAGACAGTTTAGCTATTCCTATTGGTCGAGAGCCCATCACGTGGCCGGTCTTAAACGGATGATAAAGACATGGCTAGCTGGTCTTAAACACTTTTCCAGTGTCACAATAAAATGTGGACTCCTAAAAATCCAGTGCCTCTTACCGTTTCATTGGTTGAACGTTCACAATCCTCACGTAGGCATGCGCAACACTACGTGCGAGTCGGAATTTTATAGTTCTAAATTCAAAACGCAACGCCCCAGGTGCGTTCTGCGTGACATCGCGCAGAACATGCTACGCGCGCGTCAATCTCCATAAAAGGGTTGTTTACATCTTACTCGCCAGCTGAACACTCCATTATTTTGCTAGAGGGATGTTTCAAAAAGCATGAAGTGAACTTGTTGAACAAAATAGGGATTTTTTGAACGAATTATTTGAATTTTTTTTACGGATAAGGTATTTATGAATGGGAATAAATATGTGCTCGGTCGGTATTTATCACTCTGTTTAATACCGCTCAGAGTCTGGGTGCTGATAATTACCCTCGCCTCCGGCTCGGGTAATTATCAGCACCCAGACTCTAAGCGGTATTAAACAGAGTGATAAAAACCTCTCGAGCACACATTTATTCCCTTAATAAACACAGTTGTATAAGCTGTTCCAGAAATCACAACAATCTCCAACTTGTTTTTTATGCGAGTTGTCTGAGAATAATGTGAACAAAGGTGGGGGTTATTCCTCAATGGCAGGTCACAATTCATTTGCCAACCAAGGCTCTAAATGCTGATGACAGAGTATTAGTTTGGGGTGTCACGCCCCCTACATCCCGGACCCACACCCCAGACTCAACTACAATGTAGCTCCTTGCTCTACCATTGTTTTAAATTCACTTACTGTCTTTGCTCCTTGAGGTTCTCTTCAATGATGTCTTTAGGGGGAACTTCAATTCTGCAAACGCGTCTTCGCAAGATGCACTGTACCCTATCTATGGTGCTGCCACCCAATGGTTCTCTTCTACAATTACGTTTTGGCATTATGGCAGGAAAAGTCTTTCTAAATGCTTCCTGGAAAACAACAAAAATCAAAACACACACTATAAATTAGGGACCACTAATTGTAATTAGAGGGAGGGTGGGGTGGGGGTAGGTGGGGAGGGGGTTGAGACTTCATACATGTAGCAATCACTTTCATCGCTTTGTGATACCTGGTCTCACAAACTGTATGGGTATGTCTTCTGAAATTTATGCTACATACATGTACATGACATAACTGATGTTACATACATGTAGATGTGACATCAGAAATACATGTAAGATTCTTCACCGATGATTGCCTCCTCTACGGACCAGGATGACATCTCAACACTGCAATCTGTTAACATTCAGGAATGGGAAAAGAGATGGCAAAGTTAAGGAGAATACACGAAAAAGTTTGGATTCGTAATTTAAGAATTCACGAGGCGCAAAGCGCCGAGGAATTCGTAAATTAAGAATCCACACTTGCAAGAGTATTCTTCGACTTAGAGGGAATGTACAACATTTGCTTTTGCTGCAATTTTCTGAAATAAATGGATTTGGAGGATTAGTATGTTATATAAAATATTGTTAAACTGACTTGTTTCATGTTTTGGGCTTGTAGATGTTGGAAAAACCAAGAAAACCTATCATGTTCTTGAAGTCTGGTTCCCTGACCCCATTTAAGATGAAACGAAGCAATTAATACACTTTAGCGAATTGTAAGGTCAGAGAATCAGTCTAGCAGGCTTGTACCCCTTCACAGGTGTGTGATCAATTGCAAAGAAAAGTCAGAATAACTAAATATGAAAAATTAAGAACAGTTTTGAAAAAAAGCCAGTTTTCTCCAACGCTGGTCGGCCGACCAGCATTGGAAAAATACAGTTTTTCTTGAAAATGTCAGCACAGCAGGAGCCACGATTTTACAGGATGCTTTAGACCGTCATTCCCTAACTATTGAGTAAGGTATTTCGTGATAATTTGATCATTTCGTTTTTTGACCATTGCGTCAACAAAGTATTGGAAAGAATGTTGCAACCTGACGCCACTTTTTTTCTTCATATATCATCTCAATGAAGGTCATTCGTTGCAAAAATGACAATAAAAAATGAATCTGGGACAGAGAAATGTTTCCAATTTTGGTAGGAAATACTTGAAATGACTTTCCACAGACTTTGTACACAAGCGCGGAAGTGGCGTCAGGTTGCAACATTTTTTCCTGGCGTGTTTAGCATGTGTATCACCACACCCGTACAACCAAGTCGTTTTGTGTGTAACGGCTCCTAAGTACCAATGCATCTTCACTGTCAGATTCTCCGCCATCACTGCAAAATCTACTTTAAGTCAGAAAGAAATTGTTGTCTGCACTATCAATACACGGCTGTTCGATGTGTGCAGGCTGCGCCGCTCAGGAAACAGTCACCGGTGTACGTGTGCACACACGATATGCCCGACTGTGAATGCGGGCGCACACTTGGACGGCGCGTCGTACGTCATCAGCTTGACCTCATGAATTTGAATCGTACAATAAGATAGCAGTGACAGCTCGACGAGGCTCGGTTTCCGAATTGAAGGTGAAATTTCTCTTTTCTTCCCCAAGGTATGTGAATGTAACCACCACCATTTGTATTTTCACTTCCCACTGAAGCCTACAGGGGCGCATAAGGTAGTTTCAAAACCGTTTTGGGGGTAAAATGTGAAGATTTTGATTGGGGGTACGAGTGAAAAGGGTCAAAAAAATTAGTAGTAGCCGCAATAGGGCCATCGATCTCAGACTCTACTATCGCCCGACCATGTCTAAATGTTAAAAAAGCGATCTGTAGAGTCCTAGCTACTCGGACTAGTCTAGGCAGTAGGCGATTTTTATAGGCCTACATGTAGGCCTACTCTGGTCTAGACCCGTGAACGTGGCTTGTAAACTACGCCACACTCATGTACCATTTTGAACCAAGCGAAATCGTCCTTCCGTGACAAAACTGAACACTGCTTTACCGTGTGATAAGTACTCACAAATCAAACTTTCTTGAACATGTTCAAACCTGCGTTTACGCCAAATCTGGAATTTAAATGAAATTCAAGGTAAAATCTGGCAAGATCTGGACGTCCTGCAACCTCCTACTGATGCACGTGATTTACTACAAATTCTGTGGATAATTGGTATCGCACTGACGCTTCGGGCATTTCTTATGTCCGGATCATAAGTGCGATTCCAAATTATTAGCATGATTAGCTGCGTTTATCACGTGGTCTCGTGATTGGCGAATCTGACGCCGCCTACATGTATCATATGCGCCACATGAAACAGACGGGTAGCTCGAGGGGCTCCAATAATTTGCCACACAAGTGACCCTGGGTACTTGTTCAGTTAAAGTTAAATTGTAATTTCTACACGTTCGTATGGGTCTTCAGTGACGGCAAATTTCGTCGAAATGACACATCCTGAACACGCGGGAAGGCAAGTGTAGATTTCTAGGTGAGTACTCAATATGCATACGAAATTATTTATGGCGGATCGATTTCGCCAGGTTCGAAATGACACAACAGCTTGGCGTTGTATACAACGCCACGTTCACGGGTCTAACTCTACTTTCATTTTTGTAATGACCGACAATGACATGAATGACCGACCTTCATTGAGATGTTGAGCGCTTTCTTGAAAATCACGCATTCTTAAGAATGCGCATGCACATTCTTATATCTTCGCAAAAAATAACTCTTCCAGATTGAGCGCACATTCTTAAGAATGCGCAACAAGATAACGGTCTTGTGGACGCCGAGCACCGGCTGCGCTTGGCAAGTCTAGCTGCATCCTCGTTCACTGATTCTTAATAATTATACTATTGCAACGCAGGGTCACTTACTTAACGCTGAACAGTATTGGATATGAAAGTATACGCGTATGGGGGGGGGGGCCCAGAAAAAAAATAAGAGAAAAATAAGAAAAATAAGCGTCAACAAGCGTCAACAAACGTCAACAAGCCTCAATGGTCGTCAACGAGCATCAACAAATTTTGAATATGCTTTTAAACATTAAAAGTAGCTTTACATGGTAGAAAAAGCAATAAAGAACATCTTCTGCATATCAATTAAAGTTAAAATTATTCAAAAACTTGGTTTTTTTTACGCGAAATGTACGACGATTTTGTCGATAGTGTTGGCCGCCATCTTGTTTTGATGGCGCTGTACACTTCGCGCATGCGTAGTATGGCTCTGTACACTTCACGCATGCGTAGTAGGGCTAAGCTACACATGAACAAGATGGCAGCCAACAGTAATCGACAAATTCGTCGTACATTTCGCGTTAAAAAAAAAGTTTTTAAATAATTTGAACTTTAATTGATAGGCCTACTACTTTTAATGTTCAAAAGGGAGGGGAGTCAGGTTGGCGTGGCGGTACTTTGCTCGCCTTCCACCGCTGTGACCCGGGTTCGAATCCCACCTGGGCCAATATGTGGATTGGGTTTTCAGTCCCTGCCTGATTCCGTGGGTTTTCCCCAGAATATTCTTCTGGGCTTTTCCTCCCACCTCTAAAACTGTAACTTCTTCTCATTGTCTTCTCTCCACAGGTTACTTCAGGCTTGCGAGCTACAGTGCCTAGGGCGCTTTTGAGGAATCCTTGGTTTCATTACCAGAAATGATTAATAATAATAATAATAAAAGCATGTACAAAATTTGTTGATGCTCGCCGACTACCGTTGAGGCTTGTTGACGCTTGTTGACGCTTGTTGACGCACTTTAGTAGGACCCCTAGGCCCCTATTTCCCATTTACATTGCCACCAATTAATTGTTCACACCCCCACCATTACGCCGCAGAGCTGGATTCTATCTATTCAAAAGAGCAATTTTGGCAGCTTCTGGACTAGCCTTGGTCAATGCTCTCATCATTATTCGTCCCGTACGCGGTCAATGGTACGGCATATATCCTCGGCCTCACGCGCTATGCACATGCATGTAAAAATTCAGCGCGAACAGCGACCTCACGCAGCCACTATTTTTATATGCAAATCAGTTGGGGACGATCAAGAGCCTTGGTTCAATCGTCCATGTGAGGTTTTGGGGGTGGTGCTCATTATGTTAATAGCCTTAGCTGACCTTAAATGTCGTTTTCTTATTGGTTGATCATTGCGTGGAAACTTGCATCTGAAACGTGGCACCGTACATAATCCATACACGTACACGTTGTGTGTCTCTGCACACGGCACCAATGCACAAAAACTGTGGTTCCTGTCACGTCCGCAAAAGGCGAATAGCTCCAAATAATTTGATGACGTCCGGATTTACCAAGGTGTGATGGGACACTCCACATGTTAGCCCCGCCTACACTTATCTGTATTCGCATACGAGGTCGTGCGCTAGAAATCCAATAAAGAAAAACATAAGCTTTTGCTGACTATTGAACCAAGGCTCGAGATCGTCCCCAACTGATTTGCATAAAAAAATAGTGGCCGCACGAGGTCGCTGTTTGCGCTGCATTTTTACATGCTTGTGCATAGCGCGTGAGGATATGCCGACGATTGATGGGACTATTAACGACGAGGGCATTGACCAAGGCTACTTCTGGACATCAGTGGGGTTTTTTCCGTGAAATGCATACATAGTCATACAGGGACTTGTCTAGCCTAAACAAAACACTTCCCAGACTAGTTCCCAGTCCTCCGTTATTACAAAACGTCCCATTTTATAGTGGGCAGAAAAAAGCATTACTACTACTAGCACTTTGTAGCAGGTTTAATTTGATTCAAATTATCGTAGTTATACGAGTACAGAAAAGCATAGAACATTTTCTTTCCTGTTTATATGAATTATTTCCCTTGTAACCGCTATACATTTCATAATTATGTCATGCAATGTTTGTTAAGATTGAGCAAAATTCATAAATTACGCACTAAGATTGCGTGATTTTCAAGAAAGCGCACAACAAGTCGTCAACAGAGATATTTTTTCGCAGTGGCTATCGTTACGGCAGCCGTAACACATTTCCATGATTTTCTATCGTTACGGTAGACTGCAACTTTTATAAAAACATGAGTAGAAAATATAAAATTAGAAGGGAAAAAGAGAATTTGAACGTTTTGAAATTCGGACTTTATTTCCCTTTTAAAAAAAATCCTCCAAAGCCTCAGGTTAGAAAAGGAAAAAAATTTGAGTGCAAAACTGGGTCAAAACTGAGATGCGAACCAGCAACCTAGCGGTGCAAAATCCTACCCTCTATCGACTGAGCTGTCGCACTGCTCGCTAAAACGTGGAGAATCAAATAATTATATACCTGCGTGCCTTTCATAAAAGTACCGTAGAGGGCGCTAAACAACGGCTGCGGCCGTAACGATAGTCACTTCGATATTTTTTAGCCATATAGATATATTTTATAAAAAGCCCATGTTTTTACATGCTATATGAAAAAGAAAGCGTCAGCTTGCAACTTTTTCCCAACAAACATTGAATCTTTATCTAAAATAAAATGTATAAAAAAGCACTCACAACATTGGGCGTACGGCGGCTTTCACAACACGTTCCGCTGAACTAGAAAATCGGAAAATCGTACTGGCGCGATTAGAGCGCCCTCTTGAGACTGAACCAAAGTTTAAGACGCCTATGACGTCACTCCGCTAACTTGAAAACTTTTTTTTTATCCGCGCAATTAACAAGCTAGTGTGTTCATGACACCGGCACTTTTGCCATACAGCAAATACTATTAGGCCAACAAAAAAAGTCTCCTTATGGTTCAAAAAGATAGACATTATCATGCCGCCATAAGTGATACCCGGTCACGAGACGTCTCGCGTGACGTGCTAATTAAATGCCCCCACATCTGAAATTCATGAAAAATCCGTGTCTCACACCTCTCCAATGTGCGTGAGACGAAGCTTAAATTATTACATCATCTTTCATTTTCTTTTCAATTTTTATAATTTATCTAATGACCTTTAGGATGCACCCCTGCATTAACTGATTCTGGGCCAGCATGAAATCAAGACTACTCACATTTTTATTTTTTACACTATCCTAGCCACATTTCGCGGCAAACAAATTTTGCTTAGCGCAAAAAAAAGTCTGGCTTATAAAAGCAGTTTACCAGCAAAAACCTCCCACGTGATTTTCATGCTATAGCAATCAACAGCTCAACACTAATCAAAAGCAATATGTATACATATCACATGGAGTTTGGGCTGGTAAATTGCTTTTAGAAGCAGACTTGTTTTGTGCTAAGCAAAGTTTTTTTGCTTAGCAGCGCCGTGAAGTTGGCCCAGGCATGCCCAAGGTCGTCTCTAGATCCTAGTTTGGACCATGGTACATCCACTTGCCTGGCCCTAGTGGGTGGCTTACAAATTGGCGGGGAAACCTACAGGACTTGTTCACATAATTATTTAGTTCCATAGGCTTGTGTACAAGTCTGAGTTTCGTGTCAAGTGGTTCTTTTTTTATACGGTTGGCCCTATAAAGCAAAACTGCCAAGAAGAATTGAAGTTATAACGTTTAAATCGAAAATCTAAATATTCAAGTATAGCCACACTGGAGAGTGCCCCCAAACTTTTTTTTCTTCTTACAATTCATTCAAGAAACTTTCATTTCTTGAGCCTTATAAGCACTAAATGTAACCGATGGTCTCACCCTCTCACGCCGTAGGAGTAGTAGACACCCTGCCCAATACCTATCCGACCTATATGCAGATGACATTAGTCTGCTTGCTGACACCCTCCTTGATGCCGAATCTCTCCTCCATAAAGTAGAAGCTTGCTGCAAGTCCGTTGGTCTCTCTCTTAACGCAAAGAAGACTAAGAACATGGTCATCAACCCATCTACCTCTGATGACGTCACTGCACTAGATGGCAGTAAGCTCGATAAAGTTGATGACTTCAAGTATCTGGGCTCCTACACCAACACAGCTCATGACATCGAGTGTAGAAAAGCTCAGGCTTGGTCTGCTCTGTTCTCACTGATCAAAGTATGGAGATCCTCGATCTCCAAGACCACCAAACTTAAGATCTTCAAGACCTCAGTAGAATCCATCCTCCTCTACGGTTGCGAGTCCTGGACCCTGACCAAACAGATCTCTGCATCCATTGATGGCACCTATACACGGATGTTGCGGGCTGTACAGAACGTTTCTTGGCAACAACATCTCCCTAACTCTGTTCTGTATGGTGCCCTTCCCCCTATCTCCACCACCATCAGACAGCGTCCCCTTCGGCTAGCCGGTCACGTTTATCGACATAATGAGCCAGCTAGTCAAGTTCTCCTCTGGAATCCTGAAGCCCCTCGACGAAAAGGTCGTCCCAACATGACCCTGAAAACATCCATCGAGCTAGAAACTGGTCTGAGTGGTCCATCTCTTTCCAACACTATGCTCGACAGGGACAGTTGGGCCCAACTCATCAAGTCATCATGAAAATGAATGAATGAAGAAGAAGAAGAAGAGCCTTATAAAAGTAGGCATCTACAAACAATTAACAAAGACCGCTTAAGTTCGCTCCAGTTTAGGGTCAAGTGCACTTTTCCACTTACATCATTTTACTGACACCATAGGGCATATATACACCTGTTTGGGGCGAGTTAATCCCAAAAAAAAAAACCAAACGCAAAATGTCGGGACTATTGTTTCGTGACATTCTGCATGTAGCACTTTCAAAGTCTAGGAACTTTGAAAGCCCAATTCATAAGCTGTCTTTTATTACAAGAAACGTTCAAATCACTTGAGTACTTTTCAAGTTACGGAATTTTGAAAACAACCACCGTTTTAAAGTTCTGTCCAAGGCATGGATCACACAATAAAAGGTGTGCGTTCTTGCAAAACGAAAACAATTCACACTCACCCGTACCCTATATGCGATTTGTTAGTTATATCTTTTTGTGATCCGAGGACAGAACTGTAAAATGGTGGTTGTTTACAATTCCGTAACTTGAAAATTACACGAGTGATTTCAATGATTCTTGTACTAGACTACTAGTAAACTTGAAGATGAATTGGGCTTTCATATCCTAGATTATGAAAGAGCCACATGCAGAACTTCACAAAAACAATGGTCCCGACATTTGGGGTTCGTTGTGTTTTTTTTTACTCACCCTCTATTTCCACTTAAAATAGCAAGCGTATATATGGTATTACAAGTGCACAATATTCAATGTTTTGCAGTATATGAATCGATATCGCGCCAAATGTAGTCGCGTATTAGCCGTATTCACACTCAACAATATTACACACTGCATACAAGTTATATTACAAGTTCGCTTTTATTATTGAAAAAAAAACCCCTTTATTCAGCGATACAGATCTTGGAGCGCAGCTTTGATTTGGTATCAGGCAAAATGTTTTATATATGAAACAAAAAAGGGTCCAACTTGGAGTTTCACCCCGATGAATTTTTCAGGGGTGTGAGTGACCACTGATAAAAATAGCTGAAAACAGCTGGAAAAGGTGTAAAAACGCTGAATTTTGGAAATCTCCTACACTTTTGTACACAGCAAGTGAGGGGGAAAAGCTGAAATCCAAAACAAAAAAAGCTGAAATCAGCTAAAAAGCTGAGATTTCACACCCCTGTTTTTACAATCAAAATAACAAAAACCAACCTGAAAAGGCAAGCAAAAAATTGAGACGTAAATTCGCTTGCTTATAAAGCACTGGGAAAGAGCAATGGCAAGCTTCATCCTACATATTATACATTGTACTCTGCAATAGAAAATCCTATTGAAATTGAAGGATTCAGGACTGTTAGGGCTATTAAAATGGGGTACGTATTGTGGATCTTATCAGACACATTTCGCCCCCATACCAATTCTAATTTCCAGTATGCTTCGGCCAATTTTCCTTTTTGTAGGAATATGGTATGGCAGTACTCTAATGTGACGTCGTGTTTGGTCGCGCTGCGGTCGGCATGATTTTTTTTGTAACATCTTTTCATTCCAATGCTTTCAAATAAAAAAAGTACAAACATTCATTGGCGCAATGGTCATTGGTTCTTTGTATCAATTTAAAAATAACCTTTGGCTTTTAAAGTCGCCGCTAGAGGGTGATGTAATCTGCGGCAAAAACATTTTTTCGTGAATTTGTCCCAAAATTCAAATTATTCCAACCAAAATCAGAGCAATGGATGTAGTTATGGTATTAAATAATAGAAACGTTTTTGCATTTTTGCATGAACTGTCTATGTTTTATGTAAAAACATTTTTTTTAATTGTTTGCCATGGCAACCATTGACACCCTGCAGAACTCTGATCAAAGTCAAGAAAAGTCACCGAAATTCAAGCTAATTTGCCGAAGCTTTATCTGGAGCTATTATACAAAAAAGGTCATAGGTGTGCCAAAAACAACCCTCCCCCAGTACTGATCAACATCTGTTTCAGAAGACTTTTTACAGTCGTGCAAAACCTTAATTTTATTTTTAAAATTTTTTTAAAAGTACATGAGTAGTTTGACGTTTGGATTTTAAGCTGTTTCAAACTGGCATTCCAGGTTGAATTAAGCACTGGAAAGCAACCTAAACAATGGAAAATCAATACGTATAAATTAATTGATCGTCTGAAACAAAAGCAACATGTATATATTTGGGTCGACCTAATAAAGTCGCTATGCGTCTTGGTTCGGCGCGAAATGGGTGTTGAACACTTTATCAGACAGCTGCTAAAAATTGATCCAATATCTAAATCCATAAATACCATCAAAGCGTCATAATAAAAATTATGAAAATGCAGCAAAACTATATTAAATTTCTAAAATATGTTTCTGCGTACAAAAATATAGCATACTACGAAAAGTGTAAAGATATCAATGCTCTATATGTTACATATCTCTAATATAAAAATAATACATGGAATACTATGGTTCTTTATGGTTCATTATAAGGTATTATGAATAACACAATCAAAATATTGATTTTCAAAATCTGATGGAGTATAATTATAATACGGCAAATCATTCAATAAAGATCAATAAATACAGCTGTTTTATATTCCATGCTCTCCGATATGCATACATGTACAAGTAGCTTTTTTTTTTATAAATTTGCTTTTCCGTCTAAAAACCATGTATAGAAGGTAGAAATGGAACAATATACACTTTGCATAAGAATTTTTTTTCCAATTCTAAAACTAATTGAGTAAATTAAAATACTTCTATTGTATCTAACATTTCAACACTCTGAATATGAAATTTTCAGCAAGGACAGAAAAATCAGGCCTCCTACATACGCAACTTTTATAAGTTCTATATTTCAGATCGTTCTAGCTGATAAGCAATTTGAAGATTATGATTGAAATATCTACAGCATTTCCTCAAAAAACTATCCTTAAAACCAAGGCCAATGTGGTCCACGCACTTGCCAACTACACTGTTAAAAAATTTAATTCTAGATGATAGTACTCTGGAATGTAAAGCAATTTAGAGATGTACTGTCCACGCTCTTCAACATATTCATTTTTCACCCTGACAAATTAACCAAGAACTGACTTTTTTTTGTATTTCGTGTGGCTGCAACCCCCTGAAAAAAATGAGAGTGGCAAGTAGACTGTTTCCCGGTACCTACATTACATGTTTCTGTTCTGGAAGGACAGCAGGAAACTGTTAGTCTGAGTATCATCCATTATCCACGGAGCCAAGTCTCCTGTATAACGTGTGATATGTCAAAGCATGCAGATTTATGCGATCCAGCGCCTCAGCCAATCGGAGTCGAGTTTGCTAAATCGTGACGTAATTTCATTTCCAAATCAGGACTCAATGTTTGATTGGTCAATTTGAATGCAGTGTTTTGTAATACAACAACGGCCGGGCATAGATCTATCGAACCTAGACAAGCTTGGCGCGTATCACGTAACATAATACAGAGCGCGTGACCAGCACAGCCTTTGTTTGCTGTGTCTAGGTTTTCTTTTATCCATGTCTTTAATGCGTCAACGGGTGAATGACCGTAGACCCGATATACAGAAATCGCCCGCTGATTGGTCAAAATTTAGAGGTCAAGAGGCCGTTGTCTTGCATAATAAATCAGCGAATCTGCTCACATATCATAGACCATTGGCTCTTCGCCATGGTCTATTACATAGACTAGGAAACAGTCTACCCTTTTGAGAACTTCATTATAGTTGTCGGCTGGAAATTATTCAAAATTGGTAAAACAAGTCTTCCAAGACTTGACAAGAGATGATATTTTTCATTCAATAAATCTTTCATAAAGTGAATAAGTTTGGTATTGGTAGAAACGAAATAAGAAATTTTGATAGAAAATTTTTTTTTTTTAACCAGAGAATAACACAAACAGTACATCTTTAAGGAACAGCCTGCACGTAGTTTCCAGGAAACAAGCCTGTGACTCCATTCAAAACGCCCTCAAACCAACCATTGGGGTTCTTTTTCAGCACGTAGATGATGTCATCTTCCTGGAATGTCAGCTCATCTTCCAGATTTTTCTCGTAGCCGTAAAGGGCAATGACTATAAGAGATACATGGGAACGTTAAAAAGTGAGGTAATTAACAATGTAGGCATAGAAAAAGTGGGTTGAGCACTGCCCCTTCCCTGCATATACAGGGTGAGTAAAAAAAAAAGCAAAATCCAAACCGAAAGAAATATATTTCATATTGAAATATGTAGCACCAAAAAAAATTATAACTGGCAAGCCAATTTAATAAACTACTTTTAATAGCTGAAAAAAAATAATAAAATAATTTATTTTAGCTCTCAAGTTTTTATTTCACGAGTAGTTGAACACTAATATCTACCTGAAAGTATTTTCCAAATTTCAGCTTATGTTGTTGCAAACGCTTATGTTACACCTTGTACTATCACCAAGGTAAATTTCGACTAAGATTTTCTGCCGAGCAAAATAACATGTGGTCTGTACCATGTATACCGCAGCCAAATTTGGTCGCAACGGTGACTGGCACGTATCAGCGGGCCGACTACTGTTGTAAATTTCACAGGATGTTTGAGACACTTACATGTACACAGTCAAATAAGGTATTCACTTCCGGAATTTTTTGGATTTTTTGGGCGTTTTTACCTTTCAACAAAAAAGAAAGAAAAGAAACCAGAGTATAATTGGAATGGTTTTTCTAAGTTCACCTTTTTCTATGTAGTCTGCGGGGGCAGATTGGTCCACGTCACTAGTCTGAACAAACTCCGGAGGTAGGGGCATCTCATCATCACCAATGCCCATGTTGGCTGGGTAAGGGATGTCATCCATGGGCGGGGGAGGGGGAAACGATGAAGCAGCTGTTTGTACGAAAGAAAAAGGAACCAATTTTGTTTTCATAGTGGGCGTGGGGTACTGGAAGAAAATACCGCCAAATAGATATGAAAATTGCCGACTGTCGAAAATTTGAAAGGGGGGGGGGGGGGTTTGGACATCATATGACATAATGGGGTTGATACATGTAATACTTAGTTTTATACCTAAAAATCTGACTATACCGTAAGACCTCTTTTAAATATTTTTTTTCAACTTTGGGGTGGGGAAGGAAAGGGAGGGATTTGAAAACCTTAAAAGTTCTGTGCCCTTACTACAGTCATCAAAATTTGCTAATATGTTTACCTATCCTTTTATATGTAATAAAAATAATAACACATTCTTATATAGCGCATTTCAGGACCGTCGGAGCTCGCAATGCCCTTTTCAATTAATAAACAAATAATATATGACTACGGAAAACAATTTTCAAATAAATGTCTTTTAAGGCTGCTCTTAAACAATTCCAGGTCAGTTATTGATCGCAGTGACCGATCGTATTGATGGTAGGGCCCCCACATGCAAATGCTCTTTCACCATAGTTCTTCATTTTTCCGGGGTTCATGATGAGAAGATGCTGGGAAGACGATCTAAGGGGCCTTGATGGATTGTAAGGTACAAGTAGTTCTGAGATGTAGGCTGGACATAGACCATGGATAGTGTTGTAATATTAATGTGGAACTACATATTCATATTGTGCGCACAGCGCATGAACACAGTGTGTGTAATGTGGCTATACTCTTGTTGCATCATGGCGGAATAAACGCACTACGTCCAAGTGCCTGGGAACCTGAACAAACCTTGTCATGCTATCACTACATGGTGGCAGCGGTAGTGGACACTGAAATGCGGCACATACACCGCGACCAGGCATCGTGCTAGCTAAACGCCAAACGCCTGCGAAAGACCGCCTCGGACAGAGCACGGATCGATGTCCAGCAGCCGACATCGACAGCGATCGGACTGAGCCGACACTGCACGCGAAGAGCCCCGTTCACCAGCGGCCAACGTGACGCGTGATAGCCTATACGCGCCAGCCCACACCGTACTCGCAACGACCACAGACTGGCCGGAAGCGACCCAGTTTTCCCGTTCAGTTTATCAGGGGAAATTTGCCGCATGGCACATATCGTAAATGTACATGTGCGGAGTCAGCATATGCAATCGACAGTCACGGACTGAGGACAGGGCGATTGTAAGTGTTTGCCGAACCTTTTGATTGACAAAGTATCACTGAGTGTACATGCCGTACATAACTTTGCGTTTTGCATGTGAACGCCATTGACTTGTGTGCAGCTTGTTGATAAAAGCAGTTCCGGCGAGCCATACCCTGGAACTACCCCCGCGCACACGCTTATCGGGATTTGACCTTTGACCTCACCTGAGGCGAACCACGGCCGAACCAGTCATATTGTTCCGCCGATTAACGCTGCAGCTTGCAAACAGCTGGATCTACCGGAAAACAGCTGGACATACCGTAAAATAGCCGGATCTACTGGAAAACAGCCGGATCTACCGGGAAACAGCCGGATCCACCGGAAATCAGCAGGATCTACCGGAAAACAGCCGAATCCACCGGAAATCAGCAGGATCTACCGGAAAACAGCCGGATCTACCGGAAACGGCCGGATCTACCGCAGGACTTACTGGGATACAGCAGGACCTACCGGACAACAGCAAGATCTACCGGAAAACAGCCGGATCTACCGGAAACGGCCGGATCTACCGCAGGACTTACCGGAATACAGCAGGACCTACCGGACAACAGCCGGATCTACCGGAAAACAGCTGGATCTGCAGGAGTGCTGGAACCACACAACAGCAACCTGAACTATTGGACAGTATTGATCGACTGGACTGATTTTTTCCAAACAATACTGCATGCCAGACTCAAACTGAACTTTACTTACATTGTATCTTGGTTTAAATAATGATATACTGGTGTTAAGTATTGCATCACATTGCCATAAATTGTTTGTGTCTTTATATGCCCATTGTTTAAAAGGTAATATATAGTACCAATATTATCTCACCTGTATACTTACCATTAAAGTGGATTCCCCACAGGCACAGCCCGTCCCTTGTTAACCATGGCCACAAAATTCCCCGAAATGCAGTGGGATGCCAGTGATCTGGCAGAAGAATTTAAGATTTTCCGACAGAGAATTGAATTATGTCTTGCTGACCAAGATATCACAGACCAAGCCAAACAAGCAGTCAAAATCAAGATAGCCGTCGGAAAAGAGGGTCTAAGGAAAATCAATGCCTCCAGCCTGACTGAAGATGAGCAGCGCGACCCATCCAAGCTGTGGGATTTGTTTGAAAAACAACTCAAGGTGAAGCTAAACTTCAGGATCCACCGCTTGGAACTGATGCGTTACCGACAAAAGCCCAAAGAACACCTCGATGAGTTCGTCAACAGGTGCCGAGCGAAGGCTGTTGAATGTCAATTTACTGTGGAGGAACTCACTGAACGAGTAGTTGAACTCGTGATAGCCTCTACACCCTCCGAGTCCTTCCAAAAGGATCTGCTTGACAGACCCATTGGCTACAGCATTGACGAGATGCTCATCGAAGGGCGGAAGTATGAAGCCATCGTTGCCGGCAAGCAAAGTTTACAGTCCATGGAGACCGGTGGGGCGTCAGTGAACGCCGTATGGTCCAAGAGTCGAGCTTGTCGAAACTGTGGGTTATCACACCCACCTAGACGGTGCCCAGCATACCATGATACCTGCAAGGCTTGTGGAGCGAAAGGGCACTGGTCCAAGTGTTGCAGAAAGACGAGAGCTAAAAGCAGACAACGCAGAGGATCCAAGTCACCACGGAGAAGACGCAGTCCCTCCGGGGAGAGGCGACGCAGTCCCTCCAGGGATAGAAGGCCCCAACAACGAAAGCCCAAGGGCCGAAAAAAGGATGAATCATCGACACCAAACACTACTGAGCAGGAGACAGATGTCCATCAATTAGAATACACGGACAATGCGTACGAGGAAGTGTTCCACGTTGTCACTGTCCCAGACTTCCACAAGAAGAACGATAACACGGGTAACGAAGCCTACAGGATGCTTGATGTGGTTTGCCCTGACCTTGAAGGCAAGCACCGCCTTAAAGTCAAGATAGATACCGGAGCTGGAGGTAACACACTTCCACTCAGAACCATACGACAGATGTATGGAGACACTTGGAGATCCCAAGTCAAACCGGTGACAACCAAGTTAACCGCATATAATGGAACACCGATACCCTGTCTGGGCAGCATCGATTTGCTCTGCAGATACCAAGATCCTACATGGTCAGAGAACAGATTCTACGTCGTCGACGTCACAGGCCCAGTGATTGCAGGTCTGCCCATGTGCCGTGACATGGGAGTCGTGACGATACATGCTGCCAGACTGACGTCAGTACAATCAATTGAGCAGCTGATGGAGGCGTATCCAGATCAGTTTGACACCATTGGAAGTTTCAAACGAAGGGCGACATTGTACCTCAAAGAAGATGCGGTACCCCATATTGACCCACCCAGAAAATACAGTGTGCACCTCAAACCAAAGTTGAAAGTGGAAATTGACAAGATGGAGGCGCTGGGGGTAATCAGGAGAGTGGCGCATCACACAGACTGGTGCAGTTCAATCACCACGAGCCTCAAGCAAGATGGTTCCATTCGTGTGTGCCTTGACCCCAAGCGTCTCAACCAAAGCCTGCGCAGGTGCCCCCACAAAATCCCTACGCTAGAGGAACTCAACCCAGAGTTTTCCCAAGCCAGAGTCTTCTCTAAACTTGATGCAAAGGCCGGTTACTGGGCCGTTCACCTTGACGAGAAGTCCCAGGAGCTCACCACCTTCCGGACGCCATTCGGACGGTATTGCTTCCAGCGTCTGCCATTTGGCCTCGCCATTAGCCAGGATATATTCCAGCAATGCATGGACGAGATAGTTGACCAAGTTCCCGGATGTGTCTGTATAGCTGACGACATAGTCGTTTACGGCCGTACTGACGAGGAACACGACGCCAACCTTAGGAACCTGTTCGAGGTTGCCGGACGTGAGGGTCTTGTATTCAACAGCACCAAATGCAGGATTAAGACAAAGAAGATCAGTTTCTTTGGGTCCATATACTCTGACGTCGGGGTACAGCCAGACCCAGGGCGGGTTGAGGACATACACAACCTCCCCACCCCCCAGGACAAGGAAGACCTCCAAAAATTCCTTGGTCTCATCACATATGTGTCTGCGTACATTCCCAACCTCGCAGACAAGGCAGCGATCCTCCGAGATCTTCTCAAGAAAAACATCCCTTTTGTGTGGCAGGAGGACCACCAAGCAGCGTTTGAGGCACTGAAGCTGTCGATCACAGCGGACGCATGCCTTCAGTACTACAACCCTGAGATGCCAACGGTACTTGAGGTTGACGCTTCACAGAAAGGGCTGGGAGCGTGCCTCACTCAACAAGGCAAGCCTATTGCCTTTGCATCCAAAAGTCTCTCACCGGCGCAGAAAAATTACTCCAATATAGAGAGGGAAACGCTGGCACTGGTGTTTGGCATAGCCCGTTTCCACAACTACCTCTTCGGGAAGGAGTTTGTGGTATACTCAGATCACAAGCCGCTAGAAATGATCTGGAGGAAGCCCCTATCTAGTGCACCACCAAGGTTACAACGCCTACTTATCAAAGTGCAAGGCTATAACTTCACCGTGCACTACAAGCCAGGGCCGACAATGATCTTGTCCGACGCCTTGAGCAGACTGCCAAACCCGAAGAAGAACGAAGACATACACCTTGACCGACTGGTCGGTGGCATAGATGTCATTGAAGGACCAGAGCTCAAGCACATCGATCTCCTTCACTTTGGCCAGACTAAGCAGACCCAACTGCAGGTGCAGACCGCGCGTGACCCAACCCTGAGTTCCCTAACCCAAGTTATCTACGCCGGCTGGCCTGATGAAATCAAGGAGCTACCCAGAGATCTAAGGCCATACTGGCCCTACAGAGATGAACTGGGAATATCCTGGGGTGTCATCTTCAAAGGGAAACAAGTAGTAATCCCTGATGATCTACGACAAGACATCCTGGCCCAGCTCCACACAGGACACATGGGAATCGAGAAAACACGACGTTTGGCTCGAGAAACCGTGTACTGGCCAAACATCAGCCGTGACATCGACATTGCTGTAAGGGCATGTGAATACTGCCAAGAAAACCAACCAAAGCAGAAGAAGGAACCCCTCCATCCCCATGAGATCCCATCCACCCCATGGACCAAGATAGGCACTGACCTGTTTGAAATAGGTGGCGATGACTTTCTTCTGATCATCGACTATACCTCGAAGTTCCCAGTCGTCCACAGGCTGCGAGATACCAAGAGCGCAACGGTAGCTGGTGTGACATCCCGCACACTTGGCATGTTCGGAGCGCCAGCAGAAATAATATCGGACAATGGCCCACAGTTCGTTGGAGCGCCGTACCAGGACATGTGTGCTTCGTGGGGCATAAGTCACATCACATCTTCACCTCGATACCCACAATCCAACGGTTTCGTGGAACGTGCAGTGCGGACGGTCAAGACACTCATAAAGAGATGCCAAAAGTCGAAGCAGAATGTTGATAAAGCACTTCTGAACTTGCGAGCTATTCCCATTGACTCCAAACTGCCGTCTCCTGCCGAGATTCTGTTTGGCAGGCCACCTTGCACAAGCTTGCCAAGCCGCCGCCCATACACTGAGGCACGACACGAGGAAATGAAGGATGCCCACGACAAGAGGCGTGACCGAATGAAAGCAGATTACGACAGGAGATACTCAGCCAATGAGCTCCCACCTCTCCATGTTGGGCAGAAGGTCCGGATTCTTGATCAGGATTCTCGGGCTTGGCTGCCAGGCGAGGTGACAACCGTGTGTAGAGAGCCGAGGTCGTATAAAGTCGCCACCCCTAACGGTAGCATATTGAGACGTACTCGATCCCACCTCAGAGAGATGACAGATTCACGACACTCTATCACTCCCAAGCGTGTCAGATTTGCAGACACTGAGAAAACCAAAGACCTCAGTAAGCAGCACAAACTCCCAAATCATAGCGACAACGCAGCTAGGGCAACCGGAGATACTCCACAGACCACAAGGTCAGGCCGAGTAATTCGCAGACCAGTGCGATACATCCAGCAATAAGGCCATCTTACCCAATATACCCCAAGCCCATGACAATATCATACTTGCAGAGTGTTCATTGTTTAAACGTTTTTCAAGTTGTTTTATCTAAACTTTTGATTACTTAAACGACTGAGGGTAGTTAACCTCAAGAATTTGATGAGGATGAAAGTTTGACTAGCATGTAACCCTTCGATATAACGTTAAATCATAGACCTGTTACTTGGAGTTACAGTTGAAGAGTTTTAACAGTTACATGTTAAGAGTTTTTGATGTTTAGAGCCGTTTTTCGAAGTTCAAGTTCCAGCCCACCAGAAACATGTGAAGACATTAGAAATTAGAGACGCAACACAATTATTTGTTATTTACCCATCATTTTTATTCAGTAACTTACCACATTACCACATTAACTTTTAACCTGTGCGGAAAGTTGTCTGGTAAATGTTAGAATCCAACATTGTACTTTCAAAGGGGGGAGGATGTTGTAATATTAATGTGGAACTACATATTCATATTGTGCGCACAGCGCATGAACACAGTGTGTGTAATGTGGCTATACTCTTGTTGCATCATGGCGGAATAAACGCACTACGTCCAAGTGCCTGGGAACCTGAACAAACCTTGTCATGCTATCACTACAGATAGCTTTGCAGATGATGAGAATGACCTTATAATGGATGCGAGACTGTACTGGCAACCAGTGCAGAGATTTCAGCACAGGTGTTATACAGCGTGTCCCAAAAAAATGTCCCTCTGATAGACTGTTCAATTAATTCCAAAATCAAGTATTTTTCTCAATTTAGTGTTCAGATTTAGAAAGCCCATTTAATTTTGTTACTTCTGTGAAAATTTCATTGGTCTCGCTTCATTGGTTTTGAATACACAGTCTATTATGTAACAGCAGTGCTTTTCAGCCCATTCCAAGTTTGCTGTGCTACATTTTCTGCACATTGAAGGACAAACCATCAGTGGAACACACCCTGTGAAAGCAAACACGACCAGTGGAACTGAACTTTGATTAGTTTTCATTTTAAAAAAGTAAATGAACTTGACTTTAGTTACTTAGGCTAATAACAAAAACAAGAACACAGTTGTTGAAATAAAAGTGAAGCATGGAATAAGGTATGGTATGTCTGTAGTGTGCATTTCTTTTTATCAAACTTGGAATGGGCCGGAAAGCACTGTTGTTACATAAGAGCCTGCGTATTCAAAACCAATGAAGCGAGACCTTCGAAATTTTCACAGGAACTACTAAATTAAGTGGGCTTTCTAAATATGTAATTGAGTATAAAACTTGATTTTGGTAATTATTCTGTGGTCTATGAGAGGGAAATTTTTTTGGGGACACGCTGTATGTTCACTCTTCTTAGCTGTCGATACCAAGCGAGCGGCAGAGTTCTGGATCCTCTGCAGTTTAGAGATTTCTTAAATTTTTCAATTTAAGGTCTTTGTTTTCAAGACATTTCTTCAATTTTCAATGTAAGGTCCACTTGTCTTTTCTATTTGGTACTAGCGTTCGAGTGGACAGGTTGGTGAAGTACACACGAAGTACATGTGTTCTTTCCTTGACTGTTTCACTGCAGTTCCAGCTTTGAATCCCACCTGGCCAATAGACTGTATGCATTGCAGATGTCTCATATGATTTCTTTGTCATTTAAATTTTGTAACAAAGAATGAACAGAATGTTTTAATCAATAATAAAAAAAATTGCATTCTAAATCTTAATTTAACACATAAGGCCTACACTTTATACCACAAAAACTGTCATTTCGAATCATTGGCAATTATTCTCTTAGAGGAAGTTCTTGGTTTACATCTTTAAATGAACTGCTTTCCTTCAAATTTGCCTGTCATCAAGAAATTCTATATATTTTTTCTCTGAATGACAGAAGCTGAATCTTTTAGTTTAACAAAAAACAGTACTCTTTTCTACTTTGGTGAGTGCAAAGTACCCTCTTACAAAAAAAGGAAAAGGGCTTTTATTCTGGCTTAGGCCGTGTCCGAAACGGGCTTCCAGAGCTACGGCTACGTCTATTGTCAGCGCGTCCTTGCGTATTTTCAATGGGCGCAGACCTAGACCTAGGTCTAGACAGTTGATTCGGATGCAGCCTTTAGTTCAGTACTTATATACCGATGTCGATCCTGTGAGTGGACTGGTTCCCAGTCCCCACATTATTGATCCTGATAATGGAGAGGGGGACCAGTCTACCCACCACAAACATAATTATTGTTGGCAAACAAATTATTTGAAATGTGTAAAGTGATTATTCCACAAGTTAAGGTTGGTTGATTTAACAATGAATGGTTAGATATCTCATTCAGAAGTGAATAACTTTTGTATTGCTCGAAAAACAGCAAAAATGAAACACTAATCTACTTCTTCAATTTCCTAGATCCCGACACTCTTGGGGTGACCACAGCTTCTCTCATGCAGACTTCACTCTCTGACACAGTCTACCCCTCTCTATCCATCAAGCTCCCTCTTCGATCTCCTTCAAACAAGAACTCGAAACCTACCTGTTCAAACTCTAATCTCTTCTTCGGCTTGTACCTTGCAATTCATATGTCTTGGACCTACATGTAGCATTTACAATTTTTTTGTTTTTTGTAGTTTGTCATTTCTAATTTGTCATTTATAAATTTTGTAGTTTGTACTTACTCTTTGTATAGCGCCATGAGTGTCACTGAGTGATGGACCTGTTGCGCTTAATAAGATGCCACTATTATTATTAGTATTACTACTTTTTGGGGTGAACCTTGAAAACAGCTTGGAAGCGCGATCTGAAATTGGTACTTACCTTCATCGGGAGGCAAAACCATCATATCAGGGGGAGGGGGAGGTGGATTCACCATCCTAGGAGTCACATCCTTCTCTTGTTTCTTCTTCTCATCATCTGCCACTTTGGTTGCCAGTAGAGCAGGTGGTGGAGGTGCCATTGGTGGGGGAGCCATAGCAGGTGGAAGAGAGGAGTCTGGAGCGGGGGGCATAGGGTGAGGGGGAGGCGGCATATCAGGGTCAGGGGGAGGAGGAGGGGGAGGGGAGGGATGTCCCCCTACTGGCACTGATTTTTGCGATCGATACTGCCTCACCGACTTAGGGGAGCCTTGCGGGGTGCCTGTCTTACGGACCGTCGCGTACAGATCGACTTCGAGGGGGGAATTGGGCGGCCGTTCATCGGGATTGAAAACTGGGAAGTTGTCCGGTACCGGGCCGGGGCTCGGGAGGCTTTGGGACTCCTTGCGCTTCCTGAAAGTGTCGGCCTTGGCCGGATCGCTGATCTTCATGCCGTGCCCGATGTCATCCAGCAGGCCGTAGTCAATGGGTGCCGATTTGTACTTGATGGGTTGCTCGGGGTTGGCTGGCGCGACGATCTTGTGGGTGTGGGGGCAATGCTTGTTGGCGGTTAGGACCCCGATCTCCCGACGAGAAACCTTCTCCTTGTGAACACTCACATTCTGGAAACAAATAGAAAGAAGTCACATTTTTGTCTTGGGATTATGAAGAGAAGTTCCTCCCTAAACTTTGTTTGTAAAGGCTTCGTGTGAATATCCACTTTTCAGCATGCTAGCATCCCTCATGCCCATCCACGATAAGATCCACTTGAAGTGTTTTTTTTTGGGGGGGGGGCAAACGATTTAAGCTCTCCTTAAAAAAAATGTGAAGAATGGATTTCATCTTCCTAATAACACAACAAAAAATAATATGTCAATGAAAAATTTGGTATCCAAAAATGTCATGTGTCATTGTGTAAACTCTACAGAGAGATTGAAATACATTGTTGCCTATAGATACCAAAACGTCTTGAATGTATTGGGAATAAGCACTTCTAACTTACAATTTAAAACTAACTTTTATATTCAATGCACATTGTAATTTGAAGAAATAAAAAGGGGTCATGCTTTTCAATATTATACAGGTAATTTGATTCAAATTCAAAATTCTATGTGCATTTTTTATTAGTTGGGATCTTCCGTAACAAGCTTTGGAATTTTGTGCGTTGGAATTTTGTGTGTGAATTGGCCTTGATGCACTTGGGTCCGGCAGGCCAGTTGTATTGCCATTTCACGTTCGATTGACCATAATTTTCAATATCTAGAAATACTTTTCTTTGTGTTACCGGTAGATTGAATCAAAAAGTCAAATAAGCCAAATCAGTGTGTAAAAAAAAAAAAAAATGTGGCTCCATGAAAGCTGATATTTATCTCCTGTTTCCTTAAAGCTATAGTCCATCATTTGCAGCCATCCGAAAAGTAACTGGCGTAACCATTGTTGAAAAACATACTTGATTGAAAGATAGTAAGGGGACTAAACTCCCTGTGAAATTATTCTTTCTGGCAAGCTGTCATTTTGAAGTAATCAACAAAAAAAGGCCTTTCCAACGGTGCGTCTTAAGACGCACCCTAGGAAAAATTAAATTAATAGTTTGTTTTGTTATTCGGCAAAGCGCGCGCAAGCATTGGCTATAATTCGTCGGATGAGCACGCGACATCCCGTATAGCTGCAATCAGCCCAGTGAGAACGCGTCTCGGACGCTAAATTCAGGTCCAATTCAAAACATGATTCAGCAACATTTGATTTGAAATTGAGATCCTAGAATGCTGTTTTTTCTCGGAATATACAGCTGAAGCTGAGCTGAAACTTCATCAGGTTAGTTGTTCAGTATCCTTCATTAGATTTTGAACACTTTTGTTGCTTCAAACGAACACAATGCACAAATTACAAAGGATGGACTATATCTTTAAATGCAGTTCCATCAATGTCAAAGGTTACTCCACAGCTACTGCTGCCTATGCCGGTACCCATTTGTACTCCTTCTGTTCCAATTTTTTTAGACCATTGTATTGTAAATGCATGAATTAAAAAATTAATCAAAAGGAGGAGGGCAAAATATCATTACCGGGCGGGGATTTTTAAACTTTCTTTAATTTTTTTTTTACATACCCTGGCAAGATGATTGGTGCTTGATTCCATGTCAGCCAGTTGTACTCCTTGTAAGTCCAGCATCTGTAGCATGCTGGTAGCCAAGGTGTTGATCTGATAGGCCACGCTGGCCAGCGACTGGGTAGCATACTGCTTGGTCTCTGCCAAGGCAGCCGTCTTATTTTCAGCCTGAAAATGAAACAAGAAAAGTGAATCCAAAAGTAATTTGTAACAAAATGCTAACAACATTTTTGAAAGAGTTCCATTCAAGGACAACACTTGACACCCTGTGCACAAACCCTACGAGACTGGTCTGAAAAATTCAAAGTGTTTTCTTATTAAATTATATATTCAACATTTTCCTTGCTATAAATTGGACTTGTCAGGACATTTTGATCATTTTCTGATGGCTGATAGGTCACTGCAGGAAAAAAAACTAGTGATGTCCATGTGTGTAATTCTTTCCAAAATGTTCATTACAGGGCGAGTCAAAAAAGCGGAACCCACACCCAAAAAATTACATTTCATATTTAAAATAATATGTAGCACCAACAATAATAATGACTGGAAAGCCAATCTCATAGGCTACTTTTGGATGAAAAAATTACTGAAATTGGTCAATCCGTTCAAAAGATATCACCATTTAAACACAATGACCCTATCAAAAACCTGTCTCGTCTCAAAAATGTGATTTCAACAATCGTCGACACAATTGTCTTCAAACATCACCAGCGATGAAATCGTAGTTTAAACGTTAACAATATGCAACGAAGTCCTTTTGAAGGCCTGTCTTTTAAAAAAGTAGATTTTATAAATCATACTGTTTGCCTAACCAGGGTTGTTAATCAAAGAAATTGTGTGCTTACAGTTGTTAAAACAAGTATTCTGTGTCATTTTCTTTGTCGTTCCAAACAGTCAAAACGCACAATAAATTGATTTTTTTGGACGAGACAGATTTTAGGGTCATTGCGTTTAAATGGTGGTATTCTTTGAATGGATTGAGCAATTTCAGTAATTTTTTCATCAAAAAATAGCTTTTGAAATTGGCTTTCCATTCATTATTATTTTTGGTGCTTCATATATTTTTAAATATGAAATACATTTTTGGGGGTTTGGGTTCCACTTTTTTTGACTCACCCTGTATTTGCTTCTGAACAAGACATCAGCTGTAAATTACAAGTTTGTCTTTTTATAGATAGAAACTTTTTGGGGGCAATCATCTATTAGTGTTCTGTATGGACTAGAGGCCTTCCTTCAATGGCCAAAGCATTGTGCCAGTTGTTGTTCAGACATATTCTGTTACAGGGCAACTGGTTACACTATTGAGGAGTGCCTTATGTACAGTGCCTTATGAACAGCGATTGTGTAACAGTCTCGATGTCACCTCAGGTTCGAATGCAAACAGGAGAGAGCAGTAAGAACAGACATCAAATACAAATCAACAAGTAATCACATTTAATTCACACAAATGATCAACTCATTTCTTAATCATGCTGTTGGACTCTGAAATAGTTACAGCGTTAAAAAACATAATAGTATTTTCCTATTTTCCTAAAATCTACATACTTTTGTACATGTATCTCATACACAGAACATTTTATGCCTGAAACTAAATTAATAATTTAAATGGTTGTATCAGTGGCTATGAAACAAAGGCCTGGAATTTGATTGAAACCTGAGCACATTTTTTATTGCACTTGCTCTGCTTGAAAATAGCCAACATGGCCAAGTCCACCCCTGTGTATAATTGTTTGGGGTCTGGAACAGCCATCTTTCTTTTTCAATCTGATTCAAATTAACCTCTTCTCATCAAGTTACAATGACTATCGAAAAGATTCTTTCCTTTTTTTTCATTATGTAATTATAAAGGTATAAAAAAAGTCCTTAAAAAATCATGTTTTGTCCTTTCTTTATAGCAAAAAGTAATGAAAAAGCATTGCAAGCTACCAAAACAAAAATGACTCTGAAACTGGGTAATCTTTATCTTTAGGACACCTCTATTTTTACGAGTTCTGTTCAAAACTGACTTTTGCAAATGACTGTACAATACCAAAGTGACTTTTGCAGGCTCAAGCTACATGCTCATATTCATCTACATGTGAATGAATATGAGCATGTCAGCTGGGGTTACTCAAGCTAGCTCAAGCAGTCTTTTTTCTTCAGATACACTCATCATGTCATTTTGAAAGCACTTTCAAAGAAAATGCGACTTTCCTACTGTTTTTTGCAGTTCACCATCTTGCTGTTTTAGTCTGTCATCGTCGTCTTTTACCCCTCAGAGCCCTGCCCTCTTTCCACAAAATTAAACCTGCTGATATTCAAGAAGGTGTCATTGCCAACTGTTCAGATGTGGCAAGAAATACCAGAATCATGGAATGTCACTTAATTGAGTGTCATTTGATCTCTGTTTTGGTGAGTTTTTTAACCTTATAAAGTTATATAGGAACGGGGTCCTAATAAAGGTAAGGATTACCTGAAACTGAAATTGCATGTACAAAATGTATAATGTACTACGAAAGCCCTGTAGTGCCATCAAGTATATATTTTGTCCAAGTTCGTTTTTACGAGATATATTTTTCCCAAAGTTCGTTTTTATGAGATACATTTTGTCCAAGTTCGTTTTTATGAGATATATTTTTCCCAAAGTTCGTTTTTATGAGATACATTTTGTCGAAGTTCGTTTTTATGAGATATATTTTGTCGAAGTTCGTTTTTATGAGATACATTTTGTCGAAGTTTGTTTTTATGAGATATATTTTCTCGAAGTTCGTTTTTATGAGTTACATTTTGTCGAAGTTCGTTTTTACGAGATATATTTTGTCGAAGTTCGTTTTTATGAGATACATTTTGTCCAAGTTCGTTTTATGAGATATATTTTTCCCAAAGTTCGTTTTTATGAGATACATTTTGTCGAAGTTCGTTTTTATGAGATATATTTTGTCGAAGTTCGTTTTTATGAGATACATTTTGTCGAAGTTCGTTTTTATGAGATACATTTTCTCGAAGTTCGTTTTTACGAGATACATTTTGTCGAAGTTCGTTTTTACGAGATATATTTTGTCGAAGTTCATTTTTACGAGATATATTTTTCCCAAGTTCGTTTTTAAGAGATAATTTTTTTTCGGGCGACACAGGATATCTTACGGAGCCCCTAAAGGGACATCCAAATTTTTTTTTTATCTCGTGCGCATGACATATATCTTGTGCGCACGAGATATTATGTCGTGTGCACAAGATAACTATGTCGTGCGCACGAGATATAAGTCGTGCGCACGAGATATAAGTCGTGCGCACGAGATATTAAGTCGTGCGCACCAGATATTATGTCGTGCGCACGAGATAAAAAAATAATTTTAGATGTCCCTTTAGGGGCTCCGTACCTGACACGCTGCTTTCGTTACACACAAACTTGTCCGCTGCATGTGCAGCAAGCTCCGATAATACTTATAATTATCTCGTGCGCACGAGATAGTTATCTCGTGTGCACGAGATATATGTCGTGCGCACGAGATATATGTCGTGCGCACGTGATAATTATCTCGTGCGCACGAGATATGATGTCGTGCGCACGAGATAAAAAAATAATTTTGGATGTCCCTTTAGGGGCTCCGTAACTTCGAGAAAATATATCTCATAAAAACGAACTTCGACAAAATGTATCTCATAAAAACGAACTTCGACAAAATATATCTCATAAAAACGAACTTCGACAAAATGTATCTCGTAAAAACGAACTTTGGGAAAAATGTATCTCATAAAAAGAACTTCGAGAAAATATATCTCATAAAAACGAACTTCGACAAAATGTATCTCATAAAAACGAACTTCGAGAAAATATATCTCATAAAAACGAACTTCGACGAAATGTATCTCATAAAAACGAACTTCGAGAAAATATATCTCATAAAAACGAACTTCGACAAAATGTATCTCGTAAAAACGAACTTTCAGACTTTGGGAAAAATGTATCTCATAAAAACGAACTTGGACAAAATATATCTCGTAAAAACGAACTTTGGGGAAAATGTATCTCATAAAAACGAACTTCGACAAAATGTATCTCGTAAAAACGAACTTTGGGAAAAATGTATCTCATAAAAACGAACTTGGACAA
The DNA here is from genome assembly GCF_015706575.1 of Patiria miniata. Taxonomy (NCBI): domain Eukaryota; kingdom Metazoa; phylum Echinodermata; class Asteroidea; order Valvatida; family Asterinidae; genus Patiria; species Patiria miniata. The sequence goes on from NW_024037050.1 coordinate 97,834, forward strand.
AATAAATACTTGATGGCACTACAGGGCTTTCGTAATGTACTGTACTACTGTAATCAGATAATGTAGGCCCTACCTGCAGATAATTTTCTTCGCAAAAGGATGCCACTTTCAGCAGACTGGTATGACTTTCCTGCAACTGGCTTCGTCCTGCCGGAATCTCGGTTTCAAAGAGTTCTGCTAACTTGGCCATGATTTTCTGACAATTCCCAGGAAATGAATTCCGTTATGGAATTCTACCCATATATGATATGACTTGCTGTCTATTGGGTTGTTTCCGGGTACGGTGTACAACCCGCACAGTTCATGTTCCAAGGTACTTCCGGGTTGAATGACACCTCACGTACGATACGATTACGAGTCTCAAACACCTGTAGGGCCTACATGCTCAACTTGTCTGACGTCTGAGGGCGGGCTGCCAATATACCGGGTGGTCAGGTAAATACTGCCCGTGCTCAACAATTCGATTTATTTTTCTGTTAACGATTTTTCAATTTCTTTGTTTTATTTTAACGAAAAGCCATCTTATTTTTCTTCCCTTTTTTGGGCGTCTGCAACCATTTGAAAAAAGGACTTTTCTTTTGGGTTTCGTACTTTCATTTTCGCCTCTTATTTTTATGAGATTAGCCACTTAAATAAATCGAAATTTGTGATACATGTATTAATTCCATAACGGCACGTGGGCTGATTGTTTTCTTTAATGGCTCATTCAAATTGATATTTTTTGCAATGCTGAAAAAGAAGCAATTAGTAAATTACCCCAAAAATATATCTTTGAAGGATGAAACTCGAGAAAGCACGGATAGGACAAAACAACACCTTAAAATGGAACCTCACAAATATCGTACTCCTTTTGTGGCAGCAATGTCGAGAGAGTGCGCATCTTTCTCCGCTGATAATATATCGATCCACCAGCAAAAAAGTAATAAGGCAGACTCTTTGGCTGGCAAATTTCTTGGCATTTTGGCCAGTTTCTCTAATGCCCAAAAAAAAAAGTCTCCGGTCGCCGTAGCCATGCGCGTCGGCAAAATGAAAAAGTTTTTTTTTTTAATGAAAGATGATGTCCCAAAACCGCCAAACTCACTGGTTTGACTGGAATACTGCTGCTGCACAATTTCAACGTGTTTTTAGATGGGGTTATGATCGAGAATAAGCTTTATGTGGCCTCTCTGGACCCCCATATATTTGCACTAAGTTTAGTCGGACACCCTTTGCAGTCATCAGCACACATTTGAAGCAAAAAAGTCAGGTAAAAAAAAAAAAAGCCGCGTCGCCGCATCACTTTTTGGGCAAGCTCCATACCAGAAACCGGAGACTTTTTTTTTGGCCTAAACGCTGTGATATTTATCGCACTGACAATGAGTGTGTTATTCATAAGAATCGATGATTTAAAAAAAATAAGAACACTTCCGCGTGCAAATGTATTTTTTAACTTCGGCATACCGGATCTCTCCCGACAGGATGTTTAACACCACTGATGTAAAGTAAGCAGGAAAAACTAAACGAGAGAAGAGAGAAAGAAGAAAGGATTGATGATAGCAGTGAACAATCCTTGGCCATTTGGAAACCTCGGCATCATTTCGACTTCACGGCTCCAGTGTTCAGACACTGTAGAGTCCAACTCAATAGTGTCAATTTTCTGCTACTTACAATGTAATGATTTTTACACTCATTACGTAAAAGAAATTCGGCAGCACTTTGTAAGCATTGTCGGGAAAAAGTTGAAGTGCTAACATCTGAATATGAACCCAAAGTATATAAATCTAAACTTTGGGGTGATTTTCGTTTAGTTGAACATAATTTTTCAATATATGAACGGACAAAATGACGGAAACAAAGTTGTGATTTGAGAAAATGTACGCAGGATGGAGCGCCATGATCTACATGGAAGGCACTATAGAAATCCTGTTTATTATTATAAAGGACATGCAAACGGGACCAGGCTCTGTAGAAGGCCAAAAAAAAAAATAAGTCGGTCTCTGGTCAGCGCGCTCGTCGATTTTAATCATGCGCGTCGATCTTTTTTTTTTCCAAAATGTTCCGCGGTAGCTCCAACAGCGCCCTCTACTTCCGCACCTCCTCAATTTTTTTTACCAAAGAGCACCAAGGAATGGGAAATTGCACCAAGGCAAATGATCGAAAGCACCAAGGCAAATTATGGAGGACACCAATGTACATGAGGACACCAAAAAAGCAAAATAGTACCCACCTTGTCTGTACAATCCAAGCTTGAAGAAAAAAAAAAAAAGCCGCGTGGCCCCGTCAATTCCGGAACTTTGGTCTGACCAGAGACCGAATAATTTTTTTTTTGGGCCTAAGCTTAGGCTTTTTTCCTGGTTCCCCCATCTGTCACCATTTGTTTAAATTGATCAAAGTGTTGTACATGTATAGCATTCTATTATAAGTTTAGTTATTGTTGTAGAAAATAAACTGTTGCATTTTGCATAATATTAATTTGTGACAAATGGAAATAAAACAATACAAATACAAAATACAAATACAAGTGGTTTGAAGGGGGCAGGAACATACCCAAGCCACCTATTTTGCCCCTTTAGCCTTTACACAATAAAAACAAACCAGTTCAAAGACGGAGGTCGGGTAACTGCTAGTTGATTTATTGACCATTATTATATGATTCCAGAAAACAAAGCTGGAATCCAGACTAGCTGTTGTACAAAACGGTATGTAGCATCATTATGGATGCATACACACATACATAGCAACATTGATCTGCATAAAGAAGGGTTAAATATTATACATCTATCCAAATCCATAAAGAAATGGAACAGCAGTTTCCACAACAGTTTCATTCCAACTTTCATGGTCCTTCTGTGATTTCAAAATTTGGTCAAACTGTTGGACACATACTTGTGTGAACTGAAATACAGGGAGAGTAAAACAAAAACAAAAACCTTATGTAGGGACCATTTTTTTTAGTGAAGTTCTGCATGCAGCATTTACAATCTAGGATATGAAAGCCCAATTAATAAGCTTTCTTTTAGTACAAGAATCATTCAAATCACTCGTGTACTTCTCAAGTTACAGAATTTTAAACACAAACACCGTTTTAAACTTCTGTCCACCGATCACAAAAAGGGCAAGTGTTCTTTCAGCAAAATGAAAACAATTCACATACAACCCTAATGTGAATTGTTTTCGTTTTGCTGAAAGAACACTTAGTTTTTTTTTGTGATCCGTGGACTGAACTTCAAAACGGTGTTTGTGTTTAAAATTCCATAACTTGAAAAGTGCATGAATGATTCTTGTACTAAAAGAAAGCTTATGAATTGGGCTTTCATATCCTAGATTTGGAAAGTGCTACATGCAGAACTTCACTAAAAAAAAAAAGGTCCCGAAATTTGGGTTAAGTTTTTTTTACTCACCCTGTAGAACACAACATGTGAGCATTAGTGTACACACTGATCTAGGTCACACAAGAGAGGGGTCATTCTATAAATTTGGGGTCCACTTTTTTGCCTTTCCCTGTTACATCTGACATCTATGATTTTATAATTCTGATGAATTCCTTAAAGCAGTCGTACTCCAGCAGTGATTATGAATAGCAGACTACCAACCCAACAAATAGAAAAAGTCCATATTTATTCTTGAATCTACCAAGGTAAACAGGGACAGGGGAATATCACACTTTCCACCTTAACTTTATAGAATGACCTGTATTGCTGTGAATGCCTTGAAATTCACGTTTTCATTCAAAATCAGAAGGGTGGATATGAATTGATACTTGGGCTTCGTGTATATTTTGCATGCACTCTGTACTTGTATTAATTCATAACATATTACAATACAGTATGGTTAGATTATTTAATAAATAAAAAAAGTCAACTTTTTGGGAAGGAAAAGGACATGAAATATCTGGTTTGACAACATGCAATAAAATGTAATCATTTGGCAAAACCTAAAAAAAAAATGCGACCAACATATATTACAATGTACACGTACAAGCCAGATCAAAGTACACCAAAATTACCTTGGATCAGTGGAACAGCGTTAGCGATTTTTTTTTTTTTGCAGTATTTTTGGACATCTATTCCCATTCCTGCAAATTCACGGACTTGGTCAAGTCCTTGATGTACATGTACATGCACACTAGAGGCAGTTAAGATAAACCCTGTACACCAGTATACAGCGTCTAACTTGCTTGTCCAAAGGGCCTTTTCACAGTATTCAAAATCTTTTTTATAGTCCTGCGTCAAAACCAGAGATTACCGAAACCACTTTCACACTATCAACAATCCAACACCGTTTCTACCATGGGTCCAGCGATCTACGGGGGCAAACTTCAACCCTGCCCTGGATGCGAATTATTTTTTCCCAAACAACATCTTCATTACATGGTTGTTGAGCGCCCTCTATGATACTTTATGATACGTACTTGTGGAGCATTTGGATAGTTTAGTTGATTGGGTCGTGATTTTGTACCGCGAGGGATACTCGCGGTTGGGGTTTGAATCACCGTTTTTACCCATTTTTTTTTGTTCTTTTCTAATCTGAGGCTTTTGAGGATTTTTTTCAAAAAGGAAATAAAGTCAGAATTTCATTACGTTTGAATTCATTTTTTTAAATTTTATATGTTATTTTCATATTTTTTAAGAGAAGTAAAAATGTCATAGTACACCGTCACGCCCTGGACCAGGGTGGGGAGGATCTCCGTGGGTAAAAACTTCCAAATCTACAGCCGACCCATATACAACCCGGTATATAAACAGGGATGCAAGTGGACTCCAAAATCACACAGTGGAACCACGTGGAGAATTTTATCACCACATGTGTTTATAGGTCAATAACCCTGGCATGCCTGTACATGCATAAGATAAATCACACAGTGGAACCACGTGGAGAATTTTATCACCACATGTGTTTATAGGTCAATAACCCTGGCATGCCTGTACATGCATAAGATACAGGTCATTCATATGGCCAGGGATTGTTTACAACCTGTCTGAGCTCCTGGCGGCACGAGGGGTTGACACAAAGGGATCGGCGGCACTTAGGGGTTGGCCACTAAGATCTCCCTTACTGCACAAAGGCATTGGGCACCATCTTGGCTTCTGTCTTTCAACACTCCTTACTCCGGAGTGGGTAGGGTCTGGCCAATGGGAGTCTACAGGCTTGTGGTGTATAGTAGGGGTGAGGATTACATGGAAGCTTGGCCGTATTGGCCCATTGAAAAAAAAAATTATGCCCATATTTGGAAAATGTGGAGAATGAAATCACCACTTCGCTGCTCGGAGGGTTTTAAGGTGCCACTATTTTATCTAACAATTTGAAAACGCCTGAAATTAGGCCATTGCAGGGGGACTTACATGTACATCCCTGGTATACATGTAAGTGTGAAAGGTACTTCTTGCCCTCCTGCGTTCGTTGGGACATGGTTCTGCCTACAGTAGACTCGTAATGTCAACAAGGGTAGGGGAAGACAATAGTGTGAAAAGACCTAAAGTTTAAAACGCAAAGCCATTCCTTCCAGGAACAAGCATATCAAATTGTTAAATATCACATACAAAATACACTGTGTATTCTCCATAAGTCCTTGAAATCCATAATGCCAATTAACGATTTGATTAGTTTCAGAAGCACACATGCATGTAAGTACACAGTTCAGTTTGGATCATCAATCAGATCAATGGCCAATTTTATGAAGCTGCAAAGCATAAACAAAGCAAGACTGGGCAAGCAGAACAGAGCTTGTAGGCTTGTGCAGTTTTTGATAACTTGAGAGTCCGCAGTATATTGTCACAGAAATACGGCAGTATTCGGTATTACCGGGTACTTTTCTGGGGGACTATTAAGTCATCATCAAAATAAGATAATACAACAGGTGATATAAAAACCACAAACGGGTGGTATCGCCAGAACCTCAGAAACCCTGCTGGATGGCTTGTAAGCATGAGTATCTATCGTTAAATCCAGCTCCACATGTTTTGTCTTATCCTGATATGGTGACCACAAAGAATTTGGCTGATTGCTTATATAGTTCGGATCTAGCCAGGTTGTTTTTTTTTTTCCTTTTCTTTTAAAGATGTTTCGCAAACATCTGGCCACATTTATTAACTGCGAAAAATGCGGTATTCAAAATGAAAGTTACCAAGTTTTTTGGCTGTGCATTTTTTTTATACAAGCTATATAAAAAGTGTGCACAAACTTATGGCAGCTCGACACTTTTCCCGCCAAATTCTGAGCATGTCACTGGGGGATTAACCAAAGTCCATACAAGGATCTGTTGATAGATGACCTCGTTTACTATGATGCAGGGACACTAAAAAACATTATATATGTGCGTAGTCTTGAACCCACGTTTAATCGTAGATTTTAACTCATTAATTCCCCGGCAACATTTTTGGCTTTGCAACTTCAAGATATTGAGTCCAGGCAAGGAATAAATCTACATAAGTTAAACCCTGCTAAATGTGATTTTGTTTGTTTGTATTTTTATGGAAAGAATGAAGAGTATGCTTTTACAAACAAATACTTAACGATACAGGCCACGAAAAAAAAAACACTGTCCGACAAAAAAAGTTAATTCTTACGGCACTGCCTCGACATAGTTGCCGGGAAACAGCCCTGTGAGGCCATTCAGGATACCCTCGAACCACCCGTCCGGGTTCTTTTTCAACACGTAGATGATGTCGTCTTCTTGGAAAGTCAGCTCATCATCCCGTGTCTGCTGGTAGTCATAGATGGCGATCACTGAAAAGATAACAAAATAGCGGAAAATGAATGTGTGAGTTAACCTCCTAATACTTCAACTGTGGCAATCACTCGTGCAGACAGCTGAAGAGGTAGGGCAAAACATAGTTAGTCTGTGTGCTTAGTCTATGGGAGAACGTTATATTATAGGGGCAAAGGGAAAGACAATGCCCTGTCCTCAGATGTAATGGTAAAATACAACTGTGAGTACAGATACGTTTGTGTGTGTGTTTGAAAGTTTCCCAGAAGCGCACTAAGAAGGCAACAGGCGGACAAGCTGTGTCAACCGCATGGCTTGGCTCTTCTAGATCAGGGCACATATCTTGGAGAATCTAGGAGAGATAGCGTTTAATTGGGTCATCAAATCTTTGAGAACTTTGCATATGTTTAAAGCTACAGTCCATCAGTTGCAGCTATCCAAAAAGTAACTGATGTTACTTGTTTGAAAGATTAAAACAAACTTGGTTGAAAGATTAAACCAAACTCCCTGTGGAAATTATTCTTTCTGGCAAGCTGTCATTTTGAAGAAATCAACGAATGAAGGCCTTTCCAACGGTGCATCTGGACGCACCATTGGAAATTTCCTTTAGTAGTTCGTTTTAGTTATATTTGGCAAAGCGCGCACAAGCGTTGGCACGACGCACAAGCATGCGCAGTTGCTATAATTTGTCAAATCGTTGCGCGACATCGCGCAGCTGCAATCGGCTCAGTGTGAACGTGTCTCGGACGCTGAATTCAGACCCAATTCAAAACATGATTCAGCAACTTTTGATTTGAAATCGAGATCCTAGAATGCTGTTTTTCTCGGAACATACAGCTGAAGCCGAGCTGAAACTTCATCAGGTTAGTTGTTCAGCACCCTTCTTTAGATATTGAGCACGTTTGTTGCTTCAAAGGAACAAAATGCATAAATTACAAATGACGGACTGTACCTTTAAAGGTAATGGACATGTATGTATGAGTAATGTTGTAGAACTTAAACGCAGACTTGCTTCATATCCAAACCAAAACTCACAGACTCTTTCTGTCCATTGTCAACTCACCTTTATCTATGTAGTCTGCGGGGGCAGATTGGTCCACATCACTTGTCTGAACAAACTCCGGCGGTGGGGGCATCTCATCATCAGCAATGCCCATGTTGGCTGGGTAAGGGGTGTTATCCATGGGCGGGGGAGGGGGCAATGATGACACTGTGAAACACAAGGAAAAACAAATTTGGTGTAAGCATCAAACCTAGGACTCGGTCCAAGACTGATTTGGGGTCTTGTTTGCCTCAGAATTTATGGGCACCAAGAGCAGTAAGACACAACAGTGACATTGTTCAATGGGACTAGCTCCCATTGCATCAGAATCAGCAGTTTGTGCACTGGTGTTCATAGTTCTGCGCACCAAGGTCCTAGAGACTTTTACACTGTGTTGCATCCTTCAGGTTTAGCGTCAAAGTTTGGTTTAATTTTGATAAGAAATACAAAACAAACTATTTCAATGATTTCCCCTTCAGCAAATACATGTATGAAGTTGCCATAGCAAGGATGTTTGGTTTTGTTAATACCAACTTTTGCTTTAGAAACATGCATTCACCTCAGTACCAATGTCTGATTTCATGGCGCTCACCAAAGATTTCTGAAATTCAATGTGCAAAAAGTAGACATGGTAGATCATCATTCTGTGCTACCACAGTTTTCACAGAAAAGCATATGTAGTATCCTCAGCTACGGGATGTGACCGTGCGTAAAACCCAAATTCCTGACTAACCAATGTAATGTATATGTAAACCATATCCATGTGATTTTCGACTACAGTTAATAAGAGACTTTTGAGACATTGGTGGCAGCAAACATACCGGTCTTTTTCCATTGTTTGCGTCATATTGAGCATGCGCGCTTTGGCTTAAAGCTATAGTCCATCATTTGTAATTTGTGCATTTTGTTCGTTTGAAGCAACAAAAGGGTTCAAAATCTAATGAATGATACTGAACAACTAACCTGATGAAGTTTCAGCCAAGGGTTCAGCTGTACATTCCGAGAAAAACAGCATTCTAAGATCTCAATTTCAAATCAAAAGTTACTGAATCATGTTGTGAATTGTTTTGAATTGCAGCTATACGCGACATAGCGCACTGATCCGACAAATTATAACAACCGCGCGCGCGTGTGCGTCGTTCCAATAATTGTGCGCGCTGCGCTGAATAACAAAACGAACTACTAATTTAAATTTTCCTACGGTGCTTCTTAAGAATCACCGTTGGAAATGCCTTCTTTCGTTCATTACTTCAAAATGACAGCTTCCCAGAAGGAATAATCTCACAGGGAGTTTAGTTCCCTTACTATCTTTCAACCAAGTTTGTTTTTCAACAATAATTACGCCAGTTACTTTTCGGATGGCTGCAAATGATGGACTATTTAAATATGATGTAAACAATTGAAAAAAGGACCGGTATGTTTGCTGCCACCAACGTCTCAAAAGTCTCCCATTAGGATTCTTTGATGCAGTAAGCAGAGCCATAAGGTGGGCACTGAATACCGTATGAATCAAACTGTAATCTCTTGTTTTTCAGGTTGAAGTACGTTACATGTGACTTACACTCCATGGTTGCATCTGGCGGAGGTGGTGGGGGCATGATACCTGGTGGACCCATCATATCTGGAGGAGGGGGAGGCGGCATCATCATCATCATGCCACTCCCATCCCCACGTGGCACACTCCTCCTTGCCCCCATATCTCCCCCGGAGACTACAGGAGGAGGTGGGGCCATTGGGGAGGAGCCATCGAGGGAGGGGCCATCGGGGGAGGAGCCATCGCAGGAGGTGGAGCACTGTAAATCGACATAGACGTACGATGGCCTTGGTTGGGCATCCCTGGTTCTGGGGGAAAGGCTGGTGGTGCAGGAGGCGCCCCCATAGGGGCCATACCAATTTGACTGGGCGGGGGCGGGGTTTGACCAAATGCTAATGAGGGTGGGCGCTGCTGTCTGCCCAACTGGGGCGAGCCTTGGGCCGGCCCTTGATCTCTGACTGAGTAGGTATTAGGTACCACGGGTGCATTGGGCGGCACAACGGGTGCATTGGGCGGCACAGAGGGGCGTCGGCTGGTTCTACCCCAGGAGCCAAACTTGGCGCCCGGCATCGGTTGGTAGATGGGGAAGTTATTGTCCTGGCTACTCATAGTGCTGGTACTACTGCTGATGGAGTCAGTGCGCTGCTTGCCCATGTCCGGGGTGCGGCCGGCTCTTGGGGGGTTACTGAGTTTCATGCCATGTCCGGTGTCATCCAGAACGTTATAGTCGATCGGGGAGGATTTATACTTCATGGGTTTCTCTGGGTTGGCCGGTGCGATGATCTTGTGAGTGCGGGGACAATTCTTGTTGGTCGTTAGCACACCAATTTCCCTTCGGGAAACTTTCTCTTTGTGGATGCTGACATTCTGTATGACCATCATAAAAAAATAGCATAAATTAAATCAATAAAGAATAAAATCTCTCATTAAAATAGCCCTAACCCCTTCAGTGATTTACTAGGAACCTTCCTCGCTCTTACAAAATCCAACACCAAATGGTAACGCAACACCAATACTGTTGGACTCTGATTATGGTGGTATGCGTGACCACCTGTGAAGCATAATCAGTTTACTAGTTCAGTACTTAACCCCAACTCTCTAGGCCTTTTTGCTAGGATGTAGCCTCAATCCTGCAAAATCCTCCAATTGGCCTCATGGAAAAATAGCATATAGCCTCAATCCTGCAAATTCCTCCGTTATTTCTTGAATATGGTCCATGGAGGAGTGACCACTGCCTGAATCCTGCAAAATCCTCCGGCTATGACTGTCAATAGGCAGAGGCAGTGACATCCTGGAGCAGTGCGGAGGATGTCATGTATAATCAAGGACTAAATTTATGCACGGCTGAGCATAAACAACACAAGGTCCGGCCCAAGACCTTGACACAGTGCGTACTCCGAAATCAGCAAAGCACTTTTGCCATGTAACCTTAATCCTGCAAATTCCTCCAAGTTGCAAAAAAGGATTTTGGAGGATTCAGGGCGGTTAGGGTTAATCCAACAGATTCCAACAAAACATGCAATTAGATTTTGGAGGCTTGAGGGTGGTTAGGGTTTAGTTGGCATCAATTGCCAATGCCAAAAAACGTATGGGAAAAAAAAAAACATGTCACCGCACCACTTCTTGGGCTAGCTCCATACCAGAAACCGGAGGCTTTTGTTTGCCCTATGGACAGAGTCTAAACACTTTGTTGCAACAGGAAATAAGACGATTACAGACATGTACGTACCCTTGCTATGTGATTAATACTAGACTCCATGTCAGCGAGTTGTACTCCTTGTAAGTCCAACATCTGTAGCATGCTGGTAGCCAAGGTGTTGATCTGATAGGCCACGCTGGCCAGCGACTGGGTAGCATACTGTTTGGTCTCTGCCAAGGCATCTGCCTTGTTCGCAGCCTGCCAAAAACAAAAAAAACCACATTTTCGAAGATTGCATTTTATTCTGTAAAACCCAAATGATTGCAATATGTGTAGCCAATAAAAGCATCTATTCATTTGCACACAAGTATTTATTGGTTGCAACATGTGTAACCATTTAGCACTCCAAAATGAAGACTCTGTCAGTTTCATGAAAATGGGTCTTGGAAAGAGATAAGGAATTTTGGAAAAGAAAAAGTTTACGAAGTTCCTGGATGGCTGGGCTAACCTATACAATGGTTAAAGGGAATGTACATCATTGGCTTTTGCTGTAATTTTCAGAAATGAACTATTTGAGAGGTTAGTATAATAAATCAAATATTGTTACACTGACATTTTTGAAGTTTGGTGTTCGAAAAGGTTGGAAAAACCAATAAAAACAAAAACGTTCAAGTAGTCTGGTTCCCTGACTCCACAAAAGATAAAATGGGTCCATTTAAAGTTGATGGAAAATTGTAAGGCAAGGGAACCAGTCTAGCTGGCCTGCACCCGTTCATGAACATGTAACCAATAGCAAACAAAATTTGGACTGAAAAAAAGAGGTAAATTTGGAGCAGTAGTTGAAAAATAGTTAGGTTTTTCCAACGCTGGTCGGCCGACCACCGTTGAAAATGTTTACAAAAATACCATTTTCTTGAAAATGACTTCACACCAGGTGCCATAATTTTTCAAGATGCTTGAGACTGTCATTTACCAACATCCTAATAAGGTATTTCGTAAATATTTGGTAGTTTTATTTTTCGATGTTTGCAAATGTTGTATATTCCCTTTAAACACAATTTACTTTCCATCAAACCATCACCTTATTTCTTGTTGGTTCTAAGCATTTAAAATATTACCCAAAAGTGGGTATTGTCTCTTATACATGTAGGAACTGGGCCCGTATTACTACACAAGCACTTTTTTCCCCAATAATTAAGCCGAACTCCCTAGTGTCTTTTACTAAGTACTGGACCAAGTCCGCCAAAATCCATCAATGACCCTGCTTCATATAAAGCTTTGGGACCAAATCTGCTGAAATCCACAAGAAGACCACTACTACTATAGGAGGATTTAAGTCTTGGTACTCATGGCTTGCTTACCAAAATCCCCAAAATGGGGGAATGGATTTTGATGGAGTTGGGAAGTTTAGGGTTTATGTTATGTTGGGGGGTGCTGTGGTCCAATGGTTACGGTGTTCGACTGGTGTGCCGTGGTACATGGGTTCGAATCCTGACTGTGGGAACATGGTGCTTGTGCTCTTGAGCAAGGCACTTTATCATTATTGTTTCGTCCTTCGGATGGGACGTAAAGCCGTAGGTCCCGTGTGTTGTGTAATGCATGTTATAGAACCCAGTTACACTTAACGCTTAGAGAAGGGGTTTGCCCCAGTGTTTCTGGCAGTGGCTGCAATATGCGCTGCAGCACCTTGTAAACCCTTATAAGGTGCTACTTAATGGGTCTCATATTTCTCATAAACTTCATTTACCCGTCTTTATTAATAGACATATTTTCCAGTGCCTTGAGTACCTAATTGTTGGTAGATACGTGCGCTATATAAGACTCCGATATTGTTATTATTACTATGTATCCAATCACCAATTGTGAACAGATGGACACTCAATTCTCAGAAAAAAGAAGAAATATTCTGCAATTAAAAGTATGATTCGATTGAAAACAATACATAAAAAAAAGAAGACAATTCTTACTTTTTAAATTAACCTGATTTATTATTTAATTAACCAATAAATCACACAAAAATCGCAATGGTTAGACTTTGTTATATTTAATAATTTCAAAATATACCTACTTCATTTTAAGTTTTTGGCCAAATGTGGCAGTAAAAAGTTTGAGGTCGGCAATTAGTCCGAAAATTTGGGACTCTCAATACTGTGTATGAGAGTCCCAAAACTTAAGGTATCCATATCGTGCAAAAGTTTGTGCTGCATAATAAAACCAGTGTGAATCAAATGTGCAAGCTTCTTACTCACTACAGTTTCTTCAATAATCCCCGAAACTTCTGCCCTGCAATGTTGCTGTTGTGAGCATTGCATCACCAAAAATTCAGCGTTTAATTCTAATTTTGCAGGGAGTTATCGAAATCAAAACGCGAAACATCACGTTGATGTGTACTGCAATGCATTGTGCAAAAAGACTCCTCAGCTAAAACATTTTCATCGTGTAGATAAAACAGCGCCCTCTTGTTGACCTGAGTGAATGCAGAATGTTTCATTTTTTAACAGAGGGCGCTATGTTCATTTGGCAATCGATTAAAAAACAAGTAAGCTGCAAGGCTCTTCCTACACCTACCCAGAGTACCTTGGGAATCACACCACCATTTCTAAAGCATGGAGAATGACGTGGATGGTTTTTGAACTGTCAAAAACTTGCCTTAAAATTGGATTTAAGGTCTCAAATTTTGCAGGTGACATGCTTGCAACTTAAGCATTTTGATGTATGTGTTGTGTGGGCATTAATTAGCCAAATGGTGAGTAAAAAAACGTCAGTAGTAATTTTGCTCATTTTTATGCACTCACGGTCCCAGTCTGGTCGGCAATATGCCTTTAAAATCCAGGTAGGTCAGGTTACTGTATTAAAACACACAATGTTTTAGGTCTTACTGTATTCCGGGCCCCGTTCCTATTATTAGTATAAGAGAACACAAATATACCTTTTGCTTTTTTGACTCGCCTAATTACTGGCACTGCTAGTTAGCGATGTTCAAAATCAAAAACATGAGTGGCATAGCTAAAGAGCGGGGTTTTGATTTTTTTCGGACAGTTTTGGGGCAAAACGACAAAGAAAATGACCAAACGCAGCAGGAAAATATCTATAGATGGTGTGCAAAACCGTCTTGATTCGTCTTGGCATCAACTGTGGTCTGTGTAAAATTAAAATAATTAAATCGAAGTGGCTATCGTTACGGCAGCCGTTGTTTAGCGCCCTCTACGATACTTTTTTGATACGCACGCAGACGCAGGTATATAATTATTTGTTTCCCCACGTTTTAGCGAGCAGTGCGACAGCTCAGTCGATAAAGGGTAGGATTTTGCACCGCGAGGTTGCGGGTTCGCATCTCAGTTTTGCACTCGAATTTTTTTTCCTTTTCTAACTTGAGGCTTTGGAGGATTTTTTTTTAAAAGGGAAATAAAGTCTGAATTTCATAACGTTCAAATTCATTTTTTTCCTTCTAATTTTATATTTTCTTCTCATGTTTTTATAAAAGTTGCAGTACTACCGTAACGATAGAAAATGGGAAATGCGTTATGGCTGCCGTAACGATATAGCCACTGCGTAATTAAATAGGCCCAAGAAATTTGCTAGGACCACAGTTTCTGCCAAAAGATATTGTTCAACTTTTCAAAAAAAAAGGTCATTAGAATTTTAAGAAGTTGGCCTTGTTTGTCATCCATACCCAGCATGCACTGCGATTGCGGACTTCCGTACATGTACACGTACACATTACACGTAGCCTAATCAAAGCAGCCAGTGAATCACACAAGCGATGACAAGCACCGAATTGTGGTTCATCAATCGGGAAACAAACGGGATGTCAACCAGTTGCAAAATACTTGCCTTTAGATAGTTGTCTTCGCAGTAAGACGCCACATCCAGCAGATTCGCATGACTGTCCTGTAATTCTTTTCGTCCTCCAGGAATTTCACTGTCAAAAAGCTCTGCTAATCTGGACATTTTGACTGCAAAATGTCTGACCTCAAGACACGCTTTGGTACTTCCGCATAATACCAAGTCTTCGGTGGTGACCTGCAACGGGCGTTCCATCCAAAGTGTGTGTGTCTATTCGGATGGCAGGGTACCAGGTATATTTTATATGGGTACGTAGCCTCCTTACCGGGCGTGTTTATATATGTTTCGTGTTAAAGTGGGGTCGTGGGAAAAAATAGGTCACCGGCTTACATTTTTTCCCGACTGGTAAAAAATAATATTTACCCCTTTCATTCTAGATTTTTTTTTGCTAATTTCGCTCTATTTCTTGGGGAAGCTTATTCTTAGATGCGTCGTCGCAATAAGATTTTTTTTCCGGTGGGATGGGAGTGGTTGGATGTTATGGTTAGGTTTGGCAATAATAGTTTGCTGGGTCGATGGCCGTCACGGTGGAGATGCAAAATTGAATTTTAGGGGGAACGTAGGCCTACATTTCCTGTTTGTGACCAAGGACTCAAGTTCCTGGTCCCCTCCTTGCAATGTAGCCTATATACCATGGGCGTCAATCCTGGGGGGGGGGGGGGGGGGGGGACATGCCCCCCCCCCCCCTCGCCCCACTTTTTGAAGGGTGGGGGATCGATGGGACACAATATCAAATGTCCCCCCCCCCCCGACTTTTGAACTCGTGCCTCATTTACAGGGCCCTATTATGTACTACAATGTATCTTTTGCTAAGAAAATATTGGTTAAAGTGATCAGAAATTGCCTCAGATCACACCACATGAGCATCTAGAATCCGATTTTTTTTCGGGGCCCTTAAGCGGGCCCCGAACCCCACGCCTTTAGCAGAGAATATAATAGCTTATTCAATGACTTCAACCTCGAAAATGATGTTTAAATCCGTTATCTTTTGCTTAGAAAATATTGGTTAAAGTGATCAGAAATTGCTTCAGATCACACCACATGAGCATCTATCCCTTAAGCGGGCCCCGAACCCCACGCTGTAAGGGCTTCCGACGCTTGCATTATTTCTGATTAAGGTATGTCCCCCCCCCCACACTTTTGAGAAGCGATTGACGCCCCTGCTATATACCATCGTTCCTATCAATACCATTTATTACGTCAGACTCACTAGTTTGAAGACAGTCTTCTCAAAGGGTGGGATGTGAACTCTTGTATTTCTAGAAAGCTTGACCAACTGAACCAGATATCATTTCGAAATTCGAAAATAGCACGGGTCAAACATTGTCATTGACATGTATAATAATATGTAGACATACGCGTCATATATTATTGTATTCTTTGTGGTGGCTATTGGAAATACGCCTGTAGGTAGCCCCAAAATGAATGGTTTAGTATTATTTTCATTACGAGCTCAAAATGACGACAATTATTATAATGCACCATCGCGCACTGCATGCAGTCGGTATAGACCGAAAATAAAAGAAAGCTTTTGGTATAGATAGATGTCACTTTATATTCACAATGGAATGAGTGGTTTACTCTCAGTCTCAGTAGTGGGTGGATCTGGAAAGAGCAGTGGCGGAACCAGAATTCCGGGGGACCGGTGGTTTTATAAGCTTATTTTCAGGTGGAATGGTAGTTGATGGGTATACGTTGCATGCAGTCAATTAACACACAGAAAATAATGAAGTAATGAATAGCTGCAAATGTGGTATTCAGTGACCTGGGAAACGTGTTTTTTCCCCAATATGTAAATAATATTAACATTGCTCAGTCGGGGGGGGGGGGGGGTTGCATGCTCAGCTTGAAAACAATAATGTCAAGTTTCTTTGTGGCGTGCGTGTGCTTGATGAGACAACATAATCAGGGGCTATACTAGTGCTTGTCCGGTTGGTATATGCAACATTGGTATACCGCGTGATAGCAATCGCTATCATGATAGGGAAATATCGTTTTTCCGTTTTCGGTTTCCTTTCCTTTCTTTGCTTGTTAGTCATGTATTAACCATATTGAACACAACACCTGAAGCTGGTCTTTCTTTAGGCCTAAAAATAAATGCATTCACGTGTGGCCAATCGTGGACCAATCGGGCGTCATACTAGTAACATTTTGTCCATTGCCAATCGTGATCAAACTGTGAAATCGCACGGTGTTTGTTAGGTTCTATTCCATTCTCCTTGAGTCTTTGGGGTCTCACATCATTGTTCATGGATTTCTCTATCACATTAGCATTGCAGCGGTTTCTATGGAGTGACATATTATAGGCCCACACCACGTACATGTACTTCGAACTTGAAATTTGATGGGTTTATCGACTACATGCAGTGGCGCAGCCTTCAGCTCATCAGACACCGAGGTGGTCCGCGATTTGTGTTCACAGGGCCGTTCACCGGGCCGGTACGTAGCAGTGATGTAGTGCCTTGATGCTGGGCCTTGGCCTTAAGGCTGCCTTAAGGCTGGATTTTAGGGCCTTGGCCTTGGCCTCGAGGCTTGAGGGCAAAAGCCTTGGCCTTAGCCTTGGCCTTGAGGGTTCAGGGCCTTGCAATTTTGAGTCAAGGCTCTTCAAGGCCCATAGATTTTTGCATTTTCCAGATAAATCTGTTCGAAATTTTGCTGTTACCATTTTAATCGTATTACCATGGAGGAGGGAATATTAAGCACCCTATAGATTTGTGTGTTGGGCACACGTCCACTCTTGTAGCATCACATTTTGTTACTATTGTAGTAGATTTGCTGCAAAATATTCCGTACACTTGTGGGGCTAATGAGATGATCACTTTAATTGCATATAACTATGGAACAGATCTGATTGGTTGTATATGTCTCCCTGATAAGTGCTAAAGATTTGCATGTATCTGTTTTAGATAATGCTGATATTTCTGACCATGTTGGGCCAGCAAATAAAAATTTCCAAAATCAGTTTATTGGATCCCCCTTTTGTTACACTTGGGAGAATTGTGTGTCAATATAGAAGTAAATCATTATTTTGTTTAGTTAAACCATATTGAAGACCTGAACTTATACTTTAATAGATACAGTGCAGTCATAAAACGGTGTAGGCCTATGCGAGCATGTTGATTGCAATTAAAGAAATGTTGTTCTTCGTAACGAGCAATTCGTGATGATAAGGGCGGATCCAGGGGGGCCAAAAGGGGCCATGCCCCCCCCCCCTAAAAAAAAACGAAACCATTTTTTTTAATGTGATGTCGAAATAAAGGCAGGCAATGAGTACACCACCATCTTTTCCTAAAAAAACATCGGTTAAAATGGTCACAAATTGCCTCAAATCACACCACAGAGCATCTCGAATCCAAAAATTTTCGGGGCCCTTAAGCGGGCCCCGAAGCCAAAGCCAAAGCCGTAATTTTTTGACCCACTTTTTTTGGGGGGACCAAAATTTCTTTGCCCCCCCCCCCCATTGTGTTCTGGATCCGCCCTTGCGTGATGATGTGTCACTCATGTGACTATAATTAGTTCTATATCAGTGGTCATTTCATAAAACAGGGCCTTGGCCTTGGCCTTGGCCTTGAGGGTTAAGCCTTGGCCTTGGCCTCGAGGCTTGAGGGTCAAAGCCTTGGCCTTGGCCTTGGCCTTGAGGGTCAAAGCCTTGGCCTTGGCCTTGGCCTTGAGGGTCAAAGCCTTTGCTCCAACACTGGTACGTAGTGCCGGAGACGCGCAAGGTATGTATAGGCCTATACAGTACTATTAGGCCTATCGCTTTTAATCTTTTGGCTAACTTAATTCAGTTGTATAAAGGCCAAAAGCTTAAGTGAGAAGTTTTTCCCATTTGCTTTCCCAAAGCCTTTTTGTTTCCATTGGAAAATCACCATGACCATTCAGAACGCAATTTCGACTAAATAAGTCTATAATGTTTGTACGATCACTAGCGCAGAGCTCTGTTGTGGGTCATCCGCCGGGCGATATTTTTTGGTCTCGTTTTGAGTCATAAATCATCCGGTACATATTGATCGTTGATGGCCGGCGTTAGACGATCAAAACAAACCCTCAAAATAATGCGTTGGCTATAGACAAAGTTACAATTTGTTTACAAATTGGATGATGTGGTCACGAGATATACCAATAACTTTCAGCAAACTCAGTGTTCTCCACTGCGCCGAATGTGTATCACTTGAAATGTGATTGATGTATGGTGTTGAGAATTTAATCTGAGAAACTGTTAAGTGTGGACAAAATAACATGAAAAAAAAATACTTAATATGTTTGGGTTGCATGTCGGTAATTGCTCGTTGGTTTGACGTCACAGGTAATTAGTTACCGTGGTCTATGGACCTACGTACGCCTAGCTGTCATGCGCAACAACAAAGAGGTACATGTTCATGTGACACCGTTTGTTTGTATTTCAATGGAAGTTGATCTGTATGGTGCGCTTCCGGGTTCAAGTCATTACAAGATTGCCATTAAAAATGATTCACTACAGCTATAACGATGAAAAGTCGTCCATGCAAGCGCACCAGTTACCTAGTTTTTCCGCCGCCTGGACGGATACCTGTTTGTTCTGATGGTTTGCATTGAGTCGGCATTTTAACATTTCACATCTGTCCTTTTTATCCCGATTATTGTTATTATTAGTTAATGAAATTCGTTTTACCCTTAGATACATTTAGGCCTACAAAGCAGCACGGTCTAAATCGACAATGATGAAACTCGCAGCAGTATGTTGTCTTCTGGTGCTGACAGCCTTGACAACGGCCTCTACGTCCCAAGGGACGGTTGCCCCTGGTTCTTCATACGATGGCTCGCTGTTAATTGGTGCCTTCAACATCCAAGTATTCGGAATCAGTAAAGTTGGTAAAGTTCACGTATTGCAGACGTTAGTTAAGGTTAGTAAAGTGTCGCACACTTCGTGACGCCTAGAACTTATCTGTGTGTTCGTTAATTCTTTAATATGTTTACAGCATTAAAGGGAATATACAACATTTGCAAACATCGAAAAATAAAACTACAAGTTTTTACGAAATACCTTAATATGATGTTGGTAAATGACAGTCTAAAGCATCCTGTAAAATCATGGCACCTGGTGTGAAGTCATTTTCAAGAAAATGGTATTTTTTAAAAAAAAATCAGCGGTGGTCGGCCGACCACCGTTGGAAATACCTAACTATTTTTCAACTACTGCTCCAAATTTACCGTTAATTTAGTCCAAATTTTGTTTGCTATTGGTTACATGGTCATGAACGGGTGCAGGCCAGCTAGACTGATACCCTTACCTTACAATTTTCCGGCATCTGTAAATTGGTCCATCATTTATATTTAGTGGAGTCAGGGAACCGGACTACTTGAACAGTTTTGTTTTTCTTGGTTTTTCCAGCATTTTCGAACACAAAACTTCAAACATGTCAGTGTAACAGTATTTGAACTATTATACTAACCCCTCTAGTTCATTTTTGAAAAATACAGCAAAAGCCAATGATGTATATTCGCTTTCATAATTGTATGAATTTAATTTCTTTACATTTAAATATAAAATGTATAGTAAAGGATAGATATTTTGGTGAAATGCATTCATCGCTATATGCAGGATGACCTGTTAAAAATGGATACATGTCATTTTACGTATTTTTTTGCGCAGATTTTGAAGAGATATGACCTTGTGTTGATTCAAGAAATCCGCGATAGTTCTGGTACGGCAATTCGCACACTGCTTGACACTCTGAACTCGTAAGTGTAACAAAATACTCTTTGCTATACACATTAATGTTACAGTGTAATGGAGAAAAGTGCCGTTTTTAGTATTTCAAGATTTTGGTGTCTTTTACAAAAGATTATTGTATATGTAAAAGTCGAAATAGTTAAGAACAGAGTACTGTATTAAAAAAAAGTGAAAAATATTTATCATTGCTCATAAGATTAAGACGACTTTTAGCCAGTGTTCTGTTGAAGAAGTTACCTCAGTGTATGACTGCGTAATTAAAAGAGTGAACTTAGGGCTATAAGGCCAAAAAGTCTCAGGTTTCTGGTATGGAGCTTGCCCAAAAAGTGGTGCGGCGACGCGGCTTTTTTTTACAGGTTTTTTTTCTTCAAATTTCGGCTGATGACTGCAAAATGGTGCCCGACTAACCTTAGTGCAAATATATGGGAGTCCAGAGAGGCCACATGAAGCTTATTCTCGATCGTAACCCCATCTGAAAACACGTTAAAATTGTGTAGCAGCAGGATTCCAGTCAAACCAGTGAGTTTGGAAGTTTTGAGGCATCATCTTTCATTGGAAAAAAAAACAACCCTTTTTCATTTTGCCGACGCGCATTGCTACGGTGACGCGCGCGCATACCAGAAACCGGAGAATTTTGGCCCAAAGTTGTGAAAACCTGAAAACATTAAAAACTTAAATTTCCCCAACTTCTTATCAGGGAGGTCCAGGACAAATATGAGATGGCCTTGAGTAGTAGACTCGGACGTACATCGAGCAAAGAGCAGTATGCATACTTTTACAAGTAAGATTCGCAGAATATTGTTTTTATTTGCCTTTTGATGTCATGACCATACCACTTGTTGGCATCGTAATATTGTCTGCCAGTGATTCATTGTTACTTTGAGAAGCCTGTTGTTGGTCATCCTTTTACTCAGTAATGAAAGCGAAACCCAAATGGCAGGACCATTTGTTCAGTGAAGTTCTGCATGTAGCACTTACAAAATCTAGGACATGAAAGCCCAATTCATAAGCTTTCTTTTAGTACAAGAATCATTCAAATCACTCATGTACTTTTCAAGTTTAAACACAAACACCGTTTTGAAGTTCTGTCCACGGATCACCCCCCAAAAGGTAAAGGCATTGCAACAAGTCACATATATCTTTATATGTGAATTGTTTCAAATGGTTTAAAATTCCGTAACTTGAATTCGATTGATTCTTGTACTAAAAATGCTCACTAATTCGGCTTAATCATATACTGTATTTTGAAAGTGCTTCATGCAGAACTTCACTATATACAATTAATGGTTCTGACATTTGGTTTTCGTTATTTGTTTTACTCACCCTGTACTGAACGTTCCTGTGCGCATGTGTCTAAATATACACACGAAAGTGTCAACCCGGTTGTGTCACGACCCGGTTGTGTCAAGTCAACCCGGTTGACCAGGTAACATTCGTCCAATGAGAGCACCAAAAAGGTCGACCCCGGGTCCATGATCAAGTTAAGACATTCGTCCAATGATAAAGCTCTCAGAAATTAGAGATGACCAGCGCCCTTAGATAGGGAGGTTGGGTTGAGCGAAGACTGTTTGGGGCACTATTGCGCAGGCTTTAATAATCTCAAAAATATAATGTTCATCTCTCAGGCCGAGTCGGCTAACTTTGCTTTGGAACTACGTCTACGATGACGACAGTGAAGATAAATTCGAGCGGGAACCGTTTGTTGCTTATTTCGAGTCGCCGACAACTGGTAAGATCACGAACAATAATTAGGGTCGCGGTCCCCCAAATCACGCTGAAAGCAAGCAAAGCAATGAAGTTTCCCCGTTTGTTTTACCAGAAAAGAAAAACTGTTCATTGATATGCGCCGTAAAACCTGCACGGGAAATTCAGAGCATACCTCACGACTCACGTGCGCTGTATTCATGCTCAACATGTGCGTGAGGAATTTCCTGGCCGCTGTCGAATTTCCCAAGATCTTTCGATAGCGACCTCTACCATCGTTGCAAATTTGGTCCAGTCTGGGACTGGTAGCGTCTTGGCAAAAGACGAACTGCAGAGTGTCGGCTCAAAGTGACGCTGTTTTATATAGGCCCATATAAAATTCGATTTTTGGCTTTTTGTTTGTTTGGTGTTTTGGGTTGTTTGTCTGTTTGTTTGTTTTTTATTGGTTACCACATTCCAATTTGGATCAGGATATTCAGGATAAGCCCGTATATTGTTACAAGTTTGCCCTCCTCCAGTGATGGAGATGAGGATTCAATAATAAAATGCAAATAATGGACACTCTTTACGATTACAGCCATGGAACGCTTCGCAATGATCGGTGTACATATCAAACCGAGCGAAGCGGTGGCGGAACTCGACCACCTTGTCCATGTCTATGATGACTACGTGAACAAGTCTGCAGGCAATACGGTATGTTTGGAACACAACAGCCACATTTAAGGACTTTATAATCATTCGTTACACTATGACCAATTTGCTTGAAACCATTTTCATCCGAAACAAGTCGACAACGTGATTTTTTTAATGATTTCTTTTGAAAATCTGATTCATACTTGTCAGTCGTATAGCCATTGCTTTTTCTCAAAATAGTTTTGACGGTCCTTTTTGTATCATACCTGACTAAAATGACTGTCACTTAGAATTAGACTAGTTACATATCTCACTGAACGTCTGTCACTTGTGATTACACTTGTCTGGCCGCAGCTTTATAGGTGATCTATACACCGCGTGTGTATTAGTCTGGCGCCACTTGTTTCTTGTACTCCATGATGATACATTTTGTGTGTACATGTAGTCAAGTCTCAATGCGAACGGCAGAAGTGTATTTTCAACTCCATCATAACGTTATCACTACACAGCCCATTCTACAGAATTTTAATCATTATAAATCAATTAAATAGCTTTTTTCGCGCTCAGCTAGCTTTACCAGGCTTTTATCATTTCTCGATAACGTAAAATGTCATTTGATTATGTAACACCCATCCTCCTGAGGACGCGAGCACACTGCCCGAAACGTCGAGTTCTCCACTCTACCAACCGGTTCTTTTCAGAACCACACTTCTTCCAAGAAGAGATTACTTTCCACATGGTGTTACCCGCAGATCTCTACTTAAACGATTGTTTATTTAACAACAAAAGGTCCGAAATAAAGTTCTTCTTTTTGGTAATCATTGTTATGCAGAATGCCATCATTGCTGGTGATTTTAATGCCGACTGTCGATACGTCTCTAAGACCGCCCTGAAGAACTCCCTCTTGCGATCGGACATGCGATTCCGTTGGATTATTCCCGATGACGCAGATACAACTGTTGCCGCTTCAGATTGTAGTTATGATCGGTATGAGTGTAAAATAAAGATCCCCGATTGTTATGGTATTCCAGGTTTGCATTACAGTGTGCACCAACGGAATGCTAGACGTAGAATGTGTAACCAACATAAATATATGGTTTGAAAGATACGCCTTGATTCACTTTAAATGAGACAACAAACGTCCAAATCTGATAACTTTTGACAAAGTTATGAGTAAGAGAGGTCAAATTTACCATGGGACCAAGTTTTCAATTGTAGGCATTGGAGAATAGCCTCTGCGTGGATAATAATGCCTGGCCTACAAAAAAATGTGTTTAGCAAGTTAACACAATTCTAAACACTTTTTGCTATCTGTTTGTAAACATGTTTTCACGCTAAACACTTGTAGCGTGAGGTGATAGCAAGAAAGTGTTTAGAATTGTTGTACTCGCAAAACACATTTTTGTAGGCAATAGGCAAATATCCACCAAGAGGCAATAAGCTATACCTTTGTCACATGCCTAAAATTTAAACCTTGGCCACTTTGACCTCTCTTGGAGAATTACTCATAACTCTGTCAAAAATTATCAGATTTGGACGTTTGCTGTCTCAGTTTAAAGTGGAAAGGCGTATCTTTCAAATCATACCTACATTATCTATATTGAATACACATTTCTACGTCTGGCATTCCGTTATATTTTGCTTGCGTTTTTTTAGGCACAATGTATAACGTTGCTATATATATAGTTAATTTATGGCTTGTGACGTAAAGAATACAATTTTAGTATATCTAAAAAAAAAAAATCGTAATTTTGGTAACCTCCAGACGGCGAGAACTTGCCTGAGGATCAGACATTCATGTGTGCATGAGCCACGGTAACATGCAAATTTTATGCGATCCCGCGCGCCAGCCAATGGGACTCTAAAAACTGTGAGGTCACTTCGATCAGAAATGTGGACTAAGCTGTTGATTGGTCAAGTTCACTGCAAAACTGCAGTGTTAAATTTACACTGTTGGTATTTTATATAGGACCATCTGGTGTTAAAGTTTACTGGTGTTGTCCTATATAGATACCGAATGGTGTTAAATTAACACTACAGTTTTTACAGTGTTGGGGGCCATGTTTTGATAAAACAACAACAACGGGTTACGGAAGACCAAATATATACAAGGCGCCCGCTGAATGGTCAGAATCCCGAGGTCAAGACGCAGTCTTGTTTTGCGTATTAATCTGCTCACATTATCATATACCCTTGTTGTGCAATTCCACAGACCAACGAGAATGCACTGTCGGGGGAGATAACTAAATTACGTCATCCTGCTGTTGACCAATCCATAAACAGTAAAAAAAACTTTTCTCTCTGTCTCATTCTCTTTTTAGAATTGTCCTTGCCGGTGACGATTTATTTGACAGTTACCAACAAAATAGAACTGGTGCGTTTTACTTTGATAGAGAATATCATCTGGACATAAACATGGTAAGAACTCGCTCGTGAGATACGGATCACCAGAAAAATGGCATTGATTTTGGTGATGCATTTTTGATAAGTGTATCAGATTTCGATTGTGTAATGTGGCACAGTTTGATGTAGAAGTTGGTGTATGGTAAATAAGGGTTGAAGTTTATATACCTTTTGCATGCATAACTATGATTCTGCACAGGAGCCTGGCCGCACACTAGGCCAAACTGTTTTGACACCATTGGAGTTTTGATATTAATATCTTAAGCATAGGCTACTCTCTCTTATTTCCAATGACCGAAGATTATAGTGAAACTTATTCAAGCTATTGATTTTTTCACTCGGGTTTTGTCTGAAGTGATTCTATTTCAAAGTATTTCATTGTAGAGCGATTTCCGCGCTATGTGGTCTATCCACTCTGCATGAAGATTAGAGTAAAGGCTTATATTCATCTGTGAACATTTATTATTTTAACAGGCTGCAGAAGTCAGCGATCACTACCCGGTTGAGATGTTTATCAAGGGAAATCTGGATCTCGAGTATAGGTGCGTTTTTATGTCTGTGTTTCCGACGTAGATTTTTATCCAGCATAGAGTTGTATTTATACTGCCCGAGCTTTTTATGAATTTTTGGGAAATTGCAAATTTTCTAGCAATACCTATAGGTTGTGATGTAGGCCTAGGCTACTCATACGATGCGAGAAAAAAATGCCGATATCCGAAAAATTTATTTTGAAATACTAACAATTGGAGCCTTAATTTTGCATCCGATTCCAAAATCTTAGAATTGACGTATTACCGATAAGTATTAATTTTTGATCTCACGACATAATCGCAAAAATATCACAATTTGTACCCCCCCCCGCATACACATTTTATTAGTAATAATCATGTGACATATCTAATTCATATTCGCATTCGCATGAATTGATGTAATCAGAAAATATGTGAAGCCACTCTTTGGCACGAAGAAACGTACCAATTTCTTTTTAGGAGAGCAGACATCTTTAATAAATTTATAATATGAACTGTTATCATTTAGTTGCGGTATTTTTGTTTATACTCGCAGTCCTGATGCGGTACAGCCGATGTTGACTGCATACTCTGATAGCATCAGTCGCTCGGGGAGTTTCCGTGCCGTGGTGTGGATGTGTCTGCTCGTAATGGGCCCACTGATCTTCCCTTAATTGTGTATCAACAAAGTCGTCCAGTCGTATACGGTTCATCGACACATGTACTATTCAATGGATCAGACTTTTCGTAAATTAATTGAATTGAATTGAAGGTGTTTTTTTTTTAAAATTGTTCCTACCATTCTCGCAGTCCAAAGACTGAATTGCGATGGTATACAATTTACAATTTAACAGAAATAATTTTAAAAGGACCATTTATACATATGTTAGACATTGGAATATTCTTAAAAGACCATTATTTTTTTTATGCATAATGTTAAACATTGAAATATTCTAAAAAGACTCTTTATACATACATGTGCATTAAAAATGTTAAAATTCTACCTAGACTAGATAAAAAGAACTGTGTTTTGTATAACTGTATATACACGCCTTTCAATCAAATACAATGATACTATTCATGGTACAACTAAAGAAAAAAACAGTATACTTCATTCTATTCATTCATTATTAACTAATGACAACATTAAGCTTTGATAGAAAATGACCAAACGCAGCAGGAATATATCTATAGATGGTGTGCAAAACTGTCTTGATTCGTCTTGGCATCAACTGTGTAAAATTAAAATAATTAAGGCAGTGTATATTTTGCCGGAGACGGCAAACCTTTAGTAAACGTTAGTTTGCCGGATGTGCACTGAACATGCGCAGTTACTGTTTTTTTTGTACTTAAACATTTTCCCGTGACAAGTTTTAGTCTGGCTCCATGCCAAAATTATCGTTGTTACCTCGTATTCACAAGATGGGATTCAGACCATTTTATAATTTCAGACTTTATTTCCCTTTTAAAAAAAATCCTCCAGAGCCACAAATCTGAAAAAGAAAATGTAATACTCTGCAAAAAATGTTTGAGACATGTTAAAATAATAAAAGAAGAATATTCTTATTTATTTGGGGATGAGAAAAAAAACTTACAAATGTGGTGCTGTTGGAATCGAACGCGAGTCATCCCGCCTACTAGAGCCTTTGCTTAACCACTACACCAAACGTGCTACACAACTTTTGGTGGGAATTTAATACATCTTATAATTCAGCCTTATTTTAAAGAGTACAGCGCCCTCTGTTGAAATGAATTGCCACCGGCAAACCTTTAGTAATCGTTAGTTTGCCGTCATTACCTCCGGCAAAATATCCACTATCAATAATTAAATAGGCCGAGGAAATTTGCTAGGACCACATTTTCTGCCAAAAGATATTGTTCAACTTTTCAAAAAAAAAGGTCATTAGACATGTTAGAATTTTAAGAAGTTGGCCTTGTTTGTCATCCATACCCAGCATGCACTGCGATTGCGGACTTCCGTATATGTACACGTACACATTACACGTAGCCTAATCAAATCAGCCAGTGCAGTGAATCACACACACGACACAAGCACCGAATTGTGTTTCATCAATCGGGAAACAAACGGGATGTGCTCCGGGATGTCAACCAGTTGCAAAATACTTGCCTTTAGATAGTTATCTTCGCAGTAAGACGCCACATCCAGCAGATTCGCATGACGGTACAACCATAGAATGCAGGGCCACTTTACTCTACATCCGCGCCTCCGTACGGCTGCGTGGAGGCTAGGCGTGGAACCGCAGTCGACCTACCTCCGAAAATCGATCGTGGAGTCGTGGTGTTGCAACGAAAGTTGTAATCCACCGAAACTTGGTGATGACGTACGCTCGCAAGATTCGTTATCGTATCTCGAGATTCGGCGCACACACGGTTGCAATATGGCGCACGCGGGTGTAATCCTTTCACATCGTTGGTGGCGCTGGTCAGCGCGTGAATAATGGGGAGAAAATCGTAAACGGCCGAGAAAAATAACTTTGCGGGCGCCCACAATGCCCTAGGGGCTCGCCTAGCGCGCGCTTTGGCCAGCGGCCTACTTTTTTATTGGAAGATATAGCCCCTTGCCACAAACTAATGTACAGCGAAGAGAACGCATGACCATTGCAGCACTGTACGTCCTGCTGAAAAGTTCTGGGTCAAGTCTGGGTGAGTTTTGAGTTGTTTGTTGTTTGTTTTCAGTGTTTTTTGTATTCTATTTTTTTTTGTTAGGAATTGTTAGGCCTATATGCCGCATACACCGTCAGGTGTCTTTAGGAGTTTCTGCTTTCATTTACATGTAGAACTACGAACGACTTTTGGTATTTTACAAGGGTTGAACTAATGTCTAACTGACAGTTTGGTTGATAGGCCCCCTTTTTCTGTATCTTGCAATTTCTATTAAAGAAACACAGGAACAGCCGCGGTTTAAAAAAAATATATCTCACCAACCCTCCCAAAAGAGTGATTATGATGGCCTTGTTTAAAGACTGCAGTTGTTGTGATCATTAAGCAAATTCCTTCGCAAACATGCTTTCTCATTTTGCGATTTAATATTGTGATTGCATGGTTGTTTTTTTTTTTATTCTTTTTTAATTCAGAATAGGCCTAGGCCTATGCATAAATTTGATATCAATTCTAAAAACACGTCATGCTATAGAGTTTCCCTCAAGCAATATGAGATATCGAACTTAACATTGCTAAAATCTCTATCAAACTTACAATTAAATATGGAATCATTTCAAAATATTGTAGGTCCGACAATAATAATAATTGGGCGGCTTTTTCATTAATTGGGCTGCTGACACCAAAATTAATTAGAAGAAAATTATTGAGAAGAAAAGTATAATCTTCATTAATTTGTTTGTCATACCTAATGTCTGGTTTATTGACAATACATTACCTATACACAATTCTTCCTTTTTATTTCTTTTTGAGGAATAATTATTTCCCCCTTTTTTTTTGTAAGCCTACATAATAGTACAGCAAGTTTGGCCTTGCTGAGTTGCAAAAAGCCAGTCGGGCCTGTTTTATAAAGCTTGCAAAGCCAGCTGGACCATCTATCTATAATTGCTGTTGGGTTTCTAAGGACGAATATGTCAGTTTTTGCCTGATCTTTGTCTCGGTTGAAGCATTTAATTTGTTCGATGGCCTTCGGTCATGGGAACCTATATAGTCATGTATAGTGATTGATTGTACCCTCCCCTTCAACTCCCCCCTCCTTCCCTTGGGTCGTGGAAACAGATGGTTTACTTATTATGGGTCATTTTGTAGAATATTTCCACATTCTAAGACCACCCCGCAGATCATTTCACAACCCTTCCTGGACTATATTTTTTGCACCAAACGTTTAACTCTAACTTACACTTACATTTTAAAAATACTTTAGTTACATTTTCAGATTTCTATTTCAATTGCTATTGGACTTGTGAATAATTGTCTGTGGCCTGCACAAATGTTTGGGCAATATGCGCCTGCCTCCCTTTATTTCATAATATTACACATTAATAACATAGTTTACATGGACATTTAATTTATGAAGTTTTGGAATTACGGTTTACGTGATTTATTTTCTTGCCTTTTCACATATTATTTTCCCGTCATTTCATACACGATACGATTATAGTATTTGTTAGGCCTAGTTGCTTTGTAACCATAATTATGTTTTCTGTGTCTTCCGTGATAAGTGTGAGACTTTCGGTGATAAAATATAGCCCTTAAGATATTTGTCAGTTGTAATTTAAATGAGTCCTGTCCTATAACCAATGGCGTCACCAGACTTTTCAGTCTGGGGGGGGGGGGGCACAGGGGGCACCAGCATTTGAAGGGGGGGCACTTAGGTGGATACGGATCGCCGTCCTGGGGGAGGGGTCTAAGGGGAGGGGGTGCCCCCTCCCCTTTGGCAAATTTTCGCATACGGAGGATGGGCTAGATGCAAAATGGTGCCACATTTGATGCTAAATTCGATCTGAAGATATCTCAAGAAATTGCTATTTTTGAGGTAATGATTTTAACAACGCGCAGAATTTTGCAGAGGATAGGGGGGCACCAGCATTTGATGGGGGGGGGGGGGGCACTCGGGTGGGGGGGGGCACTAGGTTTTCCAGGGGGCACGTGCCCCCCCCCCCCCCCTTGGCGACGCCACTGCCTATAACTAGTGTCTATTATATATATTTGTCTTCAGTGCTTCATTGTTCGATCATGGATGCAAACAAACAATTATTCGAGAACTTCTGCAATGAGAGCTGGCCGCCGGACCGTATCAAAACATCAAATGTCATGTGGGAGGCAAAAATAAGTACCATCATCCAGAGCTTGGAGTCCGGAGTGTTTTCTTGTCCACAGGTAGGTAGATAGGCTAATGATAGCAGAAAGGCTAATGAAATGTTATCAACCTGAAACAATCAAAATTGTTAAATGCTATTGACCTGTTTTTCGACAGCAGGTACTTGATGAGGATAGTTATTCGACCCCAATTTTAATTATCGCTCCACTTAACCCATGCCTCCATGAAAAATGGCTTTCACTCTGAAAATACATCCGATTTGAAATTAGGGCACTTTTTTGTAGTCGCCTGCTCCTTTGAAAATTTTAACGGGTTGCACGACTAGCTTGTTTGGAATATTTTAATCCAACTATTACGAGAAGACGTCCCCTACAAACCATCATAGCTTTACGGATTACATTGTAAAACAGTTATACTGAGAAAATTACAAACAACTGAGAACGTAACGAGTGTTGCGTGTATACATTGGCAGTGCTTCATAGAATGTGACATAATGAAAAATATATGCTATTTTCTTGCATATTCTGACCTATCAGGTAAAACACAAACTGTTGAAGACAAGGAAGTACTTTGTTGTTCAGCCTCAGCCCGGCTTGGGACTGAACAAGAAGATGTTGGCGCAAAGGACAGCAGCGGTAATTAATTTCTACTTAAATTATCTTGCGTTTGGTGTTCCTTGTTTAAGTCATGCAACACTTTGTGCATAAGCTATTTTTGACCCACAGGAACCTTGAACCTGCCATTAGGATTTTTCCATGTATGGGGAAATGATTTGGTTCTAAGTTACGAGGTACTATACAGCTTTTTCAAAATAGTGATCGGCCACAGGTATAGGGTTGATCATATTTGGAGAGAATGTTCTCCCAAAGCCATCATTGATTTACCACCAAAATTAGAGCTGTAACTGAGAAATGATGAAAGGAGTTTTTGTAGGGGTGTCAAAAAACATGGCGATTTAATTTACCACTATTGTAGGCTATGCTTCATGATGTTTGGAACTGAAGTACGCGTTAATTGAAGTTTATTCACTAGTACTGTTTGTATACCTAATCTGAATGGCGCATACGGTTTTTTTGTAAGGGAATTGCGAGTAATAGACAAAGGCACTTTTCAAAGAAAGGAAACGAAAAAGAGATACTTTTCTTACGTTTCAAAGAAGTTGAGAGTTTCTCTAAAGTTCACGTCATGGTTCCTGTAATGGTTAACAACAATAATTGCCTCATGAAAAAAGGTGGAAATCGTATTTTCATTTATCTGTTGTGGATAACTTGTGTAATTTGCTTCACTAAAATTGCCAATTCATTTGTTTTCTTTTGCTCTGGCGCGGAATTTAGGGATCTAACAGTCTCCGCGATTGTCACTACCAAGTTGCCGTGGAAGACTTCTGGGATGTGATATCTTCTGTACATGCCAGCATTGGACACCTTAAAACCAGAGCAACATACAATAAGGTTATTATTGACGTTGATGTAGTGTACACAATTAGAGTATTTTTATTTTATATCCTTACAGTGCTACGCAGCATCTGCATATAATTTTGTAATGATTTTTTTACAAATTCAATTTTCAGAAAAGTATTGATTGGTATTTAATTGTATTTTATAAAATGTTGTTGTTTTGGACTTTTTGTCTAGTGATTTAAATCAGAACAGCAAAATCTGAAGAAAAAAATTACAAGCTTTTATTTTCCGCAGATAAAGGAGTCATACACCGGTGTTCCCGAGAAAGCTGTTGAGAAATACATCCAGCTCTGTTTGGACTGCCAGCTAAGCAAACAGCAGGTTGAGCAGGCACCTATTATGCCAATTGTGTCAAAAGATTTTATGGAACGCGGACAGGTAAGTAGTGCCTAATATATTCCTTTCAGGGGCTCAAGATTTAAATGTATCCCATCAACAGCATTCAATATTTTAACTGTGAACTATGCAAACTCAAATGAGCGCAAAAGAACGCCACAATCTTTATCACTCCCGTGGCACGTTTAATTTCACTCATTCACGCGTATTACAATTTAAAGAAGTACTGAATACAACTGGATCGAAGTATGCATCTAGTATAAAAAGTATAAGGGGAGGGCATATTCTACTTGACGATTTTGTAGCCTTTTCTGAAAACATCAAACGATGTGAAGAATATCGTCAACAAAATAATTAAAAGAAATATGAAGGCATGAAGAAATTCTCGATGAACTTTTTAGCTTATTCCTGTACTTTTTTTCTCAGTTGGACCTAGTGGATTTTAGTAGCAACAGTGACTGTGGATTCAAGTACGTTGCTCACTTCATAGATCATTTTTCAAAATTCTCCGTCATCTGGCCACTCCGCAACAAATGCTGCCAGGAGGTTGCGGACACTCTCAGGTACGTGGGCTACATTTCTTCACGTCATTGTCTGTATCGTTTGTAAAGGGCAATTTCACGTTTACTATGTTGCTTCGTGTTATTGGTTATATATTTTCATTAGAGAGCGTGTCTTCTGCGTCCTGGGACTTCCCCGCATATTGCACACGGACAATGGCGGGGAATTTGTAGGCCAGGCCATGGAGCTTGTAGTTAACAACTGGCCTGGAAAATGCACCATGGTGCGTGGTCGTCCCCACCATCCGCAGTCCCAAGGATGCGTTGAACGCGGCAATCGGGTGATGAAGGGTCTGATAAGGCAGCATCAAATCACCCATCAAACAAGGGAGTGGGTGCGCTTCCTTCCAGACGTGGCTTGTAAGTACTGTCAATCTTACGCTCAGATTACCCTGTGTGTCGGTTTATTTTAAACTTTCCGAAATGATCAGCGTTAATTATTTTTGACGAGTTCAAGCCAAGCAGGTACATTTGATTGTCTAAACTACAACTTCAAAATACAGCTCTCAGTCCTGGCAACAATTTTAAAATTTTAAGGTCATCTCAGAAACGTACTGCTGGTCTCTTGATTATGCGGTGTTAGGCGCTATACCGTTTCATTACTTACTTTAGCATGGCATGTTTTGTTACAGATCAAATGAACAGCATGAAACGAAGATCCATTAATCAATCAGCAATGGAGGTTGTTTTTGGATTACGCCCTGAACCAGGCCATATCTTGCCTGGCAGTCAACCTGGCGTTTACAACGAAGATGACTTGCCACAAGACCTTGTCCCGCCAAACTACGAATTGGATGGATGGGCCAACGTAGACTTGGATTCACTGGAGGTAAAATTACACCCAAAAGCATATAGTCCGTGGGCTATGGGGGGTCCCAGTGCTCTTCCCCAGAACCCACCGCCAACGATATTTTTTATCCTTGGCATGTCCCCAATGGGAAAAAAAGATGTTAAAAGTGAAAATTGAGGGATGCTCTCTCTCAGAAGCCCACTTATTGGAACCGCCTCTGCTTGAGGTTAGATTAATTTTCTTAGCAATAGGGTTGGAATGGTAAGAAACAAAACGCCAGAACCTAAGCAGACCTTGACCGATCTTAATCAAACTTATATATACACATTTATTTTGAATATATCCGAAAATTTCTCATCTTTAGTCATTACAGTTTACTGATCATATTTAAAGCCTAAACAAAAACCAACTAATTTATGATTTATAAAAATACCCGAACCTGGATTCAGCCGGACGGTCATTCAAATGTTATTACATTTTCAATTTGCCAAGGCCTAACTCTCAAATTAGTTCAACAGGAGTTGGATAATCATAAATTAGATGTTTTTTGAAGGATTTGGTGGCTTTTAATATGAACAGTAAACTGCAATGACTACAGATGAGACATTTTTGAATAGTTTTAAAAAGTAAATGTGTATATATATTTCGTTTGACTGTAGCGCCCTCTCAAGTTAGTTTCCATGACAACCAAAGAATTTTTTTTTAAAGAGCTATTCATAAAGATTAGTTGTGCAAAGTTTGATTAAAATCGATGGAGGTCTGCTTAGGATATGGCGTTTTGTTTTTTACATTTCAACCCAAGTGCTCAGAAAATGCATCTAAATTCAAGCAGAGGCGGTTCCAATAAGTGGCCTCCTGAGAGAGAGCAGCCCTCAATTTTCACTGTAACATCTTTTTTTCCTATTGGGGACATGCCAAGGATAAAAAAAATATCGGTAGCGGTGGGTTCTGGGGGGGGGGGGGGTAACTGGCACCCCCATAGCCCACGGTATATTTCCTGCTCAGCAACTTTTGTGGAATTATGTGTCTTTTTATGTGAATTCTACCGTATTCGTGCATTTTTCCTCAATTTTCTTTCCTTGCATTTTTATGTTTCCATGTAACCGAAATGAAAACCAACTTCTTGGGTAAGTAATTTATGCTTCATTACATTTATCACATGCAGGCAGATGAAACAAATCAAGAGGATAACCAAACCCCTAGAGTAGCATCCTCCGATGACCCAATCGGCGTCAGTGTAAGTTTTTGTTCCGCATTTCGTCTGTTCCATGTTCGACTGTTAGTATTATAACGTCCAAATATTAAAGACTGGATTTGTAATTCATCTGAATTCATACTTCGCTGCAACTTTCTGTTCCGGTTTCAGACGACTGCTGACCCAGTAGATGAGGTGTCATCCGATTGTGTTACACCTGACATTGAGGTATTTTGGTTTATCTCTTATAGGCCTAAGGAATTGTGTAATAACGAAAAAAAGTTTATTCAGTTTTGGCCATCACACTATCCCAATAACTGCACACCTTATAAATCGATGAGTGTAGGTGAGATAGGTGAGATGAAGTTTATTTTGTCAAATGTAGCGTACTACTGTTGCTTTCTTTTCACAAATCTGTGCTGTCAGGGTAATGACACTGGAAGAAGTGGGCGTACGCGTCAGGGAGACATGATAAGTGCATGTCGAGCCAAAGCTCGACATGCACTTAACAAACAGCGCGTACGAATGAGGAAACAAGATCGGGAGAAGAAGACAACGCAAACATACAAAGTTGGGGACTTGGTGACGGTGAAAGTCCCACCTAAAGATCGGCCGTTGACTGGCCCACGGCGGTTGATCGGTAGGGTGATTGCATCGAGGGGAAAGGAGCAGCCACGGTATCAAGTTGGGTATGTATACAATTTCTTTAGGCTTTGTCTGTTAAAGATATTGTGACTGATTTGTTTGTTAATTTTTATGGATGTATACACTCACTGGAATGCAGGCAAACTAAACGTTTCAAACAATAACATTCTTGCATTAACTTGTGGCTTATCTTCCGACATGAGTTTTGTTTAAATGGACCAAAATGCAGAAGAAACTCTATTGCAGCAACTCCGTAGATAACGTCACTTATTTTGTTTGCGATATTTGTTGGAAGAACTGAGCACGGTGTGCTATGTGGTTGGCTTGTGGGGAGTACTCTGCAGAAATATACCGGCAGTATTGACATATCCAAGTGGGATAACACTTCAAGGATCAAATTGCGAACTGCTGCCAGGAGGACAGCACCCCCGCCCATCCAGTTACCAACCATTGTAGAGGCACCCACTTTGGAGCAACATATTGCGGCTGTAATGGAGAAGGTTGGCTAGAACTGTTACTGTTTTAATTGTGTAGTTCTGTGTTACCATGATGAGTTAAAACAATAATAAGGGGTTTTCATAGAATTTCTCCCTTATTTATGACTTGTTCCATGAAGAAAACTTTTATACAAACATGAATTTTCAGGAAATTGTTTACGAGAAACATTTTCACTATCGCATAGCCCGTACGCGAATTTTATTTGCAGGGTTTCACCCGCACTTCATGTGGCGATATTCTGCAGTCATTAGAGAACGCTTCATTCGAAGTGATCTCTTCCACATCGCAAATCCTCGATCCAGCCCTTCAACCTCCAGGCAACGAGCCACGAACCTTGCAGGATCGCCAGCGAATCGGACTTCACGGCGATGGGTATTGACATTTATCTATAACTTCAGTCCTTGTAAATTTATGTGGTTTAAATGCGATGTTTAAAAAAGCATTAATCTAGAACGAAGAATATGAACAATGCTTTTTTTAAAACATCTAGTAAGAGCTGAATGGCACGAGTGCGGTGAAGTTCAGGTCAGAGCCTGTGTGAATGTGACACGAACTGAAAGATATCCGTTGTGTAGTCTGAATGCTGACAACTCTTACAAGAAATAGGCAAACTGCAATAAAGTATTTAATATCTCCCAAAGAAAGCAGCAACCCAATTCATATATTGATAACCCGCCTTTCGAAAACAGCCTTCCTCTACTTAACCAACTGGATCCGCGCACAAGACGAGTAAACTCCCATGCTCAATTACTTAAAGTAGTATTATTTAAATTACAAATACTAACTTATCTTATTGTGTTTAATCGGAAAATACTTACATGGTAACCAAAGTTGCATAATTGTATTTGTTTTCAGTGGAATTGTATACCAGTTTTAATCCATAACAATTATTTTTTTAGATTCAGTGGAGCAATTCCCTCTTACCTAAAGGGTGAGAAAAAGCTTGTTCCTGTAGAGGCCACCGGTGACAACAACTGCTGTTTACTGGCAGCTTGTTCACTTTTGCTCTGGGGCACCGAGGAACAAATCAATTTTCTGAGACTTGGTGCCACACTCAAAGGTGCCCGTTGCCTGGATTCCCTTGTTCAGAAGGTATGGGATGCTGTAAGATTATTGTTATATAAATATCGTTAATTGTGCTAATTTTGCAAAGATTTAGATTAGACAAAACTACAACCCTGCTGCTAGAGACAAGGTTGTGACAGCCAAACCGAAGTAGCCTTCACATAGGCCTAGTTTCTTTCGAAGGTTTTGAATGTTTTGTGCTTTATGATGTAGGTTCTAGACAAGCATGGCTCGGGGACTGCGGGTACTGCTGCTACTGCATGGATGGCATCTGTGACAACGGATGTCATCATGGACCACGCCATGACATTCACTGAAACGCGAGAGCGTGTTAAGTACGTCATTCAGCAGGAGATTTGCAGAAACGCGTTGCTGAATAGGGATGCTGGTGAGAAAATGTCTTTCCCCCAAAAGATACGTGATGCAGAAGTCGTGCCACGTAAATGCACACTCACACCTATATTTGTCTATATTGAGAACATGTATGCTGGTCGGTTATGTCAATATCATTACTTGTTCACTGCGTTAAATTTTCTCATTCTTTATTGTCCTTTGATACTTTATTTTAACTCCAGGGCCCTTGCAGGTGGAACTCCTGAGCATGTTTCTGGGTCGTGCCATAGAAGTGCACTGTGTTTCGGGGCCGGGTGCGTACGGTACGGCAGCAGAAGGAGACTTCCCTTTTGATCGTCTCCAACTCCTTCTATTGCCCTACAGAGCTGGTGGACAGCAACCAAACCACTTTGTTCCTCTGGTTCCCATGACGCAAGAGGAACAAACTGCTTTGAATAGATGCGGGGCAAAGCAGTTTCAACTCTGCCAGTATGACGGGCTGCCCCCATGCCCAGCAGGAGGAGTGGGATGGCTTGCATGCGATATCTGCCTGCAGTGGTACCACTCCTCTTGCGTCGGGGTTACCCAAGACGCGGCCAGGCAGATGAGCAGTTTTTCATGTGGATGCAGTGTCAAGCGGCCGTACACATGTAAACAGTAAGTATACCATGCAGTTCATCATTTCTCTGCTTTGAATTGGCAGTATAACACGGTTATGTCCATAAAGCCCGATGTATGGTTTTGTCTTCACAGAAAGAAGCTGTACTGTCAAAAAGAGGCGGGTCCGATCATTGCTGAGCTGTTAAAATTAGATCCTGAGGTAGGAATGTACACATATTTCAATTTACGAAACTTGCGAGAAAGTGGGGGAAAATGAAATAAAACGCGACATGTAGATTTTGGGGACATTCTTCATTAATGTTTAATTTACAGACGAATCACGAACTCGATACTCGTCATTATTAATTTTAATCGGATGCGATGAACAAAGCAAGCATTTTTACTGCATTGCCTGTAAATTGCAAGAACACTCAGGCCAAAAAAATAAAATAAATAATCGGTCTCTGGTCAGACCGAAGTTCCTGAATTGATGCGGCGACGCGGTTTTTTTTTTTTTTGGTGGCTTTTTTTTTTCAAGCTTGAATTGTACAGGCAAGGTGGGTACTATTTTGCTTTTTTTGTGTCCTTTATACATTGGTGTCCCCATAATTTGCCTTGGTGCCCTTTATCATTTGCCTTGGTACAATTTCCCCATTCCTTGGTGCTCCTTGGTACAAAAATTTGAGGAGGTGCGGCAATAGAGGGCGCTGTTGTAGCTTCCGTGTTAATTTGAAGAAAAAAAAAAGGACGCGCGTGATTAAAATCTACGCGCGCGGTCACCAGAGACCGAGTACTTTTTTGGAAGGCCTTATCACTGACACAGAAATGCTGATGATAAAATTCAATTGTCAAGGAAGTAATTTTTTTAGTAGCTCTACTCATAGACACGACTAAAACATGTTCTCGTGATTTTTTTTTTTTTTGGGGGGGGGGGGAGAAGGGGGCTCTGGCTAAGCAGGAATGAAAGTATAGGTCAGAGTGGCTATTACTTTGGTGTCATACATGTATCAACGGTTCTGGCTGGAAATTGTCATTGCATGTACATTCACTAATGCAATTAAAATTATATATACTAAAAGCAAGTACGAATTTTATAATTTTCCAAATACTTTGTCTAAAAGGAATTATTTTGTGTTTCGGTCTAGTATAAAAAAGGGAACAAATG
This sequence comes from Patiria miniata, assembly GCF_015706575.1. Taxonomy (NCBI): domain Eukaryota; kingdom Metazoa; phylum Echinodermata; class Asteroidea; order Valvatida; family Asterinidae; genus Patiria; species Patiria miniata. The sequence continues at coordinate 136,969 of NW_024037050.1, forward strand.
ATCTCAGTTTACTGATTGATATTTACTGCTCATGTTGACTGGCCTCCATTTTCATTGTCTTTTGATCTGTTACAATCCAGTCAATAGTGCAGAATACATTGAATGGGACCTACAAATCAAGGAGGAGACGACTTATGATGACAGGCTCTGCCGAAGACAAGCAGAAATTGATTTACGGAAACATGTCTGCCATGCAGATTTTTCAAGATGATGACGTGGTATGTATTTATCACAATAAATTAAGATTCTGCAGCACAGCACATTGGTAATACTGACAACGAAAATGCTTATGAGGGATTGTTCTTCTCTATAACTTAAAATATGACGGTATTCTAAGCCTCTACAGGGTGTCTCTCTCCATACAATTTTGTTTTACCTGATCATGTGAAAACATCCAAGATATCAATGGAAAGTTTACCCCCAATTCATTATCAAACAAAAATAATGGTCATAAATTCCATAGTTTGTTCATATCCCTTTTATAAATTGGACGTATTGTATGATACAGTGACATATCTTATTAGAAATAGAGAAGAACCACATGCGACGAGAGACCTTTCACCATGACCCCTTTTAGTTTAATTATAGTTAATAAGGTTCAATATTGCAATATCTGTGTGATCAGTGCGCTGCTAAAATAAATAACCAGTTTATTGATTGCCTTTTTAATAGCCAGACGGCCATGGATATGGGATATTGCTTCCTGGCGCTTATCAAACACTCGCAATAATTAGGCACAGGGTATTTTCAAGATTGTTATAGTTTGCCGAAGTTCATAAAAGATTGATATAGGCCTAAAACATATCTTTTTGCTTTTTTTATACAGGCGATAAAGGTGATGAGGTATCTACACAGATTTGCACCAACAGAATCTGCTAACACACTGCTGTATGTCTTTGTACATGAGGTGCGCATTTAAATCCAACATTATTTGCGTAAAAAAAATGTTATTACAAATGATGCAGAAAGGCAGAAAAATTAATGAGACCCCGTATTATGTATTTCTTGATTCAAGGTCCTGATATGTTTCATGATGAAACAGGAAACGCTGAACCGACTGCAGGCGGAGCTGGTTCTGTCGGATGGCCTCCAGTTACGAGACGCAGACACACCAGCTCATGTGCTGGACCATTCATATACCTAGCATGGGTAGGGTGTGATGTAGAGGTAACATACCAAATTGCCGCAGTATGTATGAAATTCAACTCTGGGTCACAGGATACTTTGGTCACAAATATAGTATAATTTCACACATCATGAGAATTAATTTCGAAGTGATTAGAATTGAATCTCTGAATCTAATCATATAACAAAATTTGTCATTCGAGAAATTGTAATGATATGGTATTTTCTTCTGCCAATGAATTGCCAGCATTTTTGCAGCGATTTTCTGCCGAATCCTGTAATTGTATAAAGATTACTTATTTTGTTACGCCGAAACTTGTACAAATAACTTGCCAAAGTGAACGTCAATCAGATTTATGAGCACAAATATGACCAGAAAATTAGTGTCTTTGCAGCAATTTATACCGAATCCGGTAACTGTAGGAAGATTTCTGATTTCGTCACGTCGAAACTTGTAATTTGTAAGTTTTTTTTTACGATTTTTTCAGCCAAGTACAAATAACTGGCCAAAGTGAACGTCAATCAGATTTATTAGCACAAATATGACCAGAAAATTAGTGTGTTTGCAGCGAGATATACCGAGTCCGGTGAATGTAAGAAGATTTCTAATTTCGTCACGCCAAAACTTTTGCAGCGATTTATACCGAATCATGTAATTGTATATTATGAAGATTACTAATTTCGTCACGCCGAAACTTGTAATTTTTAAGTTTTTTTACGATTTCTTGAGCCAAGTACAAATAACTCGCCAAAGTGAACGTCAATCAGATTTATTAGCACAAATATGACCAGAAAATTAGTGTGTTTGCAGCGATTTGTACCGAATCCTGTTATTGTAGGAAGATTTCTAATTTCGTCACGCCGAAACTTGTAATTTGTAAGTTTTTTAACGATTTCTTCAGCCAAGTACAAATAACTTGCCAAAGTGAACGTCAATCAGATTTATAAGCACAAATATGACCAGAAAATTAGTGTGTTTGCAGCGATTTGTACCGAATCCTGTTATTGTAGGAAGATTTCTAATTTCGTCACGCCGAAACTTGTAATTTTTAAGTTTTTTACGATTTCTTGAGCTAAGTACAAATAACTTGCCAAAGTGAACGTCAATCAGATTTATAAGCACAAATATGACCAGAAAATTAGTGTGTTTGCAGCGATTTGTACCGAATCCTGTTATTGTAGGAAGATTTCTAATTTCGTCACGCCGAAACTTGTAATTTGTAAGTTTTTTAACGATTTCTTCAGCCAAGTACAAATAACTTGCCAAAGTGAACGTCAATCAGATTTATTAGCACAAATATGACCAGAAAATTAGTGTGTTTGCAGCGATTTATACCGAATCCTGTAATTGTAGGAAGATTTCTAATTTCGTCACGCCGAAACTTGTAATTTTTAAGTTTTTTAACGATTTCTTCAGCCAAGTACAAATAACTTGCCAAAGTGAACGTCAATCAGATTTATAAGCACAAATATGACCAGAAAATTAGTGTGTTTGCAGCGATTTGTACCGAATCCTGTTATTGTAGGAAGATTTCTAATTTCGTCACGCCGAAACTTGTAATTTGTAAGTTTTTTAACGATTTCTTCAGCCAAGTACAAATAACTTGCCAAAGTGAACGTCAATCAGATTCATAAGCACAAATATGACCAGAAAATTAGTGTGTTTGCAGCGATTTATACCGAATCCTGTAATTGTAGGAAGATTTCTAATTTCGTCACGCCGAAACTTGTAATTTTTAAGTTTTTTACGATTTCTTGAGCTAAGTACAAATATCTTGCCAAAGTGAACGTCAATCAGATTTATGAGCACAAATATGACCAGAAAATTAGTGTGTTTGCAGCGATTTGTACCGAATCCTGTTATTGTAGGAAGATTTCTAATTTCGTCACGCCGAAACTTGTAATTTGTAAGTTTTTTAACGATTTCTTCAGCCAAGTACGAATAACTTGCCAAAGTGAACGCCAATCAGATTTATTGATACATATATGACCAGAAAAAAATAGTATCTTGCAGCGATTTGTACCGAATCCTGTAATTTTAGGAAGATTTCTAATTTCGTCACGCCGAAACTTGTAATTTGTAACTTTTTTAAAGATTTCTTCAGCCAAGTACAAATAACTTGCCAAAGTGAATGCCAATTGGATTGACAAGCAGCCATTTTCCCCCCGAATCCTGTGAATGTATGAAGATTACTAATTTCGTCACGTCGAAACTTGTAATTTACATATTTATTAAAGAATTCTTAATTTTAGAATTGTTTGAATATCAAATTGGATGTATGAACATATTTCTGATAGGACAATTATTTTTTTGAATGAATTGAAACCGAATCCTGGAATTTTATTAATTTAGTATTTCTAAGTTAGTTACAGCCAAGTGAATGTCAGTTGCACTCATAAGCACTCATAAGTAACTGAATCAATTTGAAGCGATTTAAACCAAATCCTGGAATTGTATTAAGATTACTAATTTCGTCACGTCCAAACTTGTAACTTACAATTTTGTTATACTATGTTTGCCTTTAACCAAGTCCAAATAACCTGCCAAAGTGAATATCAATAAGATTTATAAGCACATATAGGGGGCCCATGACCAGAAAATGATTCGTGAAGCGATTTAAATCAAATCCAGGACAATGTCGTCATGCCGAAACTTATAATTTTTTTTTTATATTTCTTCGGCAAGATACAAATTACTTGCTTTAGTAAATATCAAATTAAATGGATGACCACATTAGGAACATTATTAATTTGATGTGATTGAAACCACATTTCGTCTCACCTAAACTTGTAATCTATACATTTTGTTGAATTTCTTGAGCCAAAAGATCGCATACAGACCCATAGGCCTTGCAGGACACGGCTTTATACGTCCTGAGCAGAGGACGGGTGGTCTAATTATAATGAACTAAAATAAAGGGGTCTTGATGATGTGAAGCTTCCAATATTATTGTAATTCCCTGTTATTTTAGTGATATATGATTTTTTTAAATTACCGATAAATACATGCAATGACTCCTGAACATAATGTCTTTGAGAAATAAATTGCTTCATCACAGTGATGGCAAGTTCAACCCAAATGGTGCTCACACCGCGAGAGTCAAGTATTAGTAGAGCCATGTTGTGTTTTTTTTCTTGTGGTTTAAAATTTGAATGCACTTATGTTAGTAACTAAGTACCATTGTTGAATTGCTCGGTATTTGGAGTTAAAGATGCACGTCTTGCCAAGCTGATTCCGAGTTTCGTCCCGAAAAAAAGTTGGCAATACAAAAACTAATAACTATGGAAATAATTTTAATTATTTATACCCGTGGACAGTACGTTTTTAAGCATACAAGAACACATTGTCCCTGTTTTGCCGCAGGTCATAACCGTTTCAAATGCCAACATTATGAAAAAAAATAATGAAAGGATACAATTAAGAATCCATTGTTGTTGTTTGCATGTTACACTGTCTTTATCATTTGCATATTTTAGTGTTTTGTTTAGGTATTAACAACTATGAAATATTATACAAAGGATGAATGCTTCGAGTGGTTTAGCCTCCGAGGTGATCCATTCAAATTCTTTTTTTCCCCCGACTCGAAGCCGAGGGAAATAGTTGTTTTATTTTTTATATTCTTTGTAGTCTAGTTGTATACGCCCAGGGACCACATCACGGGCTATACCCTGAAGATCCGAAATAAACAAATAAGAATGAAATGCAGATTGGTCGGCCTTCACATGTACTTATTATTTGTTTTATCTTGTTTGTATAATTAAGTTGTTTGTTTTCTGGTCATATTTTTTTCCATTCGATTTATGCTTTATGTTTATGCTCTTGTGTTTTCCCTTCATGTTATGTGTAATCTTATAATATCGTTTTGAGTCGAATAATAATAAAAATAGTAATGATAATAATAATGACCTTACGGTCACCCTGATCCGCATCCGAAACAATTCCATAACTAACCACATGCCGAAACACAACCTAAGACTACTCCATTCATGATCATAGCGCGCGTTCAAGGCCAATAACATGACAAGAAACAGATGGCACTTATTCCCCTGCCACGCATTCCAGGCTCCCCGCGCCCTGGCCTGCCACGCCTGTCGCGCGCCACTAACATGATTATACCGCCCCCACTTTGCCGTTAAAAGCATCCATTTGATACGTATCATGGCGTCGTAACACCGAATCTCAAGATCCGATACCGAAACTTGGAATTCCAAGTTTCGGTGCTCGGATTTCGAAATCCGGCGGATAACAAGATTCGGTGCAACAGTGGAGCCGCAGAGAATTGCGCCCTCTATCGGTGCGCGTCTCTGCAACTCCGCGACTCCGCGCCTCCGCCACTCCAGACAGTGCCCCGTCGCCCTCCTCCCTTCCTAATTTGCGTGCCCATTTAAAGCGATTCTGCGACTCCAAGACTCCGCGCCTCCGCCACTCCAGACAGTGCCCCGTCGCCCTCCTCCCTTCCTAATTTGCGCGCCCATTTAAAGCGATTCTGCGACTCCAAGACTCCGCGCCTCCGCCACTCCAGACAGTGCCCCGTCGCCCTCCTCCCTTCCTAATTTGCGCGCCCATTTAAAACGGGTATGGATGCTTCGTTCTCAAAAAAATTCCGCCGAGAATTGCGCCCTCTATCGGCGCGAGTCTCTGCGTCTCCGCGACTCCGCGCCTCCGCCACTAGCACTGCGGCCACTCCAGTGCCCCGCGTCTCCGCCACTCCAGACAGTGCCCCCAACACATTTACAAGCACGCCCTCCCTTCCGATCCTTCATGAGAAGCTTAGAAGACAAGTGCATTCCTTCGCTGTACTTAGCACTTTTTGCAGGTTTGCAGTATTACTCCTATTCCATCCACGCCTCCAGGCAAAATAAAAAACCTTGCTTCGGCGTGGCCCTGCATTCTATAGTTGCTCCCGCATGACTGTCCTGCAATTCTTTTCGTCCTCCAGGAATTTCACTGTCAAAAAGCTCTGCTAATCTGGACATTTTGACAGCAAAATGTCTGACCTCAAGTCACGCTTTGGTACTTCCGCATAATATACCAAGTCTTCGGTGGTGACCTGCAACGGGCGTTCCATCCAAAGTGTGTGTGTCTATTCGGATGGCAGGGTACCAGGTATATTTTATATGGGTACGTAGCCTCCTTACCGGGCGTGTTTATATATGTTTCGTATTAAAGTGGGGTCGTGGGAAAAAATAGGTCACCGGCTTACATTTTTTCCCGACTGGTAAAAAATAAATATTTACCCCTTTCATTCTAGATTTTTTTTGCTAATTTCGCTCTATTTCTTGGGGAAGCTTATTCTTAGATGCATCGGCGCAATAAGATTTTTTTCTGGTGGGATGCGAGTGGTTGGATGTTGTATAGGTTTGGCAATAATAGTTTGCTGGGTCGATGGATCATGTGGAGATGCAAAATTTTAGGGGGAAATGTAGGCCTACATTTCCTGTTTGTGACCAAGGACTCAAGTTCATGGTCCCCTCCTTGCAATGTAGCCTATATACCATGGGCGTCAATCCTGGGGGGGGGGGGGGGGGGGGGGAGAAGGGGGACATGTCCCCCCCCCCCACACTTTTTGAAGGTGGGGGACACAATATCAAATGTCCCCCCCCCCCCAGACTTTTGAACTCGTGCCTCATTTACAGGGCCCTATTATGTACTACAATGTATCTTTTGCCTCAGAAATTGCCTCACATCGCACCACAGAGCATTTAGAATCCAACATTTTTCGGGGCCCTCAGGCCCCGAACCCCACGCCTTTAGCTTAGAATATAATAGCTTATTCAATGAGGCAACCTCGAAAATGATTTTGAAATTATTATCTTTTGCTTAGAAAATATTGGTTAAAGAGATCAGAAATTGCTTCAGATCACACCACATGAGCATCTATCCCTAGCCCTGAAGCGGGCCCCGAACCCCACGCTGTAAGGGCTTCGCACTTCGCGCTTGCATTATTTCTGATCAAGGTATGCCCCCCCCCCACTTTTGAGAAGCGATTGACGCCCCTGCTATATACCATCGTTCCTATCAATATCATTTATTACGTCAGACTCACTAGTTTGAAGACAGTCTTCTTAAAGGGTGGGGTGTGAACTCTTGTATTTCTAGAAAGCTTGACCATTAACCAGATATCATTTCGAAATTCGAAAATAGCACGGGTCAAACATGTCATTGACATGTATAATTATGTAGACATACGCGTCATATATTATTGTATTCTTTGTGGTGGCTATTGGAAATACGCCTGTAGGTAGCCTCAAAATGAATGGTTTAGTATTATTTTCATTACGAGCTCAAATCTGACGACAATTATAATAATGCACCATCGCGCACTGCATGCAGTCGGTATAGACCGAAAATAAAAGAAAACTTTTGGTAAAGATGGATGTCACTTTATATTCACAATGGAATGAGTGGTTTACTCTCAGTCTCCGTAGTGGGTGAAAAGAGCAGTGGTGGAACCAGAATTCCGGGGGACCGGTGGTTTTAAGCTTATTTTCAGGTGGAATGGTGGTTGATGGGTATACGTTGTAGTCAATTAACACACAGAAAATAATGAAGTAATGAATAACTGCAACTGTGGTATTCAGTGACCTGGGAAACGTGTTTTTTTTCCAATATGTAAATAATATTAACATTGCTCAGTCGGGGGGGGGGGGGGGGGGTGGGGGTTGCATGCTCAGCTCAGTGAAAACAATAATGTCAAGTTTCTTTGTGGCGTGCGTGTGCTTGAAAAAAACTTAATTACTGAGCCGGTGTCATATGAAAATCAGACTCGTATGAAAATAGGACTCTTTTTTTCCTTTTATTGGTTAAACCCTCTCACGTGACCGGTCCGTCTCCTAATTATCTATGCATAAGCATGCGTAATATTTCATAAAACCTAAATTCATGCTACACCGGTTTCGATAATACACAGGGCGGGGCGAGTTGGCCAGCATTTTATCCACCGCCTTAAAGGGGCATTATACTGCTTGGCTTCGTCTCGTGAAATAGAAAAGTCCAGATTTTACCTTGCGATAATATTCCTCCAATTCCACTCTGTATACTATTCAATGCAGCGCACACGTTGTGTTTATGGAACACGTCCGCAGAATGCGAACCCTGTGTGGCCGGACGGATGATCAGCTCGATTTTTCGGGGATTTTGACATTTTTTAAATGCTCTTTCTATTCATCAATTTGTTTAAAACACGTTTTGTAGCCCGCTTTGGCGCATTGGGCCGGGAATGTTTAAAGGAAGTTACCAACATTGTAAGAACCAATGCCTCACTGACATGCCAGTAATTTTCAGGGGAAATTTTTGGGGAAGTTTACTCGAAATGGCGCACGATATTAACAGGGTAAGCCGTGGCTCGCGTATGGGTGCATGCACACCAGTAAATAGGCCAAAATCCATCCGCCGAGTTCGTGAATAAAAGTTATACCCTCAAAATATTCTATATTAGAGAGTTTTGAGCGCCGTAAAATTGGGGGAATTGAAGAGATATATGGTAATGAACCTCTGGCCCGGACTTGGGGCTTCCAATTCTGAGCGTTTTGGATGCTATTGGGCTCGAAAGTGGCGCTATATTGCCATGTTGTGGAGGAATCGTTTTTCAAGATGGCTACTTTTCCACTTTGGGGGAAATAAGGGTCGTCTTCTTTGGGTGAGAATGTCTAGAAAGTCAATGGTCAACCCACCAAAAATGAAAAGAAAACGAAAGATGATATGTTGATCATCCATTATTCTGTGCAGCTTGAATACCTGTGAGAGTTCTGAGTATATTTTTAAAAGAATTTTGAATTATGGGCATTTAGCACTAGTGTCTATGGAAAATTATTTGCAGGGTTGCATCCGTATGGAGGAAGTCCAGTATCTGATCAGACAACATAATCACGGGCTATGCTTGTCCGGTTGGTATTATAGGCAACATTGGTATACCGCGTGATAGCAATCGCTATGGGGAAATATCGTTTTTCCGTTTTCGGTTTCCTTTCCTTTCTTTGCTTGTCAGTCATGTACAATGTATAACCATTTTGAACACACCTGAAGCTGGTCTTTCTTTATAGGCCTAAAAGTAAATGCATTCACGTGTGGCCAATCGTGGACCAATCGGGCGTCATACTAGTAACATTTGTCCATTGCCAATCGTGATCAAACTGTGAAATCGCGCGGTGTTTGTTAGGTTCTATTCCATTCTCCTTGAGTCTTTGGGGTTCATGTATTTCCCTATCACATTAGCATTGCAGCGGTTTCTATGGAGTGACATAATAATAGGCCCACACCACGTACTTCGAACTTGAACTTCGGTTTATCGACTACATGCAGTGGCGCAGCCCTCAGCTCATCAGACACTATAGGTGGTCCGCGATTTGTGTTCACTAGGGCCGTTCACCGGGCCGGTAGTGCCGGAGACGCGCAAGGTATGTATATACAGTACTATAGGCCTATCGCTTTTAATCTTTTGGCTAACTTAATTCACTTGTATTAAGGCCAAAAGCTGAAGTGAGAAGAGAAAAAGGAACGGATATTTTCCCCATTTGCTTTCCCAAAGCCTTTTTTTGTTTCCATTGGAAAATCACCATGACCCTTCAGAACGCAATTTCGACTAAATAAGTCTATAATGTTTGTACGATCACTAGCGCAGAGCTCTGTTGTGGGTCATCCGGCGATATTTTTTGGTCTCGTTTTGAGTCATAAATCATCCGGTACATATTGATCGTTGATGGCTGGCGTTGGACGATCAAAACAAACCCTCAAAATAATGCGTAGGCTATAGACAAAGTTACAGTTTGTTTACAAATTGGATGATGTGGTCACGTGATATACCAATACCTTTCAGCGAACTCAGTCTCCACTGCGCCGAATGTGTATCACTTGAAATGTGATTGATGTACATGTGGTGTTGAGAATTTAATTTGAGAAACTGTTTAGTGTGGACAAAATAACGTAAAAAAAATATTTAATATGTTTGGGTTGCATGTCGGTAATTGCTCGTTGGTTTGACGCCACAGGTAATTACCGTGGTCTATGGGCCTACGCCTAGCTGTCATGCGCAACAACAAAGACGTACATGTTCATGTGACCCGGTTTGTTTGTATTTCAATGGAATTTGATCTGTAGGGTGCTGCTTCCGGGTTCAAGTCATTACAAGATTGCCATTAAAAATGATTCACTACAGCTATAATGATGAAAAGTCGTCCATGTAAGCGCACCAGTTACCTAGTTTTTCCGCCGCCTGGACGGATACCTGTTTGTTCTGATGGTTTGAATTGAGTCGGCATTTCAACATTTCACATCTGTCCTGTTTATCCCGATTATTGTTATTATTAGTTAATGAAATTCGTTTTACCCTTTCTACATTCTACCCTTTCTACATAAAGATACATTTAAGCCTACAAAGCAGCACGGTCTAAATCGACAATGATGAAACTCGCAGCAATATGTTGTCTTCTGGTATTGACAGCCTTGACAACGGCCTCTACGTCCCAAGGGACGGATGCCCCTGGTTCTTCATACGATGGCTCGCTGTTAATTGGTGCCTTCAACATCCGAGTATTCGGAATCAGTAAAGTTGGTAAAGTTCACGTATTGCAGACGTTAGTTAAGGTTAGTAAAGTGTCGCACACTTCGTGACGCCTAGAACTTATTAATTGTGTGTTAATTCTTTAATATGTTTACAGCATTAATTTAATTTCTTTCCATTTAAATATACAATGTATAGTAAAGGATATTTATTACCATAGATATTTTGGTGAAATGCATTAATCGCTATATGCTGGATGACCTGTTAAAATGGATACATGTCATTTTACGTATTTTTTTCGCAGATTTTGAAGCGATATGACCTTGTGTTGATTCAAGAAATCCGTGATAGGTTTTGTACGGCAATTCGCACACTGCTTGACACTCTGAACTCGTAAGTGTAAAAAAATGCTCTTTGCTATATACACATTAATGTTACAGTGTAATGGAGAAAAGTGCCGTTTTTAGTATTTCAAGATTTTGGTGCCTTTTACAAAAGGTTATTGTACATGTAAAAGTCGAAATAGTTCAGAACAGTGTACTGTATTAAAAAAAGTGAAGAATATTTATCATTGCTCATAAGATTATGACGACTTTTAGCCAGTGTTCTGTTGAAGAAGTTTCCTCAGTGTATGACTGCGTAATTAAAAGAGTGAACTTAGGGGTATAAGGCCAAAAAAGTCTCAGGTTTCTGGTATGGAGCTTGCCCAAAAAGTGGTGCGGCGACGCGGCTTTTTTTTTACAGGTTTTTTTTCTGCAAATGTCGGCTGATGACTGCAAATGGTGCCCGACTAAACTTAGTGCAAATATATGGGAGTCCAGAGAGGCCACATGAAGCATATTCTCGATCGTAACCCCATCTAAAAACACGTTAAAATTGTGCAGCAGCAGGATTCCAGTCAAACCAGTGAGTTTGGCAGTTTTGAGGCATCATCTTTCATTGAAAAAAAAAACAACCCTTTTTCATTTTGCCGACGCGCATTGCTACGGCGACGCGCGCGCATACCAGAAACCAGAGATTTTTTGGCCCAAAGTTGTGGAAACCTGAAAACATTAAACTTATATTTCCCCAACTTCTCATCAGGGAGGTCGAGGACAAATATGAGATGGCCTTGAGCAGTAGACTCGGACGTACACGGAACAAAGAGCAGTATGCATACTTTTACAAGTAAGATTCTAAGATTTTTTTATTTGCCTTTTGATATTATGACCATTCCATTTGTTGGCATCGTAATCATGTCTGCCAGTGTTTTAGTGTTACTTTGTGAAGCCTGTTAATTGTTGGTCATCCTTTTACAGCGAAACCCAAATGCCAGGACCATTTTTTTCAGTGAAATTCTGCATGTAGCACTTTCAAAATAGATGAAAGCACAATTCATAAGCTTTCTTTTAGTACAAGAATCGTTCAAATCATTCATGTACTTTTCAAATGTTAAACACAATTAACACCGTTTTGAAGTTCTGTCCACGGATCACCCCCCCCCAAAAAAAAAACCAACGAAAACAACTCAACAATATGATCTTTGTATGTGAAATGTTTCAAATTTCTTACAATTCCGTGACTTGAAAAGTACATGAGTGATTCGAATGATTCTTGTACTAAAAGAAAGCTTACCGTATTCGGCTTCATCATAGTCTAGATTTTGAAAGTGCTGCGTAACAGAACTTCACTAACAAAATCGTTCCGACAATTGGTTTTCGTTATTTATTTTACTCACCCTCTACTGAACGATTCTGTGCGCATATTAATATACATCAGAAGTGTCAACCCGGTTGACCAGGTAACAGTTCGTCCAGTGAGAGCACCAAAAAGGTCAACCCCGGGTCCATCATGATCCGGTTAAGACATTATATGGCCAGCACCCTTAGGGAGGTACTATTGCGCAGGCTTGAATAATCTCCACATAATTATGTTCATCTTTCAGGCCGAGTCGGCTAACTTTGCTTCGGAAATACGTCTACGATGACGACAGTGAAGATAAATTCGAGCGGGAACCGTTTGTTGCTTATTTTGAGTCGCCGACAACTGGTAAGATCAAGAACAATAATCAGGGTCGCGGTCCCCCAAATCACGCTGAAAGCAAGCAAAGCAATAAAGTTTCCCTGTTTGTTTTACCAGAAAAGAAAAACTGTTGTAATGTTTGCAAAAGTTGCGAGGATAAACACATTCCTGAACAGGTCACCGATTTCTATCTGAATGTGCGAAACTGTAGGCTAGTTGGTCCTAGACTATTATTTGAATTTGATATTTCTCATACCGTTCATTGACATGCGCGGTAAAGCCTGCACGGGAAATTCAGAGCATACCTCACGACTCACGTGCGCTGTATTCATGCTTAACATGTGCGTGAGGAATTTCCTGGCCGCTGCCGAATTTCTCAAGATCTTTCGATAGCGACCTCTACCATCGTTGCAAATCTGGTCCAGTCTGGAACTGGTAGCGTCTTGGCAAAAGACGCACTGCACAGTGTCGGCTCAAAGTGGCGCTGTATTATATAGGCCCATATAAAGTTCGATTTTTGGCTTTTTTGTTTGTTTGGTGTTTTGGGGTGTTTGTCTGTTTGTTTGTTTTTTATTGGTTACCATATTCCAATTTGGATCAGGATATTCTGTGTATGAAGCCCGTATATTGTTACAAGTTTGCCGTCCCCAGGGACGGAGATGAGGATTCAATGATAAAATACAAATAATGGACACTCTTTACGATTACAGCCATGGAACGCTTCGCAATGATCGGTGTACATATCAAACCGGATATCAAGGAAGCGGTGGCGGAACTCGACCACCTTGTCCATGTCTATGATGACTACGTGAACAAGTCTGCAGGCAATACGGTATGTTTGGAACACAACAGCCATTATTCAGGACTTGTTAATCATTCGTCACACTATGACCAATTTGCTTGAAACCATTTTCATCCGAAAAAAGTCGACAACGTGATTTTTTTAATGATTTCTTTTGAAAATCTGATTCATACTCGTCAGTCGTATAGCCATTGCTTTTTCTCAAAATAGTTTTGACGGTCCTTTTTGTACCATACCTGACTAAAATGACTGTCACTTAGAATGTGACTGGTTACATATCTCACTGAACGTCTGTCACTTGTGATTACACTTGTCTGGCCGCAGCTTTATAGGTGATCTATACACCGCGTGTGTATTAGTCTGGCGCCGCTTGTTTCGTGTACTCCATGATGATACATTTTGTGTGTACATGTAGTCAAGTCTCCATGCGAACGGCAGAAGTGTATTTTCACCTCCATCATAACGTTATCACTACACAGCCCATTCTACAGAATTTTAATCATTATAAATCAATTAAATAGCTTTTTTCGCGCTCAGCTAGCTTTACCAGGCTTTTATTATTTCTCGATAAATGTCATTTGATTATGTAACACCCATCCTCCTGAGGACGCGAGCACACTGCCCGAAACGTCAAGTTCTCCACTCTACCAACCGGTTCTTTTCAGAACCACACTTCTTCCAAGAAGAGATTACGTTCCACATGGTGTTACCCGCAGATCTGTACTTTAACGATTGTTAATTTAACAACAAAAGGTCCGAAATAAAGTTCTTCTGTTTTGGTAATCACTGTTATGCAGAATGCCATCATTGCTGGTGATTTTAATGCCGACTGTCGATACGTCTCTAAGACCGCCCTGAAGAACTCCCTCTTGCGATCGGACATGCGATTCCGTTGGATTATTCCCGATGACGCAGATACAACTGTTGCCGCTTCAGATTGTAGTTATGATCGGTATGAGTGTAAATATTGTTATGGTATTCCAGGTTTGCATTACAGTGTGCACCAACGGAATGCTAGACCTAGAATGTGTAACCAACATAAATATATGGTTTGAAAGATACGCCTTGATCCACTTTAAATGAGACAACAAACGTCCAAATCTGATAACTTTTGACAAAGTTATGAGTAATTTTCCAAGAGAGGTCAAATTTACCATGGGACCAAGTTTTCAATTGTAGGCATTGGAGAATAGCCTCTGCGTGGATAATAATGCCTGGCCTACAAAAAATGTGTTTAGCGAGTAAACACAATAAATTCTAAACACTTTTTGCTATCTGTTTGTAAACATGTTTACACGCTATACATTTGTAGCGTGAGGTGATAGCGAGAAAGTGTTTAGAATTGTTTTACTCGCAAAACACATTTTTGTAGGGTATATAGCAAATATCCACCCAGAGGCAATTAGCTATACCTTTGTCACATGTCTAAAATTTAAACCTTGGCCACTTTGACCTCTCTTGGAGAATTACCCATAACTCTGTCAAAAATTATCAGATTTGGACGTTTGCTGTCTCAGTTTAAAGTGGAAAGGCGTATCTTTCAAATCATACCTACATTATCTATATTGAATACACATTTGGGCAGATCCACTCTTCGGCAGTGCAAGTATCTGCGCTCCCCCCCCCCCCCCGCGTCAGCCTTGAGGTAAAGGTACAGCTTGCTCAGGCCCTAGTCATATCAAGGGTACTGTATGGTGCCACCACCCTGTCGTTGAAGGCAGCTGACATCAAACGCCTAGACAGTTTTGGCCGAACCATTTGGCGTCACCTGCTCAACATCAAGTGGCAAGATCATGTGACAAATGAAAGACTGATGGAGATGATCGGCGACCGGTGGTGCTTCAGCAGTAGCACTGTGATGGAACGAAAGGCAGCATGGTTGGGCCATGTGGTTCGGCATGGCGGCAGCTGTTGTGGATGGGATGCCAGTGGGATGTCGTCGCTCCGTGGGCCGGCCAAAGATGCGCTGGGTGGACAACATCCGTGAATGGTCTGGGTGTGACACCAACGAACTGAAAGCAGCAGCACTGGAAAGACGGGCTGTGGTGGGAGTGGCGCCAGTGATCCCAACTGTGTATAATTTGAGGAGGAGACCACGGGCAAATGCCTATGTCTAACGAATGAATGAATACACATTTCTACGTCTGGCATTCCGTTATATTTTGCTTGCATTTTTTATGCACAATGTATAACGTTGCTTCTATATAGTTAATTTATGGCTTGTGACGTAAAGAATACAATTTTAGTATATCTAAAAAAAAAATCGTAATTTTGGTAACCTCCAGACGGCGAGAACTTGCCTGAGGATCAGATATTCATGTGTGCATGAGCCACGGTAAGGCCAAAAAAAAAAATAATAAGTCGGTCTCTGGTCAGCGCGCGCGTCGATTTTAATCCTGCGCGTCAATTTTTTTTCCAAAATGTTCCGCGGTAGCTCCAACAGCGCCCTCTATTGCTGCACCTCCTCAATTTTTTTTACCAAAGAGCACCAAGGAATGGGAAATTGCACAAAGGCAAATGATCGAGAGCACTAAGGCAAATTATGGAGGACACCAATGTACATGAGGACACCAAATAGCAAAATAGTACCCCACCTTGTCTGTACAATCCAAGCTTGAAGAAAAATAAAAAAGCCAAAAAAAAAAAAAGCCGCGTCCCCGCGTCAATTCCGGAACTTTGGTCTGACCAGAGACCGAACATTTTTTTGGCCTAACATTCAAATTTTATGCGACCCCGCGCGCCAGCCAATGGGACTCTAAAAACTGTGAGGTCACTTCGATCAGAAATGTGGACTAAGCTGTTGATTGGTCAAGTTCACTGCAAAACTGCAGTGTTAAATTTACACTGTTGGTATTTATATAGGACCATCTGGTGTTAAATTTTACTGGTGTTGTCCTATATAGATACCGAATGGTGTTAAATTAACACTACAGTTTTTGCAGTGTTGGGGGCCATGTTTTGATAAAACAACAACAACGGGTTACGGAAGACCAAATATATACAAGGCGCCCGCTGAATGGTCAGAATCCCGAGGTCAAGACGCAGTCTTGTTTTGCGTATTAATCTGCTCACATTATCATATACCCTTGTTGTGCAATTCCACAGACCAACGAGAATGCACTGTCGGGGGAGATAACTAAATTACGTCATCCTGCTGTTGACCAATCCATAAACAGTAAAAACACGTTTCTCTCTGTCTCATACTCTTTTTAGAATTGTCCTTGCCGGTGACGATTTATTTGACAGTTACCAACAAAATAGAGCTGGTGTGTTTTACTTTGATAGAGAATATCATCTGGACATAAACATGGTAAGAACTCGCTCGTGAGATACCGATCACCAGAATAATGGCATTGATTTTGGTGATGCATTTTTGATAAGTGTAACAGATTTCGATTGTGTAATGCGGCACAGTTTGATGTAGAAGTTGGTGTATGGTAAATAAGGGTTGAAGTTTATATACCTTTTTGCATACTTAACTATGATTCTGCACAGGAGCCTGGCCGCACACTAGGCCAAACTGTTTTGACACCATTGGAGTTTTGATATTAATGTCTTAAGCATAGGCTACTCTCTCTTATTTCCAATGACCGAAGATTATAGTGAAACTTATTCAAGCTATTGATTTTTTCACTCGGGTTTTGTCTGAAGTGATTCTATTTCAAAGTATTTCATTGTAGAGCGAATTCCACGCTATGTGGTCTATCCACTCTGCATGAAGATTAGAGTAAAGGCTTATACTCATCTGTGAACATTTATTATTTTAATAGGCTGCAGAAGTCAGCGATCACTACCCGGTTGAGATGTTTATCAAGGGAAATCTGGATCTCGAGTATAGGTGCGTGTTTATGTCTGTGTTTCCGACGTTTCTAGCAATACCTATAAGTTGTGATGTAGGCCTACTCATAGTTACGATGCGATCAAAAAAATGCCGATATTTGAAAAATTTATTTTGAATACTAACAATTGGAGCCTTAATTCTGCATCCGATTCCAAAATCTTAGAATTGACGTATTACTCAATAGTATTAAATTGTGATCTCACGACAAGTATATTTGCAAAAAAAATCACAAATTGTATCCCCGCGGCATACACATTTTATTACTAATAATCATGTGACATATCTAATTCACTTCATATTCGCATTCGCGTGAATTGATGTAGTCAGAAAATATCTGAAGCCATTCTTTGGCTCGAAGAAACGCACCAATTTCTTTTTATGAGAGCAGACATCTTTAATACATTTATAATATGAACTGTTATCATTTAGTTGCGGTATTTTTGTTTATACTCGCAGTCCTGATGCGGTACAGCCGATGTTGCCTGCGTACTCTGATAGCATCAGTCGCTCGGGGAGTTTCCGTGCCGTGGTGTGGATGTGTCTGCTCGTAATGGGCCCACTGATCTTCCCTTAATTGTGTATCAACAAAGTCGTCCAGTCGTATACGGTTCATCGACACATGTACTATTCAATGGATCAGACTTTTCGTAAATTAATTGAATTGAATTGAAGTTTTTTTTTAAATTGTTCCTACCATTCTCGCAGTCCAAAGACTGAATTGCGATGGTTACAATTTACAATTTTAACAGAAATCATTTTAAAAGGACCATTTATACATAATTATGTTAGACATTGAAATATTCTTAAAAGATCATTATTTTTTTATGCATAATGTTAAACATTTAAATATTCTAAAAAGACTCTATATACATACATGTGCATTAACAATGTTAAAATTCTACCTAGACTAGATAACAAGAACCGTGTTTTGTATAACTGTACACGCCTTTCAATCAAATACAATGATACTATTCATGGTACAACTAAAGAAAAAAACAGTATACTTCATTCTATTCATTCATTATTAACTAATGACAACATTAAGCTTTGATAGGAAAACTGAATAACTGTTTAATCTTAATCAAGGAAATAGGAAGGTGGACATGATGAGAAAATAATACTGAAACGGGCACGTATAACATCAAAACTGTAACATTTCACATATTATCAACAAACACATCAACGTCATAACAAAAATTGACATAGCGATAAAAACAATGCATTTTATGTTTTACATCCAGACTTATCCGAGGATTTAATTTTCCAGTTTGAATCTTGCATATATGGGCATGTGCTGACATTTCTTTGAAGCACTTTTCTCCGGCCTTTTCCGGGGACAAATTCCCACAATGCGTTGCGTTTCCCCCAACGAATTTTGCGTAAGACATTCAGCGTCATCAGCTTCTCACACAAACAACAGAGTAATGGATTTTATTGGTACATGTAAGGAGGTGTATATTTTTAATGACAAGAGTACTATATATACCAAGTCATGTCTTCGCAGGCGAGCTTGCTGACAACGGGAAAAATGCTGCACAACAATAAATTCGACCAAAATATGGATACGTATAGCCTATGCCAAAGCTTCTCCCGTTACATTTGGTCTGCAGACTTCAAACTTTTCGGACATTGTAGCCACACTATCCAGCTCTCAATTCATGTAAAAAATATTCGGGAATAAGAGTCCTATATAATACGAGATATATTATACCAAGCCATCTCTTCGCGGGCGAAGGCCCCTGATAGGAAGTCAAAGGCAAAATGTTGCACAGAAATATGCATGGTCAAATCATGGATGCGTATCTCAAAATGTCTACAATTATATTTTGGTCTACGGATTCTAACAGTTTTGAACATTGTACCCACGATATCCATCTCTCTATCCATGTAGAGATGTTAGGGAATTTCTCATTACAAATGGCTTAAACATTGAGATACACCATGCCATGTCATTGCAGGCGGATTGAGGCTTTCCGAGGGGAGTCGCGGAACGTCCAAGCTGCTGAGAATGAGAAAAGACCCTTTTCAAGTTACATGTAGTTGATTACATTTAAGCACCAATCGGATAGCCTCAATTGTAGTTCTTACCCTTCGTTGCATAAACTTCGGAGTAGTCCATATAAGATACAATCTTTCATCTTCATAAACACAACCAAGTAGGTCTTTAATCACTACGTTATCTGCACACGGTTGCTAGATAACTTGGGAAAAAATCCGGGGAAAGTACATAATATTAACAAGAGAGAGAAGTCCAACCACTTTCGATTTTAACACTTAAAAACAGCACTGTTTTACGACAATTAATTATTATGAGAAAGTATAAACACCAAAATAAACTTTTCAAAAAATAAAATAACATAAAATATACCCAAATATGGGACAAAATGTATTACACGACAGGTATTAAAGATTTATGCAAATTAGGCATATTTCCACTAAAAATCCAGCTTGGTAACCATCATTTTCAGATTCAGCACCCCAGAATTAGTTAAAATTAGCTATGTTACCAACTTCTACCAGAGTTGCTGACTCGAGTCATGTGACTTGGACTCGAGTCGGACTCGAGTTGCTATTTTTGTGACTTGTGACTTGACTTGTAAATACCAGCTTTGACTTGTGACTTGACTTGGACTTGCAAACAATGACTTGTGACTTGACTTGGGATTGCAAAAAATGACTTGTTACCAACCCAAGTCAGACGTTACTCGAGCGACCCAATACACTTGAATTAAGCTATTATACATTTAATTAGCATTTTAATTCCAGAAAATAGACCTCAGTGACTGAATCCAGTGAAATGAATAGTTCCCACTAGTTTAAAAAGTGTTCAATAAGACTGTCACAACAAACTACAGTTTTCAATGACCAATTGTCTCTTACTTAATGTATTGGTTGAACAAACTTTGAAAGGAACCTTTCATGAAAAGAAAGCAGGCCTTTGTCAATTGCATGTAAAATACCGGATAGCCTAACCCATTGGTAGGCGTTTAGTATACATGAAAATTGAACAATAAAGTGTTAGTATACTACATGTAATCGAGTGAGGAAGTCTTTTTTTCACGGTCATCTCAACATTTATTTCTACAATGTAAAGTAAATTTATTAAAGTATACAAAGGGCTAATATCCGACATAATTATATGTGATAAACTACAAGAATAGTAATTGCAACACATTGAAAAAGGGGAATTAAGGAGGCATGTTCAAAATAACTCGTAAGTTCACGCAAGGTTAATTCTTTTAGCTTATTACAGCTGGACAAAATAATGTGCAACTTGACGTGTTCTTGGACAAAGATACTTGTGACTTGACTTGTTTTTAGACCAAATGACTTGTGACTTGACTTGTGACTGGACCTAATGACTTGTGACTTGACTTGTGACTGGACCTAATGACTTGTGACTTGACTTGGACTTGCAAACAATGACTTGTGACTTGACTTGGACTTGCAAAAAATGACTTGCTGCCACGTCTGACTTCTAATAAGAAATGCACTGATCTTTCTTGCCCTAAATGGGCCCTTTTTTTAAATATCGCCTATACAATAAGGTGTCGTGCACACGATAGAGCCTGAAACGCCATTTTGTCTTTGAGCTTCCGGACCCCCCCCCCTCAATGGCATTTTACACGGGGTTACCCTTCCTTTGTACGGGTGTCGCCAGGATTTTGTTAGAGGTGTGGGGGGGGGGGGGGGCAAAGTCCCCCAAATCCCTGTACTTTTCCACCATACTCTCAATTTATCATTTTTTTCCGAGGGTATGGACAGGGGGACATATGGCAATATGACTTCGCACCTCTTTTTCTTTCGTTTTTCTTCCCCCCCCCCCTTTTCTTTCTTTCCTTTATCCCGATTGCTCCCTTCCCTCGCGACGCCCATGTGTGCCTCGTGCTGTAATTTGACTGAGGAATATATCTAACCGTAACCACACCCAAGAAACAGTCGTGTTGGAATTTTATCTTGGCATTCCTCAAGAAAAGAAATGATAAAAAAAATCGGTTGGAAATGGGTAAAAACGAATTTTACTTACGACCCTCACTTCCGGATTTTGGTTCCTATAGGCTTGTTCCATCACATTTTGTTTTCACATCGCGTACTTCCATGCATGCGTGGGGACAAAAAAGATTTTATTATTACAAAAAAAATTAGGGGGAAAATGATATCCAAGGCCTTTTCTACACGTATAACTAAATTCTGGCTGGATATCAAAGAGGTTCCCTTTTAACACATATAGGGGGTTGTCCACTTTACCATACTATAAGGTATAGAACGCTTCAGTGACGTTAATTGCCCTGTAACCATGATGCGTGTATCGACGTTGTAGGGCCGTCTTACTGGATGCAAAACTCAGCTATAGTCAAGGGCGGATCCAGAACACAATTTTTTTTTTTGGGGGGGGGCAAAGGTCCCAAAAAAGTGGGCCCAACAGAGTGGGGTTAGGCGCCCGCTTAAGGGCCAAAAAATTGTGTTTGCTTCTAGTTTTAGATGCTCTGTGGGGCGATCTGAGGCAATTTCTGACCACTTCAACCAATCTTGTTTTGAGGAAATGATGGTGGTCACGCAGCGCCTGCCTCGGGGGGGGGGGGGGGGGGGGGGCCCCTCCCAGATTCGCCCTTGGTTATACATCTTTACATTTTACCTTGCTTGAGTCTCTTTGACAATATATTTCCATTACGTTTAGGATAAAGTACGTACGTGCCCAGTTGCGCACCCAGGATTTGGCTTTGGGAGGGGGCTCACAAGTTTTTTTAAAAGTTAAAATTTTGTCAAAAATTTTTCCCAAAATTGTTGGCCGCAGAAACAAATTGGGTTTTTTTGGGGGGGGGGGGGGGGGGGGGGGGGGGGAGCGAACTATTTTGACGTTGGTGGCGCCACTTACACCCATATTATACTACTCGAAAATAGGCTAAAACATACATCACTATTAGGTCAAATCGTGGGACTAAAAACAAAGGTAAAAAAAAGGTAAAAAATGGACAACTTGGGGGGGGGGGGCTCAAACCCCCCTCGATCATGTTTTTATCGTTAAAAAAACATTTTGGTATAAATTCATGACATGCATTTTTGAATAATTCTTTCCTGAAGTTGCTCATCATAACCTGCATTTAATGTCCATTTTTACGTTGTGCCTTAAGTATTCACTCGGCCGAGTTTCAATGGTTGCGTCACCTTCTATTTTATTATTTGACGGTTGCCTAGACTTTGCATGTGAGATGTGAGGATCGTCACTGATCACTGGCTAGGGGCGGTCCTGCTGGGTGCATGCCAAAAATAGTCCCAGTTAAGTTATAAAAAAGAGGGACTTTCATGGTTGATCAAGACATACAATTTAAGCCTGATTTACTTTCATTCCTAATCTGTACAATTTGTTTTTTGTTTTTGGAGGGGGGGCTGGGTGTTAGCCGAGACTTTAGAGTAATTATTCTCGCAAAAGCATCATGGTCAATCCTATCGTATTAGACAATCTGAAGACAAGATCGACATATCCATTAATTCCATCACAAAATAGAGTACTTCGAGTACATTTCTGATTTCTCAGAAATACAAATTCAACCTGAAGACCGACTCGGAACCTCGGAAACCTCGCTATACGATGCTCAGGCTGGCATGAAGTGCATAAGTGGTGGAGGCTCATTATCATGATTATGATCTTTATTATACAGCTATAGCTACTGCTGGCCAGCTGCATCTGGCTCGCGAGAGTTCGAGTCTGTTCGAGTGTATAATGAATATGCATAGCGCATAAGGTCAAAGGTACGTACGTACGACAGCCAGTGATTTTCCATTGAAGATATCGGTACGGTCCGGCCGGCGCCGGTCGATCATACACGTACGGCTTCTAGAACAGTTTAGTTCGCGTCCCCTTTTTGTCAACTAATTATTGTGGTTTTTGTATATAAATTGCATCAAGCTTGTCAAGAAATAGGAAGGAACAACACCAGTACAACGTGTTTCTGATCAATCAGATTTTAGTGTACCTTGTTGACCGATGTTGACGTTGCAAGCGTTTACCGGCAACTGACAACGTTTCTCCCGCCAATCCTCCGGCCAGTGCACGCTCCGTGAACACTCCATCGGACTCGTTGCCGCGCCGGCACTCGTCCTGTTCGTCTGGCTTCGTACGTTAGCTGATTGAGAAGCAAAATACCAACATGGTTCGGCTGACGATTCTATTGTTAAGGTCGGCCAAAAGCCTGCCGTCAAGAATGGACCATTTTTCGAAGTTTTCCCCGTCACCATTGTCGATGAAGCAGTTCTTAGATTTCGGTGAGTCGGCCTAGCTACATCATTCATACATGCCTGTCTTGTTTCAATCAATCAAGGCTAATCTATACCTAGGGCTTTACTAGCATACAGTACCGGACTACCGGTATGTTTCAAATTCTTACAACGATTCAATGCTTCAGCACTAGTCACTGCAGCTGGTATGTGTGTAGAGCGCAATAGTTACATTCAAATTTCAGTAAGAAGTTTGTTGACTAGTTCGCAAATTTTATTGTTTTAAATCAATTCCTACTTTTTTAAAGTAACGTAGATTTAATTTTTCTTTCGAATCCATGGCTCTGTAAGATATTGTAAAGGGAATTGAAGTCAGAGAGGAAAGAATTCCGTACACGGACATCACTTTTTTCAGTAAATTTTCAAGCGCCAAAAAGTTACATCCCAGATCATGCAGATGCTATGCATAGTAGCCTATGGTTTATTTCCTCCACTTTTCCTTCTCAACTTTCACCATCTCTCCCTCCTCCATTCCTCTTTATAAATCTGTTACATATGTACTTACTTCATGGACATCAATGGGAATCAAACCCAGAACGGGAGAAACTGTCATAATTAAACACACCAGCCTTAACCACTCAACTGCTCCTAAAACTATGGCATTGGTCTTGTGACACATAAGACCCATAGTTCTAGGGGTACCACTCGACCACACACTCCTTCTTGGTGTTACAGGTCTAGGCCTACATGTACATGTATTTGATTTAGTTAATGTACTGTACCTGTATCAATTGAAGTAAGACTATTGAAAATGTAATAAATTTAATATTCGTGAGAAATTAAATATTCATGATGAGGTATTGCAGTGTTATTGGCCAGTGCGTTGTCATTTGCATTGTGCTCCGCAGACTTCCAGACTCTTCAATCGGAAAGAATTCCACATACGTACGCCACTAGACCCACTAACAGGGGCACTAGAAGTAGAACTCCTTTTTTGACATTTTGGATGTGGTCTGTTGTGCTAGTACGACAGACCACATCCCAAATGTCAAAAAAGGAGTTCTAGTGCCCCAGTTTAGTGGGTCTAGTACGCCACTAGTTTTTCCCTGCAATGACTCATTAACCATCAGAGAGGGATAACATGTCCTAAAAAGTGAAATTTAGCAGGGAAAGTATTGAAGCATTTAGTTGGAAAACACTTAGAATTTTTCAGACCAGCCTCATAGATAGGGTTTGTACACATGGTGTCAAGTGGCGTACGCATACGGGTGTGGAATTCTTTCCCTTAAATCATTGTCAGAATGGCTGCCTGCAAGGTCTGCTGTCGAATGATGTGTGCACTTAAAATGAGCTCTAAAAACACCTTTTTCCCAAGATGTTTTCAGTTTTGCGGAGCCTCCTGGATTTGTTTTGAATGAAATCACAAGGTGAGGTGAAAATTGTTTCGCGGTTGATAAGTGATGTCTGTATACGGAATTCTTTCCGGCAGAGAACCATTTTGTTGTCAGCTGACACATGCACAACGCATTGACTTCCACAAAAATAGCAACAGCAAGCAAAAAAAGTTATCGGATTTATGGAACAATTTAGTACTTTTCCTTTTTGTTAAAGTTTAGGAAAGATTTCCATATACAAAATTCACTCAACACTCTGTGTACAAACCCTATGAGAGTGGACTGAAAAATTGTAAGTGTTTTCTAAGAAAATGCTTGTATTTTCTCACTGCTCAAATTGACTTTGATGACTTGAAATTGCTATCTGGGGGCTTGTTAGTCAATACAGAGGAAATTTAGTGAACTTCGCGTATGGTAATCTTGCCAAAGTTTAAAATAAAAATTAGTTACCAAGTTCTTCCCTTCGTTCGTTTTCATAAGAACTATTTGTTAAAGTTAGGCCTGCTTTGAAAAAAAAAGACATTATAATGGTGCGTTGTCATGGGACAGAACAAACAAAAATTATTGGTGCATACAATTGTTGGACCCCAGATGCAGGAACACTTTGTACACGTATGTATGTATCTGGCACACATGTTTAAAACCATTAGACCGTGGCCACAAAAACAGGCCGACAAAGTTCATTCTGGACAGAATTGCATTTCAATACTGCTCTATACAAAAAAGTTGTATGGGTGTGTCTACCCCCAACAGTCCTGAATCCTCCAATTTTTATACGATTTTTAATAAAACAGTTGTATAGGAAACTGTGGAAATTACAATTTTTAGTGTCCAATCCTATAGTACATTTAATTCATGTCCACAAATCTTAAAAATTCTCATTTTTCCCTGTTGTGACTTCCTGCTTGACTAAAAAAAATAGTTAAATGCCATTTTCATTGCACTTTTGAGTACTTCCATGAACATTGATGTGATTGCATCATTTAATAACAGCTCTCTGCGTTTGTAGCACATGTTTAATCAGCAGATTATGACGCAAATAATACCGTCTGTCAATCAATGATAGTGAATATTGTGACCTACACATGTACAATGTATGATCTCAAAAGTTTCAAATATGCAAATATTATGAATTTTTGTGTTATCAATGACTTATAAATGAAGAATGTGATGCGATTAGAGCTAAATGAGTCATTTGTCGACCCCGGTCAAATTTGTTTTATTACAGATTTGAAAAGAGCACAATCTCAGCATTACTGCTGTGAAAACCGCATGTTGATACCATCTTTAGTTCAAAAATTATGGAAGTTGGAACACCAAGAGATGTGATGAAGTGATGTGATGAAGTGGCCCTATTTTGTCCTGTACATGTATCTCCAACTGAAAATTCCCAACAAACGACTCATGTAGCTTGATCACATCACATATTTTTTTATATAACATTGGAATAGTTTCAAGAAGGGAAAATTTGACTGGAGTAATGTGCTGCCTCATTACAATATATAGGTACGAGTACATGTACATGTACATCATAGGGAGCATAACGCTTGGTTGAGTGAAAAATTATCAGTACAAAACCTCCCTAAAATCTCTAAAAGATTCTACGAATTAAACTCAAACTCCCGGTATTCATGTTAAGAAACTTATCATTTTGTGACTATATGACAAAGTTGTACTGTTTAATAAGGTTGATGAATGGTTAATTCGAGAAGAATGGGCCAAAAAGTCAAAACCTAAAACGAAAATAGTCCTCAAACAAGAGTTATTTCTACACGTACATGATGCACTTTAGTAGAATACACACACATGTGAATACTTTGCAAACTTTAACATGTTTCAGAGAGGTTGCAGATGGAATATTGCCTGAAGTGTTTCAAACTTTATCTCTGTTATTTGACAGATGTTTGAATTCCAAACATGTAAGCGTCTGTACCAGTACCTTTTATAAAAGTCAGTTTTTGATAAATTTGAGCCAGACGAGTGACATCAACCATAAGGAACCATTAAAACATTAGCCACATGCACACGAGAAGATTTTTCGAAAGATTTTCAAAGAATTGTTTTTGTTGTCATTGGTTGCAGCATATTGCTTGTTATAATACAAGTGCACTGTTTTGAAAGCAATTTGAATATCAATTCCCCAAAATGCTGGGGAAAAAACCATGAATTTTTCATACTTCAATAAATGAGACAATCCACAATTTACATTACAAAATGCATTTAAAGGTAACTGATAGGCCTCAGGCAAACTACTAATTTTGACTGCTTGGCATATATGCATAACATGTACAATGTACATGTACAAAGGTGCATACGTGTACCAGTGTATCGGGTACATACCGGTATAGGCTATGTCCCAATTTTGTTTAAAAAAACAACAAATGTTCTACTATAAAGTGATTGTTGTTTGTGGCAAATTCAGGAAGCTTCCAAAAATTTCCTAGCAGAACTAAAACATATGGCTTTGGGTTAATGTACTGAGTCTGATAAACATATATAACACAGACACAAAATTGTACATTTGTCAAGTTGTCATAATACTTGGTGCATAGAGCCTTGGCGTACGTGCAATAGTGTGCATTTCCCCTGACTCCCAAACCAAACAATGTCAAATAGAGGTCACTCTGCCTATCAATGCCACAACACACCCCCGTGCTCAACCAATCAGAAACAAGGATATGGAGACAACGCCCACTGAGGCAACTGGCTAATAATTCATATGCAAATAAGGAGATTATGGATGTGTTTGGGCTACAACTACCAGTACATGTACATGTAATATTGTGTACGCTGGTGTTTTCATGATCCTGATCCTTTTTCTCCATTGGCATACAAGGACCCAAGCATACCGGTATATGTGTACAAAATGTACGTGTACCGGTACATGTATGTCATGGATTTCGGAACATACATGTACATGCTACGGTAGTAAATGCCTGTTCATAACGCTTATGCCCCCTAAGTAATTTGAATTCTCACGTGAAATAGGGAATGTGTTGAGCTGTTTCAAATTCCAAATAAAGCCAGTTTTTTTTTCAGCGGAGAATTGTTAATTGGGGAAAATTTAGAAACAGGCCAAAAAGAAAATACACATTAACTTCCCAAGATGACGAAAAATCCCACGAAACATGACCCTTATTTTCGTTCCGATTGAGACATTTATAAATGTCGCAATCAAAGGTAATTTTTCGGAGGTCTCATCAAGTGTCTTGCCGAAAAGTTCACATGCCCTATCTGATATAGTCCTTTTTCTGTTGATTTATTGTTTTATCTGGAATATCAAAAACTTAATATAAAACTGTAATAGAAAAAGATGTCCTCCGGTGAGCTGTTTTTACGCAAAATGAGACTGGATACAATTCGGTCCCAAGAGGGCGTTTTATACGAGCTAAAGCACGGACATGCGCACAAACCTAATGTCGCCCTGAAAACAGCAGTGACCTTCCTACCCTATTTTCAAATGCCATGTAATCGGAGGCAGAACTTGTGGGCCTAATCTGATGAAAAAAGCGTGTGTAGTTTTAAAGATTTGACATCATTGTGGAAAGTGTCGTCTTTCCCTGAAATTGTATCTCGAAAAAATGTTGTTTTTTTTAAAGTCATACATGTATCAGTTGACTTTCTATGCTAATAAAGGCGGGATCGTGATGGGCTCTTTAACTTAAGCTTCCTTCATTGTCCTTACCATTTTGGGGGATAAACCGATGAAGGAAGGTTTTCAGGCAGATCGTGTTTACTGTTAGTGATTGTTTACTAATGAAGATTTTTTTTCTTCTCCTCCATACATGTAGGTTTACAGGGAGCTGATGAGCAGAAGTCGTTTGTCTTTCTTCGCCAAGAGCTTCCTGTCCGCATCTGCAACATCATGAAGGAGATCAACCTTCTGCCCGAAAAGCTTCTACAGATGCCTTCCTGTAAAACAGTCCAGGGATGGTGAGGATTGTCTTCAATATTTTGCATTTTGTGTGGTTTTTTTTTTCATTCTTTGGCCTAGAACTTTCAGGGCTTGTCTTTAGGTTTGGAATGCTCTTATATAAATTTGAACATAGTTTCTTATTCAACTAGCATACATTTACTACAGTAGCTAAACGTTATTTTAAAAACAGGTGATATTTGACACCTACATGTACATGTACATGTACATGTACATGTACCTAACCTTAAAGGGAAAATACATTTGCAAATATCAAAAAATAAAACTACCAAATTATTTTGAAATACCTTGCCGGACTGTTATTGAATGACAGTCTAAAGCATCCTGTAAAATCATGGCACCTGGTATACTGTCATTTTCAAGAAAGAGGTATTTTGTATCAATTTCCAAAAATGGTCGGCCGACCAGCGTTGGGGAAAAAAAAATTGGCTTATTTCAAATACTGGCCCCAATTGACCATATTTAGTTAGTCTTCATTTGTTTGCAATCGATTACACACATGTGAAAGGGTATAAGCCAGCTAGACTGGTTCCCGACCTTAAAATTCCCCAACGTCTATAAATTGCTCCGTTTCATTTTAAATGGAGTTAGGGAACCAGACTACAGGAAAAAGATTGTTTTTCTTGGTTTTTATAGCATCTACGAACCCAAAACGTCAAAAAAGTCAGTGTAACAATATTTGCTATATACCGGTACATGTGTTTTACCAAGCCCCCAAATCCATCCATTTCTGAAAATTACAGCAAAAGCAAATGATGTACATTCCTTTTAACCCTAACAGAACTCAACCCATCAAACCCCAACGGCATGTTTTGTAGGGGTACAGTACCCCTAAACTGACAGTCTTTTACATTGGTTTGGCAAACCTCGAGAATCAAAGTCAGAAATATGTGTGTGCAGTTTCCTATATGGTGTTGGAATTTGCCAGGATGGGTATTGTTCCTAGTAAATCATGCTAGGCAGTTAGGGTTAAGTACCATTTTCGCTTGCATCTGTTCATCCATTTTGTGTGTACATGTATAATGGCTGCTTAACCTTAACCATCCCAATTCCTCCAAAATCCTCTTTGCAAAATGGAGGATTTTGCAGGATTGAGGCTACATGGCAAAAGTGTGTTGCACTGTGTCAAGGTCTTGGTCCGGACCTTGTGTTGTTAATGCTCAGCCATGCATAAATGTAGGCCCATATTATACTTAAAATCCTCCGCACTGCTCCAGGATGTCACTGGCTGTGCCTCAAGATATTGACAGTGATTGCCGGGAGATTTTGCAGAATTTTTAAGGGATGCCTTTAGGCAAATGACAGCATATAGGATTTTTTATTTCCCCCAATCTCAACCACAAGTTTCCGTTTATTTTTGAGAAAATGTTACGATTATGTAACTTTACATTGTAACAAGGGAGAAAAAAATGTGCTTTGGAAAATTGTGTTAATTGAATTGAGTGGGATTCAGAATATTTCTGGAACGTTGGGAAAACTTGCAAACGAGCAACTTACAAATCAAATGCCATGACCTTTATGTTACAAATGGCTTTAAAGAATATTTTTTTGGTCTGACTGTGCTCTTTTTTTCAGGTACACACAAACGCTACAGGATCTTCTGGACTATGTTGATACTGACGATGAGCCTACCATAATGAAAATGTAAGGTCACTCTTCTCAAAACAACTTGTGCTTTCTGAAAATGATCCATCATTTCTGCCATGCTCCCCCTCCCAGGAAGAAAGCCAACCCACATGTTGAGGGGGGGGGGGGGGGCCTTAAGATCTGCACTAGGCATGGCATGCTAGTAAGCTTGAGGTTGTTGATTAACCCTGACCGAACTCAACCCATTAAAGTCCAACAGCAGGTGTTGTTGAAATCTGTTAGAATGGGTACAGTCCCCCTAAAACTGATGGTCTTTTACACTGGGGTTGGCATACCTCCAGAAACTAAGTCCAACAGTGTGTGTGCACGATTTCCCATGTGGGTGTTGGAATTTGCCTGGATGGGTATGGTTCCTAGTAAATTATGCTAGGGAGTTAGGGTTAATGAACAAGTAATTAAGGCCTTTTCACAGCAGACAAATCTCAGGGTTGACGCAGGGTTGACGGATGGGTTAAAATGTGCGGCAATTCACACTTGAATTTTCAACGTTGGGCCAACCCTACGTCAAGCCTGAGATTGATTTCACTCCCAGTTGAACTCAACCAGGGTTGAGATTCTCAACTCGTTTTTGGAAGTCTGGCCAGGGTTCAAAACAGCAGTAGTAACCGAGCGAAATCAGCTCGGTTTGCATGAAACAAAGTGTAAAACGATGAGGGGTTGAAAGTGGGGTTGGAAAAATCATAAACCCAACCTGGGGCAGTACTGGGTTTGCCCAGGGTTGAGTTAAACCCGGGTTGAGAGGCTCTAGTGTGAAAAGGCCTGAAGTTCTACGCCAGCAAGCTTGTGAATTTCTTTTTGTGTTTTTGTGTGTAGGTTTACAGATAAGCTGATAACAATCAGGAACAGACATGCAAATGTCGTGGAGACAATGGCACAGGTATGTCAATCCTTGTACAGTGTTTAATATTTTATTGAAACCCCAAGCACAAATTAAAGCTATAGTCCATCATTTGCAGCCATCTGAAAAGTAACTGGCGTAATTATTGTTGAAAAACAAACTTGGTTGAAAGATAGTAAGGGAACTAAACTCCCTGTGAAATTATTCTTTCTGGGAAGCTGTCATTTTGAAGTAATCAACGAAAGAAGGCCTTTCCAACGGTGCGTCTTAAGACGTACCGTAGGAAAATTTAAATTAGTAGTTCGTTTTGTTATTCGGTGAAGCGCGCGCAAGCATTGGCATGACGCATACGCGCGCGAGCGGTTGCTATAATTCGCCGGATCAGTGCGCGACGTCGCGTACAGCTGCAATTCAAAACATGATTCAGTAACTTTTGATTTGAAATTGAGATCCTAGAATGCTGTTTTTCTCGGAATATACAGCTGAAGCTTAGCTGAAACTTCATCAGGTTAGTTGTTCAGTATCCTTCATTAGATTTTGAACACTTTTGTTGCTTCAAACGGACAAAAAATGCACAAATTACAAATGATGGACAATATCTTTAATTTCAGTCCGTTGAAAAGTTGTCATTTTGGGTTGTTGAGATCCAAGTTTTGGTGCCCTTGAAAATGATCAACAGTTGTTCAGAATTCAGTGATTCTGTACATAGTTAATAAGTTGAATATTGGGTTTGATGTCAGTTTCTCTAGCTTGTACAAAATGTAATATTTTATTTCAAACTTCCCCGATGCATCGAATATACAATGTATACTTCGTAGCGAGAGTGTAACATTGTTAACGTATGTTGTGTGGTTTCCATGGCAACAGGGGGTGATGGAGATGAGGCAGAGCTATGAGGTAGAGAACTTCGAAGAGAGCAACATCCAGTATTTCTTGGATCGATTCTACCTGTCTCGAATCAGCATAAGAATGCTCATCAACCAACACAGTGAGTTTAAAGGGACTAGGTCTCTCTCAAAGATAGCTATCTCTGTAGGAGAACTGTTCTGCGTATTTTACGCAATCAAGCACGCATTGCCCAGAGTTGAAAATGTTCCAAACACGCGTGCTTGTTGCTCGAAATGTGTTCGAAATATGCCACACCCGATGCCCGTTATGCAAGTTGACACTAAAAAAACTGATGCCCGTGGCTAGTCTGTAGGAAATGACATCATTTGAGAGAGACCTATACAACATTTGCAAACATCAAAAAACGAAATTGCAAAATTATTATGAAATACGAGGGGGGAGGGGGGAGTAAAAAATGTACTGTTCATAAAAATTGTTAAAAAGGGGCCCCCTCCTGGATATGTCACTGTGTGTCTTATCTAATACTTTTGCATGGAGCTCATGTACACAGATCAGTGCTTGAAATTACTAATATTTATTTTACATCATACTTTTTTAATGAAGGTTTTCATGGGAATACAATTTAAGTTACACAAAAAAAAAACGGTCATCAAACGATGTGTACGGTATATCCAGACCCCTGTCAACAATTTATAACAGCAAGATAAAAACTACACTCAAAAAAAAAATATTAAAAAAAAATAATTTACAAGATAAAGATAGCAAGATAAAAAAATAAAAATTAAAGAAATTGCATTACAGTGACAAGAAAAAAACAGTTTTAAAAATATATTTCTAAGTTTCGTAGAACTTTACAAATCTTGTCAGCCCTCGAACAAACTAGTCCATTGCAAAATGACATTTAATCTCTGTCTTATTTACAACAGCCATTTCATCATTTCAGGACTAAATTGCAAATGCAGTTCATTGTTTGAATTTCCTGCAATTGTATTAAAGTTTGACGATACTTGTAGATTATGAATGCAGGCCAGGGTGTATACAGACCTTCAGGTAGAGGTCATCAGTGCATCAGATCAGATGTTTTGTGCTGTTTTAAATACAATGGTGTTGATCCACCAACCCCATATCCTATCAGCCTGATCAAAGAATAGCAGGATTACACTTGTGTCTTTATAGACACGGCCATAACTTGCAATGTAAATATTAATCAGGATGGTAGACATCCTGAATGCACGCTAAAAATATGTAAACCATATAACAATTGGACTACTACTCTGCAGACAAATTAGGTCTGTTTTATTTGTCGTACTACTGATATGCATTTACATGTACCGGTACAGTTCCTTGATGTGTATGCAACCTCAATGACAGTCTCCTGACGATGACTAGAGCAGGCTAGTCGAAACGTTGAGACCAAAGACAAGTTCGTTTAGAACTTACAGCAGGACTGTTCTTATCAGAACAAAAAAACTACTTGGCAAAGTTGATAATAAGCAGGACAAGTTCTTTTCAGAACTAATATCTTCTAAGCAGTAGTTATTACCACATGGTGTTACCGCAAACCGAAACGATACCGATACCCCACCATGCAAAGCCTCAAATCTTATAACCTCAATGAAGCTGTCTTACATGTACATTATATTTTCTTGAATTTTTTTAACGTGGAAAAAAAACCCCTTCATGTCAAACATAGCTTTGTATACAAGGGCTGCGCATCGGAACCGGGTGCCCGAGTGCCTGGCAGTTGGTGTCGGGAACCGGTTCCAGATTATGGGATCGGGTACCCATAACAAACATTACGAATAACTTCAAAAAAAGTTTTGACTGTCATTTGTAAGGAATTTTCGAAATGAACATCGGGCTACACCAAACAAAACATATTTCACGTTTATGACACTCGCGAAAGTTGCAGTTTACACCATAAAGCTATAAAGCTCACTGTACACACTTGTATCTTTGCAGTATCCCCTCCTAAACCAGTACTACCAGTAAGTGCTCACTTCTATACCACAGGCCTCACACTCACAGCGAAACCTTTAAAACCTATAAAAACCTATATTTCAACTCGGGAGCCTTTTTAAAGTATCCTATAGGTGGTGCAAAAGAAGGAAACCCACTTTTGACAGGAATTTTAACTACTTACTTAACTTATTTGAACTGTTTTTTTAATATATAATGTACATGTGTAGTGAAGTATAGCTCTTCGACCATACATGGTGAACAAATCTTTACAAAAAAATATGCAAGAATAGTGTTATTATGCTAATTTGAATACAAGTCACCAAAATCGCTGTTACCGCGTGTAAGTGTAGCCATGCTAGTGTAGTGTGTTTGGTCTTCAAATCAAGCTCCGAAGCTCAGTCAAGCGGATGGAATAAAGCCGTCTGTGGACAAACAGGTTTGGCACATGAAATTTTTAAACTATATCTCAGTGACAAAGTATGCATTTGCAGTCATTTTTTTCGTAACTTATGTTTAAAGATCAATACTTTAATACTATTAAACTAAATTGTTGAAATATGCTCAATAACTAGGTGGAAATTGATGTCAAAAGTGGGTTTCCTTCTTTTTGCAACACTCTGTATAAGCTATAAATATCCATTTTTATTCTGCCATGACATATTTAAACAATTTTAAAAGAAAATTGTAAAAATCGATTCAACCCCACAGTTTCGTTATCATAATGCCAAAATAACCACACTGTCAATATACCTCTCCAAGATTTTTTTTTTCATACCAGTAAGTGTTTTAGATTTGAGCAGTTTGCATGACATCTATAGGCAGTCTGACTTGGACATTGGAAACGCAGCATGCACAAGTCACCTGACAAAACACAATTTGCTATATTTCTGCTACCTCATGCTGCAAATTGTACTCTAAAAACCTATAAATGCCTACATTTGGCACTTAAAAACCTTTAAAAACCCTTTTTATGTTTTTTAAAACCTAGCAAAAACACCTCCTGTGTTGATGAAAACTGGGCATTGTGAGGCCTGATAAACATATTTCAAGGGGAATGTGTGTACGTGTGTCTTGGGGAAGATGGCAAGATAGACACATGCAAAAGGTCACAACCTTTGCCAAACTATTTGGCTTTTGATAAACAAGAACTCTTCAGATAACAGAACTACAGTACATAGCAATAAATCCCATGTACATGTAAGTGTCAGAAGTCAGATGTCCCTGGCAGTGTGGTTGGAATTTGTTTGTATCATGAGATTAAAGTACCCAGAGAACTTCTGTCTACATGAACATGTATGGGTCAGCCTAAATCAGCCTTGATGCCCTTGACCTGGTGATAAATCTGCCATACTTTTTCCGAAGTGACCCCAGGCCGGGCCTGACCTACATGTATACACATTTACATGTAGGTTAAATTATGGTAGCTGTATTTAACATGTTACAATACCTGACCTGCAAGATGTAGCCAAACTTTTTGAAAGTCTGTGCTCGTTTACACATTGCCTTGTTTGCCCTGCCTATCGCTCATGTCTGTTGAAACTGCACTTGTGCTGAAATGTTGAGCAATTTTTACAACATATTTGTTAACCATGTTAACCCTGAGACAAGATAAAGTTTGTGGTAGCACCATGTGAATAAATCTGTTTTGTGAGTACATGTACATGTATGTGTGGTTCTGAAAAGATTTTTAGTATCTGTCTTAGTATCTTTCCACCATGCAAACCTTCAAATTTCATGTTAACCCTTTTAGCATCTACATTATGTACATTGATAATTGCACATTAAAACCCTGGAGTGCTGAGACATGTACGTGTATAATATAATTACCGTACAAAAGTTTTAGTACAGAAAGTAACAGGCAGGGTAGTTTTGGGCGGTATATGGACAATGCTCAGTTGTTCAAAATTGTTTCTGCTTGTACCATGTGTGTTAATGTTATGTACCTCTTTCTTTGGCTATTTATGTGTGCTTGCCCTCCCTTTCGACCGCTGTTTAAACTCCCAAACTCACTCCTATTCCAACCTATACCCCTATCCCCCTATCCCTAACCCTAGTTTAACATCTTCCCTCCTATACAGATGTTCAAACATTTTATATCGGAAAGAAAAAAGTGTTTGAAATTGGAAGAACAGGATTTCCAAAAATGGTAAATAATCTAGTACAGGTGCCACAAAATGTGTCAATGAGTGGAAATTATGCTTGATCATGCAGGAAGTCATACAGTGTGACATACACGTACAAGTTTCCTTAATTTATGTTTGCGTAATGCATGGCACATCCTGTTGCATAACTCACTTGGCTGAATACAGCCCTTAACATTTTGGAAATTTGAATACAGGAATATAATACATGTATACGTATGTGTAATCCAAAACGTACATGTACTTGTACATGTACATTGTTATATTTACCAGTGTTAAATCTAACTGATGATACTGATCATAAAACAGTAGGACAATGCAACATGTACATGTATTTACATCCCGCAAAGATGGAAATATTTTTCCTACGCAGCAGGTTAATGACTTTGATGCTAAGCTTTGGCTTTTTTTTTTTTTTTTTTTTGGTGCTTTTTTGTAAGAAAAAAAGAAGAATAGAAACATTTTATTATTTTGTATGTTTATTATTTTCCCTTTGTTTTTAGGGTGAAACAATTCGGTGAGAAAGAGCCCACACATTGGGAGATTAAAAAAAACCCCAAAAACATGAAGTTGAATATAATCTCATAGCTGTGACCATACACTGTAAA
The DNA here is from genome assembly GCF_015706575.1 of Patiria miniata. Lineage (NCBI taxonomy): Eukaryota > Metazoa > Echinodermata > Asteroidea > Valvatida > Asterinidae > Patiria > Patiria miniata. The sequence continues at coordinate 173,827 of NW_024037050.1, forward strand.
ACACTTCTTTTTCGTCAATTACCCGGTACCACAAGTTTAGATGAAACGCAAAAGTGAGAACAAGAATGTGATAAAATGATGACGAAAACATTGAATGAGAAGAGGGCATAATTATTATGAAAACCTCAACATGTCAGGAAGAGTGAAGAAAAATGCTAATATTAAACATAATTGTTATTGCATTAAAAAAGTACCTTCACTTCTGAAGTTATTCAGAATATTTATGTTTTAAGTTAGTTGAGATAACTTGTTATATAGATATACATACCTGTACAGTATACATTGTACTACAGATTGTCAGAAGTACATGTACTTTACATGCAATTTTATCTTGTTTCAGTTTTGACTGATTGGTTGTTGGTACCGGTAGATATCATTTGCTTTCATTGATTAATCAACAGATTACAAATCTTTTGGTTGATTGCCGGATCAATTGGTCATCAAGTCAAATAATGATGTGCCATGCATGTGTAAGCACAACCAGTGATGTTTTTTTGGTGTTTTTCATCTTTCAGCGTTGATATTTGGTTGTGCACCGAAGAGCCACCCAACGCACATAGGCAGCATCAACCCTGACTGCGATGTTGTGTCTGTTATCAAAGGTAAATCCTACTGTTTAAAAAAAAATATGAAAAACGTTATTATCCTAGGTTTGCAACATTGCTAATGCCGCTAGCATTGTGACTATGGGCTGACATGATCCCTGGCTACATGTACGTGGTATGGTTACCACTTGATGTTCCGAAGGCATAGTCTGAAGGTTCAATAGTCCGAAGCATTCATTAGTCCAAAAAGTCAATAGTCTGAAGGCTTCATTTAGTCTGAAAATTGAAAGAGGTTACATAATCCAAGGTTCGTTAGTCAGAAAAGACGATAAGGTTCAACAGTCCGAATCGACAACTCATTTTCAGCACTAGTGCTGAAAGTGAATCCTTAAAGTTTAGTATGGATTCGGTTGGGATTCGGTTCAGCAATTTTTCTCTGAACATTGGTTTGGTTCGGGTCTGGCAGTAATTTAGAATGTCAAAATTTCAGGTTGCTGAAAACTTTTAGGTTGCCTAAAACAAGAAAAGATTGTTTCAGTATGTAGGCGAGGAAAGTTTCTTTATTCCATAAGGAGTGTTTAATACCGCCCAAGCACATGTTAATTCCAATTCATAAATACCTTTTTTTCATCAAAAATCTAAACTTTTTGGTCCAAAAGTCAAAACGGGTTAAAAGTTATATATTTCCAACGATTTTGTTCTCGCGAAAAGTCGTAAACAACTCCTTATATGGAGATTGGCGCACTCATCGCACGAGGGGGCAATGTGGCGCATCACGAAGCTGTGCTGGTGTATTATGAATTTGGGACTATGAAATACTGACTCACTGGTACCGGTAGTATTGCACATGCCTATGTGAGGATTGTGAGCGTTCAACCAATAAAATGGTAAAAGGCACTGGATTTCATAGGAGTCCAAATTCATGTGACACTGGAAAAGGGTTTGAGACCAGCCAGCCGCTCTTTATCAACCGTTTAAAACCAGCCATGTGGCAGGCTCTCGACCAGTAGGAATGAAACTGTCTTGGTATTTATGGATTCATATTAAAGAATTTTTCTTCTCTATCATTCCCATGTAGATGCCTACGACGGAGCCAAATACCTATGTGACCAGTACTACCTTGGCTCACCAGATGTTGAAATTGAATGGATCAATGGTAAGAATGAATACTGTAGCCTTTCAGCATCATGCTTCTACCTTTGCTAAACACTATCGAAAAGGGAACTTTTATCATCAATTCCATGAGTTGAAGATACAAAATTGAGAGTGACTGTTTGTTTGCTTTATTTCAGCTCGGGATAAAACTGACGGCATCAACATGGTGTATGTACCATCCCATCTGTACCACATGTTGTTTGAACTATTCAAGGTAGGTTTATTTGCATAACTTGATATTTACCCAGCTGGAAGGCAATTTCCCGTTTATTTCCGTTTGTTATTATTAATTGGTCCAATTTAGCATATGGAAACACAAATTTAAATTCAAAAATGAAAATGGAAATTGCAGCACAGTAGGGCAGAAGCTGACGCATGCATTGTTTTTATTTCAGTCATTTAGTCTTTAAAATGACTTGATGATCTTTTCCCTGTAAAATGGTAATTTCTGTCAAACTCGCAATTAAATTGTTGGCATTACATTTTCTTACTTCGGTTTCCCTAAAAAGGACAATTCCGTAAATTTTAACTTTAATGTCAGACGCTTTAATGTTGTTGGAAAACTGAATGTGATACATCGTTAATATGTGACATCTAATGAGCAGAAAACAATTACAGACCAAACTATTCAGGTACATGTACCACCAAGTTAACGACTTTGTACATCAGGCATGCAAGTTTTCCTCGGATCAGCTGATTTCCTCTTTCTTGACCTCCCATGGGTGTCACTGAAAAAAGAAAAACACTGTACAAAGTCTTGGAAAGATTTTAATTTCCTCTTTTTTGTGACTTTCCAGTTGCATGCCTGGTACATCAAATTAGGTTTTGCCCTTTACCAACGTATAAACACTGTATACTCGGTGTGTTACCTCCCGAGTGAAAGTTGGAAAAAATCACTCGGGTGGGACTCGAACCCACGACCTCCTGCTTTCTAGTGCAGACGTCTTACCACTCGACAACCCAGCTAACGGAATCAGTTGGCTGGACTCAAATCTGATGTACAACCTGCAGATTGCCATTACAGTGCTCTACCAACTCAGCTATTGAGCCTTATATTGGTGGCTTACCTTTTGGTTAATTTGAAAATAATTTCAATGGAATATTTTTAAACATGTCGTACATCTAAATCAATATTAGGTTTTGCCCTTCAACGAAAGCAGGAGGTCGTGGGTTCGAGTCTCACCCGAGTGATTTTTTCTAACTTTCACTCGGGAGGTAACACACTGAGTATACAGTGTTTATACGTCGGTGAAGGGCAAAACCTAATTTGATTTACATCACCCCAACACAAAATTCCATCTTATGGACCTTGTACATGTACATCATATGGTCAGACATACATGTATGTTGGATTTTACAAAAGTATTTTTTGTGAAGTTACATGTACATGTGTATTGATATTGTTCTGTTATCACCCTGAACTTAACTTACATCAGGATAGTAAAAATGATAATGATTGACATGAATTCCTTTTTTGTTGTTGTGAAATCAGTTATTGTTTGAAAAAAAATAACCGATGCATTGATGTTTCTGCTTTCTCAGAATGCCATGCGTGCAGTAATGGAGCATCATGGTAACAGCGTCATCGACTACCCAAAAATAAAAGTGTTGGTGACAAAGGGGAAGGAGGATGTCACAATAAAGGTATGGACACAATGACAGGTCTGGTGCTTTAAAATGTATTGTTATCCGCTCCGTTCACAAGTACCCCCTCACCGGCAAAGAAAGTACAGTTGGGGGTGACCGACTGATGCCATCTTGCCTGACTGCAATTTTGCCACTACGCGCGGCCACCACTAGCACTGCGTGTACATAGTACAACTGAATCCCCTGGTGTACGTGCGTCACACACAAGGAACGGTGCGCATCAACCAGTGAAATGTCCCGCCCATGGGACGTCGTTACTAGGTAAAAGGGCACCCTCTTTCGTTGGCGCACGGAGCCCATATCGTGTGCTTGGATACTGTACTTTCCTTGTTCTAGAACGCTCGTGTGTCCAATCTATAAAAAAATGCATCCACCGCATTCATTGCGCGTGTTTCACGTGTGTATAGAACCTGCATGCGCGCTAGCGACTTAAAACTGCAACCGCCCAGTCTCGTGTCCGGCGTGAAAGCACGCGTATCAAAGGTTACATCACAGTGATTTCATTTATTTCTCGCTCAGTATTAAGTTTCAACCGTTTATCTTTATTACAATCGTTTATCTTTATGACACGCTATAACAAAACAATTGTTGACTGCTGTGATGTTTGATATGTCGTTTGTTAGCCCCCTCTGGGTGCATAGCACCCTCGGTTTCACCTCGGGTGCTGTACGCCCCTCGGGTGTTATAAACAGCATATCCCACATCACAGTAGTCAACAATTGTTAACTGTCTATGCTATATTCAAATTCTACTCCTGCAAAATACCATTGTTTTGAGTTGTTATTTGTTGAGCAAAACAATTTTGGTTATCTTTTGAATGAGACATTGAATGAAAAACTTATTCCAGAATAATTGATTATTTCAATTATTTCTCATGGGTAGACTGGTTTCCCCTCCCCTATCAGAATAGCCTTTAGTCAAGGCCGGCATGGCTATTCCTGGACGTGTGGCGACACATTCATGCAATACAATGTAATACAATGTAGTACAAGCGCTAATGGGTTTTTAAACCTATTTTCTCAGCGTTCTCGGTAGATGTTTGATTAACATTGTCTACCTCCCTCCCCCCCCCCTTTGTTTAACCAACAGCTGAGTGATCAAGGCGGCGGCATTCCCAAGACCCAGATTGAGAAGCTCTTCAACTACATGTACTCCACTGCGCCCCTTCCCCCAAAGCCAGGCACTACTACCATCCCCCCACTGGTAAGGAAACACAGACTCCCCCAATCCTACATGTAGGTCCAAAACACCCCCCCCCCCCCCCCCCCCCCCCTGTCACCTTCAATCCCCAACAGTCGTTGCAGGGACGGGTCTCACATGTCCACAATGTCACTGAAGGGATGGATCATAGAATCAGAACGGTTCAGTGAAGAGAATGGCAATGATTATGGGTTCACCACAGAGCTTAGATCAAACCTATAGAGAGCCAACTGCCTTATGCGACATAGTTTACTGGGCATATTCATATGTTTGCAGTAAAATGGTAAATGAAGCTGATACAACTGTACCTCAAAAACTGAAACGCACAGCAATCAGTAAATGACTATTTCACCTCGCTCATTTCAACACACTTGCACCTACCCGCTACAAACTATTGGTTTCATACGTACATGTACTTCAATATAAAACCGTCCCTATGCAGTCACTTCTGTTGTACATGTACTCTCGCTTTGCATTTAGAACTCACAGGTGAACTTGCATTCCATTTGATTTTTTATGTTCTACACCACGGATACACTGGAGTGTCATGGCCTAGCGGTTAAGAGCACCGGGCTCATGCTCTGGTGTTTCAGAGGCAACAGTGGCGTGGGTTCGAGCCTGGGCCCGGACACTTGTGCCTTTGAGCAAGGCACTTAACCATTATTGCTTCGTCTTTCGGATGGGACGTTAAACCGGAGGTCCCGTGTGTTGTATAAGGCCTAACGCACGTAAAAGAACCCAGTAACACTATTGCTAAGAGAAGGGGTTTGCCCCGGTGTTTCTGGCCTCCTAGTTATACTCCCTTGTGGAAGTCCTTAGGAGAAGAACCAAACAAGTACCAAGTACTAATCAAAATGTCTGTGCCCAGGAGGCGTTGGAAAGTATTCTGTGCAAAGGAATGAGGAGTTAGTATTCTAGTAATTTAATACAGCTCTATGGGGTAGACGCTCTCTGAAGTTGAGTTAAAAAGTTTGTTAGTGTGAGTAATTTTAAGGGGTTGTGAAAAAAATGTGAAAGAAAAACAGCTCGATTGCTCACATGATAATTAGTGGATTTGTCCGACAATCAAGTTAATATTGAGTCTTGCGAACTCCACTAAATTCCTGATCTGAATAAGCCAACATTTGAAAGTATCTGGTAAGGTTGTGGAAATTTGAGAATAAGTCTTGCACTTTAAGCCGGCCTCAGGTCGACCTGCGATTTGCTTGGGCTGCAACGGAACTGGCCTCGGTCTAGGTGTTCATTAGGTGTCCGTGATGGTATCTAGATGCTAAAAACATAAACATTAGTCGCGCGATATGCACTGTACGAGGCGCGAACAGCGACCTCATGCGGCTGCAATATGCAAATCAGTTGGCAAAGAACGAACTGTTGTTGCAGCAAGTAACTTGCTTTGGCTTAGCAAATATTACCTGTCCTTAGCAAATTCGTTTGGCCTAGCAGCTGCATGAAAATGGCCCCAGGAAATAAATCACTATGTTTTGTTTTGTTTTCTTAGGCCGGCTACGGTTATGGTCTTCCCATCTCCAGACTCTACGCCAAATACTTCCATGGGGACTTGACCGTGACGTCTATGGACGGGTATGGCACTGACGCCGTTGTCTACCTCAAGGTAAAGCAAGATGCACAGTTACATGTGCATGACATTTTAGCTTTGCAAACTGTAGCGGCCATTGTAAACTACCTACCAGTAGGTACACTTTCCCATGGGCATATGGGTCATTCTATTAATTTAGGGTCCAAAGTGTGACATTTTTTTCCCTGTCCCTGTTACCTTGGTACTTTGTAATTTGCCATACAAGTATTATCAAGAATAACTTCAAGTTATTTTGTGTTTCTTGGGTAGGTAGTTTGCTATTCATAATCACTCTTGGATGACAAGTGCATTAAAGAGTGCATCTGAATTATAAAATCATTGATGTCAGATGTAGAACGGACAGGCCAAAAAGTGGACCCTAAATTTACAGAAATACCCATATGTTTATTCATAATTCGATGTTGGCCAAAAATCCCCCGGTTTTTTATTTATTACTGTGCCTCATACATATTCATGATTGAGAGCCAAATTCGGTCTGCTCCATTCACCATTACGTGCCAAAGCAATGCCCTTGTCACAATACATTTGAATAGCTGGGGACTTGGTGACTTGCGATTGACTTCTGATGGACTTGTAAGGACTTGTGATGGACTCGACAACGCTACTTGAGCTTACCCTTCTCCGGATCTGTCCCTGGTGGTCACCACATCTTAACAATATGTGTCTCACTCTGTGTGTATCAGGTTCTGTCAAGTGAGGCCAACGAACTGTTACCGATCTACAACCGCGCGACGACACGCATCTACCAGGCCAACACACCAGTCAGTGACTGGAGCTCCCCTGCAGGTTGTATACGACCGTTCAGCACACGTCACTAGAGCCTCAGCCCCCTCCCCAGTCCTCATCTCCCTCCCCCCTCCACCCAAAAAAAACAAACACCTAAACAAACCAAGTACGACAACAGGATTTGATTCAGGGACTTCTATTTCAGTTGTAGTATTCATGTCATACTGAGAAGTGTTCGTGCAAGTGGAGGGTGTCTTGTCTTGTTTTCGTCGCTGTCTCTCCTTATTTGGTCCTTCACGGTGAAATCTAAAATTCAAGGAAGCACAGCGCGCTTTTCTGATTGTACATTTGACATTTGGCTCCAGTTTTTAAAATTCATTCACACTATGGTCTCTATCTGTTGCTTGAGGTTTGATCCAACCAGGCCCCAGTTTCATTGCGCTCGTTAAGCTTGAAAGGTTCTGCATAAGCACCATAGAGCTATATTAAATTACTAGAGACTAACTCGCCGTACACGGTGCAAGCTTGATGGGCGCATCCATGCTTGTGCACAAACCTTTGGAAAGCTAAGAACTTCAGGTAGCCTTCGTACGGCTGTTTGTGTTGAAAACCAATGTGTAAATGGGGCTGATTCCCACTTAAACCGAAACGTACAATCAGTAATTGCTTGTAAGCGTTCATTTCGCTCTTACAAACAATGTACACGTGTGTGAACTGTATTTACCTCATGTGATTTTCTTTTTTGGGGGGTCTCAAAGCTCAGGAATTAGTGGAATATTCCATAACACCATTGGGCTATGTCTGATGTTACAATTGTGACGACCTTTACTAGACTGTTTGTGCACTCCCTAGACTTGCCAAAGAAATTGTCTCAAATGAGACAAGAGCCTAGCCAGTTACCTCTGTCTTAATACAAGTGGGATTGTTATTTAAAGGTAATATACAACATTTGCCTTGGCTGTAATTTTCAGAAACGGATGGATTTGGGGGTTAATTAGTACTTTATAGCACATCTTGTTACACTGCATGCTGACCTGTTTAAAGTTTTGTGTTCATAGATGCTGGAACATCCAAGAGAAAAACAATGCTTCAGATGAAGCAGAGCAATTTATAGAAATTGGGGAATTGTCAGGTCTGGGAACCAGACTCGCTGGCTGGCACCCGTTCACAAAATGTGGACTAACTACTTAATTTGGTAAATTGGGGGCAGTACTTGAAAAAAAACACGTTTTTTTTTCCAACGACTGTCAGCTGACCATCGTTCGAACTTGACACGAAAATTCCACTTTCCTTGAAAAATGGCAGAACACTAGGTGCCGTGATTTTACAGGTTGCTTGAGATTATTACAGTCGAATGAGGTATTTCATAATTTGTCATTGCAAATGTTGTATATTACCTTTAACATGACAATATCTGTACAGATTAAAGATACAGTCCATCATTTGTAATTTGTGGATTTTGTTCGTTTGAAGCAACAAAAGTGTTCAAAATCTAATGAAGGATACTGAACAACTAACCTGATGAAGTTTCAGCTAAGCTTCAGCTGTATATTCCGAGAACAACAACATTCTAGGATCTCAATTTCAAATCAAAAGTTACTGAATCATGTTTTGAAGTGTTTTAAATTGCAGCTATACGCGACGTCGCGCACTGACCCGATGAATTATAGCAACCGCACGCACGTCGTGCCAATGCCGCGCGCGCTTCGCGGAATAACAAAACGAACTACTAATTTAAATTTTCCTACGGTGCGTCTTAAGACGCACCATTGGAAAGGCCTTCTTTCGTTGATTACTTCAAAAAGACAGCTTCCCAGAAAGAATAATTTCACAGGGAGTTTAGTGTTCCCTTACTATCTTTCAACCAAGTTTGTTTTTCAACAATAATTACGCCAGTTACTTTTCTGATGGCTGCAAATGATGGACTATAGCTTTAAATGCAAGTGATTGAAAGCCAAAAATGTATATATGCATCCATAGATTTATGAAGGAATATGATGACAAAGAAAGCTGACAATTATCAATTGTCAAGCTTTGACAAAGTATAATTGTTTTACTTAAAAAAAACCACTTTGAGTCAGAAAGTGAAATACATGTAGTCTGTTGTCCATTATACAAAATGTACAAATATTGACTTCTTTAACTCATGGTATAGTAAAACTGTCCTCCCGAGGTGATACATGGAGCATTCCATTTTCCCGAGGCGAGGCCCAGAAAACTAGACTGCTCCATTGATCACTGAGGGAGGCTAGGTTTACTATACCACAAGTTAAAGCAGTCAATATTTGTTTTATAACACCTCACCCACAGATTCTGCTTGATTTTAAGCGATATGTGTAACTGATAAAATTTAATCTAACTACAATTAAAATGTGTGTCTATTTCACTACAAAATTAGTCGAAAATTTACCTGAACTTTTCCAAATTACCCTGTATCAAATGTGTGAACCCAGCTCTGTAGCGCTAGTGTTTGGGAACAGTGCACGCAATGCGCACACTTATATGCATTTGCACAAAGTACCTGTTGCTATGCGTATAGTACTGTGATTGCTAGATGTGTATAGTCTTTTGGGCCGCCACAGCAAGATAGCGAAAATAGCGAATACCGGTGTGACTCGCTCTCGGCCAATCAAGATACAGAATCTGTGGGTGATGTGTTAAAAATACATGATATTGGAAGAAAGCATTGATGACATAATGGTTTAGAAAAAGAATTCATACATACATGTAGATACCTCAGGTTCCAAGCTAGTACTAGTCCAACTTCGTATGAAAAATCCGTTTATTTGATGTTTGGTCATATAATTTGAACATCCTGTATATACATGTACATTTAGCAGTGCCGTAGTAAAAAAGAATAATTTTTTTTAATGCACCCTGTGCATTAATCTGAGTATCGCCCGTTATCCACGGAGCCAGGTCCTGTATAACGTCTGGAATGTCTGGACATGCAGATTTATGCAAGCCGCGCCAGCCAATCGGAGTCGACTTTACTAAATCATGACGTCATTTCATTCCTAAATCAGGACTAAATGGTTTGATTGGTCAAGCTTTCGCCATGGTCTATTACATAGACTAACTGTACATCGTTTCGCATATAAATTACCACATAAACACCGCGTTGCATATAGCGTTACCTCATATACACCACGTTGCATAATAAACTACCTTTGCAAATGTGCGAGACGAATATGTGTACGGGATGGGCACCACATGCAGAGCATAGAACTAATTTGCACCAATGAAAGCAACTCCGACAGTTATCAAAGGTTAAATGCAGTGATTTAATTTATTTCTTGTGACTTTTTTTTTTAAAATCCAGATATAACAAAGCAATTGTTGACTGCTGTGATGTGAGACATGGTGTTTTTGTACTCCCTTGATGACGCATAGCACCCTCGGCTTCACCTCGGGTGCTATGCGCCCCTCGGGTGCTAAAAACGCCATGTCCCACATAACAGCAGTCAACAGTTGTTAAATATCTGACTTTTCCCTTTTAATAAAAGCCCATGTTTTGGCAGATGGTCCAGCAGGGATTTTATCACTGAAATTGTTGCAGACATGTAAACTGAAATTAACACACCGAAAACCAAGTTGATTTGAATGCTATGTAAATATCTGTAGATTTGTTTTTTAAAGCTGCACTAGTGATGGGCATTTCAATGTGTTTGCTGTTATAAATAATTGTACATAGATATATTTTATGTAAATTCAGCAACCTTAAGTAACCTTGGTGTGAAACTCATCGCTGTGATTCACATCGATTGTTAACAAGGTGATAATTTTATGGAGTATAATTTAAAAAGAAAACCATCCTGTTATGTAAGGATAATGTGTGTCCATGTACAATATCAAATATTCAACACCAAAAATTATTTACAATCGAAATCCATTGAGGACAATTCAGGTTTATTTCTTTGACAGGAACCACATTTTGAAATCTCTTTTTATTTTTAATTACCGGATCTTTTTTTTATGCCAATCAAAGCTAATTGATTCCACATACATTTGGAATATATTTGTGCCATTTATCTCCCCCGTCCTCTGATTGGTGGGTTGTTGGATAACGTCATCGACATTTTCGTCCCAACCCACGGCCAAGTCGCACCGTGGAAATAAAAGTTCAGTTCCATGGTAAATGTAGAAGTTCCATTGCAAGGTCACACTATTGGTGGCTGTGATCAATCAGATGACGAGGATTTATTCTGGTGTTGTATACAACAAATAAGGCAAAAAAAAAAAGTTCTGCTTCCAGTTTCTCTACCTACCCTATTATGACAGCCTTATCCCTAATTTTTCTAATGAGAAAAAAAACACGCCAAAAACCATCAATTTCGACCTTTTACCCTTGACTACACGCAGACGCCTCCACAAAAAAATGGGCCCCCCGAAAAATTCCCTTCCTACCGACCTTATTTTCGAATGCCATGTAATCGAAAGCAGAACTATTTTTTGTTGGCCTAGTATTAATATTTCACATTGGTGCAGTGGAAAGAATCATTTCATTCGGCGGCAGAAGGAATGTTCCATTCCACTCAGCTTCGTCTCGTGGATTGCAACATTCCGTCTGTCGCCTCATGAAATTCTCACCATTGCACTCATTAACATTCATTGTATAATATTAGCTAGAAAAAAAGTTTCAACCGCCCAAGTGCTTGTTACTGGCTCTAAAGCCGGGTTTTGCTTTACGCATAAATTTGCCTGCCAATATTTTCTGCTTTGTAATATATGGAATTTTGCACCGATGAACATGTTTTTCTTTTTTATCTGAAACCAAGTAGTCGAAAGTGGTCAAAAGAACTTAGCTACAGTAATGTACGCCTATATTTTAAATCCAAATACAAAATGCATCAACATCTAACAATGCCTAAGTTAAACTGAAAGTGTAGTTAATTATTAACACAAAAACATATGGTTCCTTAGTACGTACTAACGCATTTTGCACCGTAGCCACTAATTACAATTTAGCTAACAGTTAAACCTGTATACATAATTAAACGAACGACAGTACTGAGGTTAATGACTTTTTCCCCAGAGTTTTTACTGTTATACATCGCAACGCTCGTAGATTGTTTGCTGCAGGGAAAATGCAAACTGAAAACAAATATTCGTTGTAATTTTCATAGCGGTCTTTCATAGCGGTCTTATAGGCAAAACTTCACATCAGTAAGTTTTGGTAGTTTGTTAAGTTTAATTTGTCTTAAAGAGGTTAATATCTTTAATGTTCCTTTTGTTGAGGTGAACTTGGTTAAATAAAAATCAAAGTTTATTCTCCCAACAAGTACAGTTGTCCTGCGTTCATTGGTATACCTGAATGTATTATGTAAAATATATCTTCATTTTGAAATCGCAAGTTTATGCGGGTTTTTTTCTTCGTACAATCGGTATGAATTAATTATTGCAGCGCACGCTCCTAGCTGCATTAGTTGTTGGGTTTTCTTTCTGAAGAAAAAAAATCCCGCGGATTCCAAAGGATTCGTTATAACAATATGCAGCACGTACGTCTGGCGATAGCGTCGCGAGTTGAGGGTAGCAAGGGATGCGGCTAGTTCCTCCCGCACCCGGAAAACAAAAAAACCCAACAAGCAAACAAACAAAAAAAAACAGCAGGAAAAGTGACAAACCAAGTTCCAGATTTCCCGACACTCTCACCCGTTTTAAAATGTATACGTGCAATTTATAAGTCCGAAGCCAAAAAAGATATTGCAGGGAAAATGTCGTTGCGCTAGCTTACAGGCGCCGTGGTCTCGTAAAACATCAACTTTGACGGCCGGTGTTGTAGTGCTTAGCCATACGAGCAGAGTTTCTTGACGGTCAACACCGTGCAGACAAAGCAGCATCCCATGATGCCGAAGCAGACGGCGAACGTAGTCCGGCGTGCGGCCGCCGTCTCCAGTCGCTCGCGGGTATGATGTTCTCTCATCGCCTGCAAAATGCAAGCACGGTCATTTAAGCGAGGGTTTCCTCGAGGCAAAATAGTCGAAACTAGCTTGGACAATGGAGGCCGGTTAACAGGTCCGAAAAGTGTCTTACGCCGACCAAACCACGATTTAAACATCGTCACTGAATTTCTCTCTTAACCTGAACCGTTTCTTAATAAGCTCTGAGAAATGTGGGTTGATATATAATTTGACCTAAAAGTCGCTCTATTTTATAGATTTAGATCATTTTTCACTTTATGGATAATCACCCTTAGGCCCTATTGATCCTCAACCCATTGCCATTTAATAAAAAAGTTGAACCTCCCAAAATTGAACAGGAAGTGGAAGAGGGTAGGCCTAAATCAAGTTTGACGTAGGCCGTCATATCATGAACGCCCGATGGAAAGTTGTTTAAAGAATACAGATTCTTTGACTTGAGGGGTGCCTTAAATGTGGATATATCTAGGACATTGCTACTCTATGAAACGCATCAGTAGGTCTTTGTTATTGTCACTGTATCGTTTAACTAGGATCAAACTTTTGGGAGGGGGAACTATAATACCTGGGAATACATCAGTTTATTTAAAGACGGCACTAAAATGCACATTATCAATATTGTATTTAGAACACCGACCTTGTGCCCGTGTCTGAGAAGGTTATCTGCGATCTCGTCAGCATTCTCCACAGCCTTATTTACGGCTTCTTTCGAACCGAACCAGCGTTTGTGTCTTATCATCCTCATTTTCCTCTTCCTCTTCTTTGGGAGGCTAGACATCTTGTCGGAAGTCTCAGGCTTGTAACTGCTACGGGTTGTTTGCAGGGGGTATTGTTTAGTGTCGTCGCCGCCCCTAAAGGCACTTCTGGAGACGATTGCAACTTTGTTGTGGGGTAGGCCTAAGCCCGACTCATGTCCATGCACAATGTTTTTCATACTCCTCGGCCCTGGAAATTGAAAGCCAAAGTTAAATTCAAACAGATGGCTTTAATTGCAGTTGACCCGTTCTAGCCCAGGTTGGACGTCTTCATAAGCATTATAACGGTATACCTGGGCTATAGACCGTTCCTATAACTTGGGTTGAAGTCAGACCATGGTCAGACTCTCACCAAAACAGAATAGTGGCACTCAAAAGTGACATTCTGATATTTCTTGATACAGTACATCTGAGCATGCATGGAACACACCTATGATGATCTGAGCAGCTTCTGATCGGTATACTGTACACAACGCCCTGTTGGACTATCTCAGTAGCTGGTATGCTATAAGGACACCTTCTAGGAATGGGGTCCTACAAGTAACGATTACCCTTTAGCCCAGCAGTAATGAAGACATCGTCCAACCCGGGCTACCCCTAATTACTAAAGGACTTTTGAGCGGGAAAATTGCATGTAGCCTAACGACTCATTACATTTTGCAGATTAAAACAAAACTTTAAGGAAACCTATTATAATCATACAAGCATTGTTTTAAAGCTTTCTTTCTCTGAGACTAGATGTGCATAGAATAAAGCTGTTTGAGTGTCTCCACGATACCGCGATTTTAGTTTTTACTTCGTTATGACAGTTTGATAGCTACTCACCACATTGAGAAATCTGCCCCAGCGAAACAGCCGCTAAAACGATGATCCAAATCAACTTAATCTCCATTCTCCAACGCTCTTCATACCAACTAATTAGTTTGTTTAAACCGTCTAGTCCACGCAGCAACAAGTATTTATGTTTTATGTTCTCATCCGAGAACAAAGAAATGTTGTTAAATCTACAACGTCAGACTTTAAGTAGGGTTTACATGTGCGATAAAATTAATTTGTATCTTTCGCGTACTAAATATATTTGAAAATTCGATTGTTTGCGTGCGCGTGACATCAAAAACGTGCGCGCTACGCGATTGCGCGTTTGCCCTCATCATCTAGGCGTCAAGTAGATCTGACATCGCGCATTAAGTAAGTGTCCTCCACTGCTCTCTGTCTGATGCCACGTGCCAGGTGTGTCGATCTTTAAAGTTGACCCCCGTGGTTGACCCCCTCTTGGTAGCTTGTTCTTGTGGATTGCCTCTAGAAGTGCTTGCTTGGCAGGAGTTTCCTCAGGTAGTCTCAGGAAATGGCCTGTCCACCTAAAACGTCTTCGGGTAATGGCAGTACTCCAAGGGATCTCGTTGGCTCTCCTGTACAGTTCTTTACTGGTGATTTTCTTTGGCCATTTTATGCCAAAGATTGAACGCAAAAGCCTTCTGTGAAATACATCAATGTTCTCTTCTAGTGCCGAAGATATTAGTGCCGAGGATATTTTGTGTCTCGAGGATATTCGTGCTACATCATACGGAGGCGTCAGTCCCTCTTCTGTCACGTCCGAGAACTTTGCCTCCGCGGAGCATCATAGTTCTAGTAGACCGACAGCTATCGGATGACACGCCAGCCCATGCAGCCCTTAAGCTTAGCGTCGACGTACTAGGGGGACTCCACCCTGACATTGCCTGGAAGAGACCCAGGGGCCGACCCCGCAACACATGGGTGCGACAGCTAGAAGTTGACCACAAGCATCAGCTATGGCAGTCTGCATCTGATCGCTTGGTCTGGGCATGGCTCAACGTCCCCCATGATGGATTTGGAGAATGATGATGATGATGATGATGATGATGATGATGATGATGATGTGAAGAACAAATGCGAAGAAAGGACCCATTGTCCTGTCTTGTTATGAAAGAGTATTAAATTACCATACCATTCCTAAATCGAATCCGTATTTTTTTTCCCTATATGACCGGTCACCATGGATGGAGACCAAAAACCCTTAAAAGAGATTCCAAATTTTCACTCACTTTGTGCGAAAAGCAATTTCGTATCTAGTCTCGCACCAGTTCAAAGACATGTCACATGGGCCCATGCTCATTTGCATTGATATACTAAAAGTAACCTACCGAATTATTATCAAAAGCGGATTCAAAATTGTATAATGGGTACTTAAACACCCCGTGAAATCATTCCGTCTGGCTTGCTCTCATTTAGAAGAAATTGGAAATGCAGATGATTGCCAACAATCAGTCAATTAATTGATTTTTAAAATAAAGAGTTTCTGTTGATATCATTTATTCGTAATCCAAAAGTTGTGCATGGTTTTTCGACAGTTTTTCGAAAAAGCTTTGTCAGTGATATTTAAAAACATACATTAGACATAGAGCTATAGGACCCGGAGACCCGACTGTACCTCATATTAAACACACAAGAGGACAGGCCACGGCCTCGTTCATGGTTGAACTGAAAACCCCAATGATAAATACGCTCATTGAAAAAAAAAGAAATAGGACAAATACACTCACAACTCACAAAGGTGTTTGCCACACCCATCATACTATAGCTTATTTCATCATCTTTTATTTTCTGTTGATTGATTGATATATAGTTTTTTTGGGGGGGGAGGGGGGTGGGGGTAACCAATCACTTTGGGGAAAACATTTCATCCAAAGATGATCACCCCTAAAAGTAGTCCTGAAGTTCATCGCCACTTTAAAAAATTGATGTCTGCGCTCCATTGTAAAAAATAGAGAGCAATTTTAGGTCCCAATTTTGTAGACGAACATCCCCTTTGGCTCCAGGAATAGTAAATTCTATTATAATACACAATCACTACAACGAAGGATAATTTTTTTATGGACTCCATCGTACGTCTTTGTGGCGTTCTGTATGTGGTCATATATAACTCGAGGGCCGCCCGATAGTCCGAAGGTCCGATAGTCTGAAGGTTCTTTAGTCCGAAGGTTCGGTAGTCCGAATGCACAAAATTTCCATAAGAGTGGGTTCGTTAGTCCAAAAATGAAATAAGGTTCGTTAATCCGAACATTTGATGCAATAGTCCGAACGTTCATTAATCCGAAGGTTCATTAGTCAGAAGGTTCATTTATACAAAGGTTCGATAGTCTGAATTTAGAATAGGTTTATCAGTTCGAAGGTTCAATAGTCCGAAACGAAAATAAGGTTCAATAGACCGAGGTTCATTATTCCGATTTGACAATAAGGTTTGATAGTCCGAAAAGACTATAAGGTTCGATAGTCCGAATCGACAATAAGGTCCGATAGTCCAAAGTGTCATACTGACGAATCGTACGCCCATTCGAACTATCGAACCTTATTCTCAATTCGAATAATCGAACCTTCGGACTATCGAACCCTACTGTATATTCGGACTATCGAACCTTATCATCTATTCGGACTATCGAACTTTATTTTCGATCCGGACTATTGAGCCCTATCGTCTATTCGGACTATCGAACCTTGATTGGATTAATTAACCTTATTCTATTTTCTGACTAATGGGCCCTTTGGACTATCGAACCTTCGGACTATTGGACCTTTGGACTAACAAACCTTCGGACTAATGACCCTTCGGACTAAAGAACCTTCGGACTATCGGGCTGTAACCATATAACTCACGTTGGGTCTTTGCATGGGTGAGCCCACACTAAGGACACTCTGTCAGATGCAAGGGCTATATGGAGCTTATATACATGTACATGCATTTGCTTTATATACATACATGTAAATCATTATTGTATTCTTACCATACATAATTCAGCTTGATGAATCACTTGATGAAGTCGGCAATTCCACGAAACAATTTAGCGGCGCCAATGAAACGTTAACATGGAATTGCCCAAGTAATCACGACCAGTTGGATACATTTCAGGCAGTTCTTTGTTGTGTAACACCAAGTTAACCTATTCAAAAATATTTTGTGTAATTAGCTGGTACATGTACGGTAACTCTTAAGATGTGCTGTACACGTACCTTGGCATTATTTTATCAAGCCCACAATCATATCAGCAATGAACAAGCATGTGAGTTGTACACGTAGGCCTACTGTATGTCTTCATAATGAACACACGGAGCACATGACGTGTTAAAGTGCTTGCTTTTTCACCAGTAATTGACATATCGTGAATAATCACACATCAAACGGGATGAATTCCACACTAGTACATCATAAGACGAATCCAGAAAGCTCTGGAAATGTGAAGACATATTCGGAAACGTGTTTTTAGAGCACACCTTGGATGCACACATCAGGCAGCAGACGCTGGCGGCCAAGATTTGTGGCATTGGTTATTGATGCATGCGGTGCGCGTGACGTGACGACAACGCACTACCTGTACCCAATGATGGTGTAGTACGTCATCATGAATATTTGATTTTTTTTTTATGAATATTTAGTTTATTATATATATTCACTAGCCTTATACTTTAAATACATCAAATAGTCCCGTATTGGCATAGATCGTTCGACTAGTGTAGCGGATAAGGCTGGTGTGATTAAATAACAGGATTACGGGTACGAATTGGGGTGACGTAAGTATCTGGTAATTAGAGAGGATTGGAGGAGGGTAAGGCCAAAAAAAAAAAGTCTCCGGTTTCTGGTATGCGCGCGCGTCGCCGTAGCCATGCGCGTCGGCAAAATGAAACAGGTTTTTTTTCAATGAAAGATGATGTCTCAAAACCGCCAAACTCACTGGTTTGACTGGAATCCTGCTGCTGCACAATTTTAACGTGTTTTTAGATTGGGTTATGGTCGAGAATAAGCTTTATGTGGCCTCTCTGGACTCCCATATATTTGCACTAAGTTTAGTCGGGCACCATTTGCAGTCATCAGCCGACATTTGAAGCGAAAAAATCAGGTAAAAAAAAAGCCGCGTCGCCGCACCACTTTTTGGGCAAGCTCCATACCAGAAACCGTAGACTTTTTTTATTTGGCCTAAAGAGTGAGAGTCGAGGAGGGAAAATAGATGAAAGAACCATAGAAAGTAACCTTTTGGCACTTGAATTTTGATTGATAAAAGTGACGTACCTATACTAGCCTTAATGTTGATTCAAAAATTCTTGCTCTAATTTCATTGGTAATAAGAGGAATCAATTGCAGTGTTCGTAGAATCAACTGGTCAGATCTTCTGGTGATTGTAGTCAGTGTGCTTGGAGAAACATCGGTCAATACCCAAGCTTCCAGTCTACCTGGTATTGCAAAGGCTTCCCGTTGATGTACCTATCGTAGTTCACTTCCATGATGTCAATAATCTGTGCAAACAGAAAAACCACTACAATGCAATTCCTGTGTAAAACAAATTTATTTTAACCCTCATTCTCTGAGGGTAGTTTACTGCATGTCAGTTGGTTATGCCAATGCCCTCCAGCTGCAGTTTATTGGCAGATAGTTTGTCTTAACAGTGAAGGCTCCAATTGGCAGGAGTTGGAGGCCCTGGAGGGTGCCTGATACTGACCAGCTGGGGGCACTCACTTTGTTATCAGAGGACTCTCATTGTTCTCTGTGGCATGTATTGGAGTGCCTGTCCAGTTACCCTTGAAATGACATGGCAGATATTGGAGGGCCGTGCAAAAAACATATGCCATTTTCTTAAGGCACATAATGGCATGCGTTGGAGGGTCCAGTTGGGTAAGGGTTAAAGCAATTTTCACATTATGAACCGGATTGAAGCGAATGAATAATAAATGAAAATAAATGCCACCCCCCCCTCCAAAAAAAATAAATAGAATATTTTTGTCAGAACAGAAAACAGATCAACTTCAGTATATTTTCTAGGTACATGCCAGACTGGTACAGGTACAAGTTATTTTTGGTTTGATGACATCATCAGTCCAAAAAGGGGAGGGAATATTGATTTAGGGCGGAGTGGATACCCGTTAAGATAAAATAACACTTGGAAATACTGCAATTATAAGTGTATGTATTAATAACACCCAACTTCCAGTTTGTCACAGCATTTAGAGCAAACATGGGTGTTGCAGGGGGGGGGGGGCACTTGATACCTGATGATGTCATGATGGCGTAACAACCTTTGTTGAAAAATTGGTTACTCACGTTACGAAAATGTAACGTGAGTAACCGATTTTGTGTATTTTGTTTATCATACATAACACATTTTTCTGGATGTCATCTTTGGTGCTTAGGTAGGTCTAGGTCTACTCTATCTACCATGGGGATAACAGTTATTAAACCTTTTCAGTAATTACAGCCCAAGGAAACTCAAAAGTACATCAAAAATGTAATGTGAGTAACCGTGGAATTGCCCATATGGTAAACTGTATACAAAATCTGTTGGACTCTGATTATTGGTGGTATGCCTTATCCCAGCATAGCATAATCAGTTTACTAGTGTAGTACTCATTCTAACAGATTCCAACAAATCCTGGTGTTGGAGTTTGACTGGATTGGGATTGTTAGGGTTAACATAAATCATAGCCCTAAGTTATTATTAGAATAGGTAGATGGGTCCAATTTTTCTAATAAATTAATTTACTTGGAGCCTGTAAAAATCTTTTATCTCCATGAGTTGTTTTCGTGTCTCGCTGCGGCCCCTGACCACACTACAATAGCATTGCTGGACATGGGTGGGGCAGGCTGGCGTCATCCAATAAAAAAAAAAAAATCTATTCATTTGCATACCAGTTTTCATCGCCTGCTTTGTGTGACCATTCTGCCCTTCAGACTCAAGAACCATTGAGTTTTAAGATCATAGGTCTGGGAGCTAGATAAGCCAATGTAAAAAATTCACACCCACCCATATATGTGATGCGATCAAGCTAAATGAGTTGTTTGTCGGCGATATTTATGTCACATCACTTCATCACATCTCTTGGTGTTCCGACTTCCATAATTTTTGAACTAAAGATGGTACCAGCATGCGGTTTTCACAGCAGTAATGCTGAGATTGTGCTCTTTTGAAATCTGTAATAAAAAAACATTTGACCAGGGTCGACAAACGACTCATGTAGCTTGATCGCATCACATATGCTCATTACAATTAAGGTATAGATGAACAAACGGTGTTCATGTAATCAACCCTTCAACCTGGACTTCGTACAAGTACAAGTATACGGGACTTTGAAGTACAAGTTCCTTGACTGCTCTTTGTTAAACACGAACATATCTGTACTACTTACCGCACCGGGATGAGTATTGGCTGCAGTGTGTGCTGTAACAGTCACCTGAAAGTTGTAACATACAGTGGCCAATCAAAAACAGATGGCAAGTCGAAATCCTGATCACTCTAGTTACCACAAATCTTCTTGGTCCTGGCTCACTGGCATTGTGATTTGCCCCTACGTCAGTAGCCTGGTCTCGAAGAGTCGACTAGAAATTCAACTTTCGTTATCCAATCAGTGTTTGACGAGAGTAATGCGACTTAATACTAGTCTAACAATTGTTACTAATCAGCGTTCGACCCGAGTACGTAATGCTATGGTTAATGACAGTTCTTTATTCAACTTTCTCTTAGAGGTTAGCAAAATGTGAATAACAGAAGAAAAACAGTGCTCACCGGGTAGTTCTAGCCAAACTTTCCCAGCGCCGGGCTTTGGAACAGTGTGTGATGTTCCAACTGGACACGCTCCCCCCAACAGGATGAAATACAATTTAATGCGTTTGTTCCACCAGCGGTTCATCACTTGCCATAATTGCCCCGACGAAGGTGCATCGCAACGGAAGCTCGGCTACAACTACCCAGTGATGAGTACCGGTTTACTTCTGTTATATTCACATTTTGCCATGGTCCACAGTGCTACGTCAGTATCCCTCAGATTGCGCTTAGAGTGTGTGTACATGTGTGACCAAAAAGTATCCATCGACTCTAGCATAAATATTCCACAGTTCTAATCAATTTTTAGTCCTTGCTTGAAAAGTTAATAATCAGGCTTCACACTGTTACCCATACCTGACTCTCTCAAAGACCTACCTTGGGGGAAGACCATAGTGGACTGCTGGCCGGCAGCGGCTCAGTTCGGAAGACGTCGAGTATTGCATGAGAGATCCATCCTTTGTCTAGCGCATTGAGAACTGTGTCATCACTGATGACGTTACCCCGTCCGACGTTGATGAAGACAGGTTGCTTGGTGCAGCTGGACAGGACGTCACCTGAGAGCAGGTCATCTGTTGCTGGTGTTTGAGGCAGCACATTGCAGATGTAGTCACAATCAGCGAGAAGCTCAGCCAAGCCTGACAATGGCCTGTACAATACACAGGGGAACATATAGCTGTGTCTGAAACAGGCTTCCAGATTGTCATCACGTTCCTACGTACAGGGTGTCTAAAAAAAAACCTGAACCTGTATTTGCAACTGACAAAGACCTAGACCTACATGTAGACACAAGTTTTTGACGCGGTCTATTATTCAAATCATGGGAGTTTGATTACATATCCGAGTAGATAGGCCTATAGCCTTTTCAATATAGTTGGTACTAAATCTGTATTGTCACAATAAACCTTTGCTGGTCCCAGAGGGCTAGTCTAGTATCCTCTTTGCGCCTACCTGATATGATTGATTGACTGACTGAATCTCATTCACTCACTGATTCACAACCTGTCACGTGATGTAAACTACATGTAAGTTACCTATCTCACTGACTGACTGTCACTTGGGACTTACCGGTACACTGGTCTGGTATCAGTTTTATGAGGCTTGCCTATTCATGTAAATGATGGAAAATCCTACACTACATGTGGATACGTCTGGTGCCGTTTTTTTGTGTGTAATTTCATCGATACATGTGTAGGCAATACATGTATAAGTAAGTCAAGTCTTGCTGCCAATGGCCAAAGTGGACTGTTTTCATTTCCATCCATCCATTTTACTGCTGCAGCTTACTCTACATAATGTGACCTGCCATATCATAATGAGGAATAACCCCCACCTCTGACTTTTTAAGTTACGCACCTCGTGTTAAAGCGCAAATCATTAGCATTCCAATGATACCAAATTTATTTCTGTACCTTAATTTATTCCAAAGATATACCACAGGAACTTCAACAGTGTCCCACTGAACTTCGTCAACCTAATTTCGAGAAAAACGGCTTTGAAGAAAGAAATACGCATTGCGCCACTAACGGAAGTGGAAAACGTTCTTCCGTTTACAACTTTTGGGGATACATGTATTTTTTTTCCCAACAAAAAGGCATAGTGTGAATACCTTGGCTACTAAAAAATACGAAAAAACAATATAGATTTTGACATGATTTTCTTTAGTGTATCCAACTTCAGGCGTTGATTACTCAAAACATGGTTTTGGGGGTCATTCCTCATTTTTCCACAGTAGGTCACTTTTTTTAAAACCCAACCCTTCCATAGGGTCCAATCCAAGGCCAGTGATCAGTGGTTCCCCCCCCTCCCTTCTGCCCCACAACTAGAAACTCCTGGCAATTAATGCCAAAGACACCAAAGCATTGCTTGAGTACATATCTGTCATCCACAGGCTCTAGTTCGGATACTGTGACATTACTGACAATGGCTGACAAAATAAGATCAGGCAAGCTTAGTAAAGATGTTTCCAGAATTCACAAGTGACAGTCAGTCAGCAAGAGGACATTTGATTGGCCCTCTTGGGACCACCAACTATTACATACAATGTAGGAGAGTTCTGCTTACCTTCAACTAACTCAACAACCCAGATGGTCCAAACGTGGTGCTGTTTTAAAGATATAGTCCATCATTTTTAATTTGTGCATTTTGTTCGTTTGAAGCAACAAAAGTGTTCAAAATCTAATGAAGGACACTGAACAACTAACCTGATGAACTTTCAGCTCAGCTTCAGCTGTATATTCCGAAGAAAAAAAAACATTCTAGGATCTCAATTTCAAATCAAAAGTTGCTGAATCATGTTTTGAATTGTTTTGAATTGCAGCTATACGTGATGTCGCGCACTGATCCGACGAACTATAGCAACCGCGCGTGCGTGCGTCGTGCCAATGCTTGGACGCGCTTCGCCGACTGTTGGAAAGGCCTTCTTTTGTTGATTACTTTAAAATGACAGCTTGCCAGAAAGAATAATTTCACAGGGAGTTTAGTCCACTTACTATCTTTCAACCAAGTATGTTTTCCAGCAATAATTACGCCAGTTACTTTTTGGATGGCTGCAAATGATGGACTATAGCTTTAATTGTACAATGTGTAGTTCATGAAGAATTTCCATTCGTGCTTTGTGCATTTCAAAAGAGACAATTTTTGACATCAACTACACTATGTGATAGAATACACAAGTGACAGTCAATGAGACTCTTAGGACAAACAGTGAACTCCAGGTAATCTGACCCATGTACCTGTATTCATCCACATTTTTGGATCTCTCTTCCGGTCGTAGGTCTCTTCTGCCTAATCCCCATATTCTCATTCCGAAGGCCTTGCAGAGCCGTGCAACTGAGAAAAGACAATGAGGCTTGCATGAATCTTTTGCATGATGTGCTGCATGATAAATGCTGCATAAATGAGGAATGATTCAATTTCCTAGCTGTATACATGTACATGCAAATGCACATAAGAGCTTTTCCCCTCCCCTTACTACATGTCTGGCAAAGCATTCTTCTCAGCTCAAGAAGCCTTAAAAAGAAATTAAGACCAGATCAGAATGAATTGACATCACATGACAAGATATGAGACAAGCTGAACACAGGACAAAGTGCGACAAAATACATGTTGCCAAAAGAAGAATAGAGCAGCAATAAGGCAACAAGCTAGGTCAGATAAGACGAGATGACATGCAACAAGATAAGAGTCAAGGTAAGATGAGACACAGGTCAAGGTAACCTGATCTGATGGAATGAGACAAGACGAAGGCAAGAAGATGAAATGAGTTCAGATGTGATGAAAATGATAAGATGCTATGTGACAACTTGATTGAGCCTTGAGATGAGAGGACTTCAAAATGTGATGCAATGAGATTAGACCAGCCCACAGGGCAATACTAGCTAACTTTCTGTATGTAATGGCACCTGCTGGGCCATCTGGGCAGATCC
Organism: Patiria miniata; assembly: GCF_015706575.1. Lineage (NCBI taxonomy): Eukaryota > Metazoa > Echinodermata > Asteroidea > Valvatida > Asterinidae > Patiria > Patiria miniata. The sequence goes on from NW_024037050.1 coordinate 198,399, forward strand.
ATGTTTGCTCACAAACCAACAGAATGCTGAAAACTGCATATCTTCGCTTAGTGTATTTGAAATAATGCATGAAACCCTGGCAGGACCAAGACCTACATCTTCAAGGTCCACAACCAGTGAACCATCTCACTATGCTCTGCACAAACATCTCAAATTTGCAGGTGTATTTTTGTGTGTGCTAATGTTGATGAAAATCAATAAAAAAAATCATGCATCTGTGGCCACTTTTTAAAACTCTGGCACTGTGCCAGCACTTTTCTACACTCTCCAAAAACACTACAATATTAGCAATTTGTGCTTGTAAAAGGCAGTGGCCTGCATGTACATGTACATTTCTATTCCATCTAACTTCAACACAAATCACACCATTTTGCCCACATAATTTAAAATATCTGGCTGCTCCCGTGACATTTTCAAATATATTTGGCACTTAAGTGAATGAGGAGTTACGTTGTTATACTGGTAATGTACCGTATGTTCACGGGACATCTGTATGAACAACACAAGTGAGATGAAACACAAGATGAGCCTACAGGTACATGATGTCGGCCACATACCGTTAATATAACAAGATGAGATGAGGCGAAAATCTATAGTCACTTGAGGAACTTTGTACTTACTTTCTTCCCCAATGTCTCCCAAACCTATTATTCCGAGAGTGAGGTGTCCCAAAACACGATAGTTTCTACGTTTCCTGAGACATACAAATGGAATCAGAGTCAAATTGCATTTCTATTCATTACTTTTTTTTAAATTCAAAACCTCAATTGCATGTACACATGTACATGTGTATTTAGTTTGCTTTGATAACATTTCTTGCTGTCTGTCTTTTCGGATGACTTTTTCTTCCATACTAAATTTAAGCTTTATATGCTCTATAAGTCATTTGGAACTATACAAAAAACACACTTTTCTTCCTCTTATAAGACTTTATAGGTTTTTAATTTTATTCTCCTAAAGATTTTTTCCAATAGTTATTTTTTAAATTTTAACTAAAAAGACAGCAACCCTCTGAAAAAAAAAGGTTTGCCCGTAACAGATCCACTCTGAGAATAGACTGGTTCCCACTACCTATCTCATTGATTCTAATAGGGGCAGGAACCAGTTTACCCTACAAAAACTGAATTATTTTAGGGGTAAATGATCTACAGTTTTGAAGTAATTACCCTATAACTCACATGGGCCATTTTTGTGTCATTTTATCCATTCACATAAAGTGAACTTAACTTTTGTATTGCTAGAAAAAAAAAACAATTGGAAAGACATTGTATTTCTTTGAATGAAACTCAAAAATGTACAATGTATCATCCATGGACAGTGAATTGACCATTGACCAAAAGTATGGTGTTGCCATCGGCGTCGCATTTTTCAGTTATGGCAGGGACCATATTTTGATCGATTTCATGCAAGACTTCTTGCAACACGGCCATACCTTATTGTGCTTCCGCAGTTGTTAAAATGACCTACCATTCTTTCTGTTCCTGACACTTCTTCATTTCATAAAAATGCCGTTCATGTGCAATCATCTGACCAATCACATACTCAGCCATGCTAGTCCTCAATCCAACACCTAATCGCGTAAACATGAAGGGCGGAGGTATGTCCTTAGGGTTAACTTCCTTTAAAATGCTGTCGATACCTGAACAGGAAAGAAGTTAGTATTAAGTTAACTGCTGTAAATTGCTTGGCGAAAAATTGCCAATGGAAACACCCCCCTCTCCCAAAGAAGAGGCACTTAAAAAAAAAATCAAAAATAAAGGAGTATAAATGCTTTAGATCCCTTACCCTCCATGGATTTGTTACGCCCCAATTACAGCAATGACCCAACTACATGTACACATACGTACAGTTGGGACATCCCAACTAGATCGTGCAGGGGAGGATCCAGGAAATTTTCCGCGGGATGGGGGGGGGGGGGGTGTTTCAGGCCTGTCAGATTTTTTGTGTGTCTGATTGCTATGGACAGACAGAATGTCATGTTTTTCAATTACTATAATTGGTGTAATTTTTTTTGGGTGTCAGAGCAGAGGAGGGGGGTTCTTGATCCGCCCCAGCCGTGACCATCCCAGCTATCAGGATTACAGTTGAGAAAGTTTCAACTATACCTGGGACAATCTCAAATATTACCCGTTCCAACTATAGTTGGCAGGATGGTTTAATAGTTGAGGCATAACAAATTCGTGAAATGTTTATGCGTTTTTTGTTTTCCTTCTGGTTTTTGGCAGAGCTTTTTTGCGGCTGAAACTCCCCATTTTGAAGATTGTTTCAAATCCATGTAATCTTTAAAAGTAGTCCAGTTTGCCACATTAACGTCACTGATCTTTAAACGTTGTGTGAAAGCTTCCCCAATTTTTTATTAGTTTTATTAATACAACATTAAATGTGCATTCTGATCTTCATTCACTGGTACCTGAAGAGCTTGATCTTACCTGCCCATGTACTCTGTACCCATTTTGTTTTAGGCAACTGATGGAAAAAGCTGCCGATGAGGTCAGGGTCGGTCAATAAAATCTCTGCTTCTTGAAGCTGTGCGACGGTCTCCTCTGCAAATTACCAAGGGAAAAATGCATTAAACTCTGACCAAGGCCCAACCATTAAATGACGATTCATGCGGTTACAAAAAATATCCCAACTAAATAACCCAAAAACAAAAAAAATCATATGCCCACCTACACCTGTACATCATACATGTTGGACGTGATTGGTCGATTCTGTATGAAATAACAAATAAACAGGTGATCAACTGATGGCGGCGCCATCGGGCGCGCAGCACGATCGACCGATCGCACAGATCCACCGATCGTGCCTAACATGTACACGATAATGATTAATCACACGTAGTATCTACGTAGTCCTGGTAACTGGGACCCTACTTATTGTCTTTTCAAAACATAGGGACATTGTCTGGCCTACTATTGCCAGACCATGTCCCAATGTTAGAAAGGCGATAAGTATAGGGTCCAAGCTACTCAGACTTTCCCTCGGATCAGTGAATTGTAAAATCCAAGGCCTGTATTGGCCCCTCTCCGGGGTCTACCTGATGTTCCCCAATACCTGTGTTCCCCAAAATCCTTAGGGTTAGGGTTAGTGTTACTGTTTGGGTTAGAGGCATTTGTATTTGGGGTCTACAATGTCTTATAATAATAATAATAATTTGGGAGGCTAATCATCCTTACTCGCAGCTGGTATGCTGAATTGCAAAGGACGCGGCTACAACGTGGTCGGGCCGCTGGCACGTAAAGGCGCCTATGGCTGCCGGCCACATCGACCCATATATAACCACGGAGCACAGCCTGAGATCGAAAGTGTTTGATTTTTTCGGAGGGACGAAAACCGGAGGGCCCGGAGAAAAACCCTCGTGGCACAGGAGAGAACCAACGCACAACTCTACTCACATGCGATCCGCGGCCAGGATTCGAACCGTGGTCACCTTGGTGAGAGGCGAACGCTTTACGCACAAGCCTCCCAATTTCATGCTCTGCTAACCACAAAAATCCGCACTTACGATCACCATTTGGTGCTAACTACATGTAGTTGAACATTTTGCACTATACCCTGTAAGCAGAGAATCCTAGTACACATGCGTAGAAGCCAAAACAAAAACGGCAAGCCATAAAATTGGGATCCTTTTGAAAATACGTGCCCTCGAAGTTACATACCACGCATGTGCATGTGCCACCGAGTATAGCCATGGTAGCAGCGTCCTACAAATTAATGTATAAAGTTGGGCCAGCTCCAGTCCAACTTAATAAGTTTGGACAGTCCTAACTGAAGTCGCCCATCCTAACTTAAGTTGGGACCAGGGGTAAACTATGCCATGTCTGAATTACTTGGCTTCTGCTTGAAATTGCACATGGGTCTACGGGAAGTGGCTGCAGTTGCCTCCTTAGGTGCGTGTAATTTCAAGACGTTGCTGAGTAATTCATACACGGCCTTACACTTCCACAGATACCCCAGGCCTTGCATGATAAAGTGCCCTCACTGAAAAAAATGTTTTTGTTCCTCCAGTCTGTGGGCGATCGTGTAGTGTAGGGCCCAGGGTGTTTAGTTTCGATCAAATTTGAGTCAAGGTTTTTTATCATTAAAAATATGACCTTTTCAAAGTAAAGCAGACTTCTCTCAGTTCTAACAAAACTTTTTTCGAAATTTTGAGCAGTTTCTTAGGGTAGAAATCACGATTTTCCTTCCCGGTCTACGGTTGGTGCTGCGCGATTCAGCACGCCTTGCGTGTCCATGGTATACATCGCGGTGATCACCATCTTTATTCTCATGTTGCATTTTGTCATTGTCATTGTCATATTACCCCCAAATTTCCCTCAAAAGTTCAAAACCTTGGCCTCTATCTGTATAAGGTACATGTTCTTAATGTCGCCAACTGGGTTGGTAAGTCAAATAATTTAAAAGTGGATTTCATTCCCTTATAGGAAACTGCGGGCCCGTAGATGCATGATCGCCAGTCTGTGATATGCATGAGGGTATGAGATTATTTCTCAGTGACGTAAATTGGGACGATTGTCTAGCAGCCAGGTCGGTTGACGAGAAACTGAATGTCTTCAAGGAGGTGATCAGTGAATCAGTGGATAAATTTATTCCTAAGAAAAGCGTGAAAAAGTCACCACAAACCAATGTGGTTGAGTAGGAAAGCTGAGAAGGCCATGCGAAAAAGTATCACTGCTGGAAAAGATGGAGATCATGAGCACTACATTCAGTATAAGAGGCAACTCAACAAAGCAACCAAGGAAATCAGAAAGGCAAAGAGGAAATATGAAAGGAAGCTTGCAGAAAACATCAAGGCGGACTCAAATCATTCTAAAAGTATGTTAAATCTAAAAGTAGGACAAAGGAGAAGGTAGGTCCCATTATTGGCGATAATGGTGAGATAATATCCTTCGATGTTGACACAGCTAATACACTCAACAAGTATTTTGCATCCGTCTTTACAGATGAGGACATGAACAAGACACTAGATCCTACTAGGGTCTTGACTGGATCGAGTGCTGTTGAGGAACTTACTGAAGTTGATATTTCATCTGACTTGGTGTTCAACAAACGTAGCTGGTTGAAATCTGGGAAAGCTCCTGAAGTGAATGGCATCTGCTCAACCATTCTTAAAGAAGTAGCAAGTCATTTATCCTCTCAGCGTAATCTTCAATGAGAGCCTCAAAGTTTTCAAGTGCCATGCGACTGGAAGAATGCCAATGTAGCCCCTTTGTGTTACAAAGGGTTATATAAGTTGTAAATCCAAGTATATACCAGTTAGCCTGACATCACAATTGAGTAAGCTCATGGAGTCTATAGTAAGAGATGTCATCATCGATCATCTTAATGAGTTCAAGTTGATCAACGAGTCTCAAGCATGGGTTCACAAACGGTCAATCATGTCTCACCAATCTGTTGATATTTTTGGAGGAAATAACAGAGTATGTAGATGAAGGTTACCCAGTTGATATTCGTTACCTTGACTTCAGTAAGGCATTTGACAAGGTCCCTCCCATTCGTCTTGTCAAGAAGATCCAAGCCCATGCTATCTCATCTAATGTCCTGAGATGGATTGAAGCGTGGTTGTCTGACCGTCAACAGCATTGATAATCAATGGTTGTAGCTCCGACTGAAATAGAGTGAAAAGTGGGGTACCACAGGGCTCTGTCCTAGGGCCAACACTGTTCATCATCTACATCAAGGACATCGATGAGAAATTTGAGTCACTTGTTAAAGTTTGCAGATGACACAAAAGTTCATTGTAAGGTTTCATCTGCAATGGATGCCAACACCCTACAAGAGGATAATATCATGCATCACTGGTCTTCAGAGTGGCAGATGTTGTGTAATGCTGAGAAATGTAAATGTCTTCATGTCGGGCACAGTAATTTACAGATCAACTACTTCACGGGGGGATTCAATCCAGTCAATTTCACAATAAAAGGACATAGGAGTAATAATTCATCAGTCTCTTAGTGTCAATCAGCAAGCAAGTTGGAGAAGCAGCTTCCAAAGCCAATCAAGTCCTTGGTTTGGTCAAGCGTACCTTCTCATACAAAGATGCCCTGAGGGGAGTCAGGTTGGCGTAGCGGTACTTTCCTCGCCTTCCACCGCTGTGACCCGGGTTCGAATCCCGCCTGGGCCAATATGTGGATTGGGTTTTCAGTCCCTACCTGATTCCGTGGGTTTTCCCCAGAATATTCTCCTGGGCTTTTCCTCCCACGTCTAAAACTGTACCTTCTTCTCATTGTCTTCTCTCCACAGGTTTCTTCAGGCTTGCGAGCTACAGTGCCTAGGGCGCTTTTGAGGAATCCTTGGTTTCATTACCAAAAATGATTAATAATAATAATAATAATAAGTTGTACAATTCACTCACTCCGCCCCATTTGGAGTATTGCATGCAGGCATGGAGACCATTGTAGATGTCTTGGAAAGAGTTCAGCGTCACTTCACAAAGATAATTCCAGAGCACCAACACTTGCCGTACAATCAGAGCCTGGACAGGCTGGGTCTCACAAGCCTTGAGACTTGTTGTGGAGATTCGATCTAGGTCTTCAAAATTGTGAAGAGCATGGAGTGACTAAGGGCATGTGATTTTTCTCATTCAGCAACTCTACAAAATCTACAAGCAGCTCTACATGTATATCGTCTTGACATCTGGAAATTCAGCTTTTCTCAGAGAATCGACGTATGGAACAGTTTGCCTCTTGATGCTGTCAGTGAAAACAGTCAATGATTTCAAGGGCCAGTTGGGTCAAATCCTTTGACACAGAAAGGGAGTATTTATGAGCCAGAAGATAGCTGGCTCCCGATCCCAGCTCCGTTGCCATCCACATCCCGGCGAAGATGCTTAGTGAGGTTGAGGACAAGACAGTAATCATGGTAATGAGTAATGTCATGTAGACGCGATGCGATGCGATGCGAGGGTGCAGCCCAGCCTACACCAACTCAGGACTTGGTCGCTGCACTGTGCACTCCACTCATCCCTGTCCAGTATTAGGGTCCTCAGCTCCTTTGTGTCACTGAGACCAACATCCTGTCGCAGCGTGTCGATGTACGTGCCATGAGTCAGCTCCCACAGGATGGTGTTGTGGGCTGCTAGCTCCGGGTGGATGATGTAATGGCCTGCCAGAGCCATCCTCCTCTCCCTGATCTTGTCTGAGATGTGTGGAAGGCCTCCATAAAGGTCGGTGTTCCTGATGTGGTCTCTCCAGGAGACATTCAGAGCCATGCGCAGCATCCTGGTGTAGACGCCATCAAGCAATTTCTCCTGCTTTACAGTGAGGGTCACTGTGAGACACTTTGAACATAGTAAATGAATTGCCTCAGGCTCAGTGTGTGGAAAGATTTCCATATACCTGGACATCACTTGAAACCTAGTCTTAGCCCAAGATGCTAGTGATCGATAGTGGACGGTGAATAGTGCGTCCTCTATTAATGGCACAACAATTAGACCAGAGGGCCTACTCGCATTAACGTCTTGGCCATTTGGTATCAGCAGTTTAACTTTTTCTCCGTAGGCTTTCCTACGGACCAATCAGCGATTAATGAAATGGTTCGATGGCTCGCCCGATGGTTGTAAACATACATGTCACGTGGTACATGATCGAGCATCAGCGCTTTCCTATAGCATGTATAGGGAACCAATCAGTGCTCGAGGCTTGAAGGTTCAATGGCACGCCCGACGGCTGTAAACATACACATCCCGCGCTACGAGCATCATTATCAGTGCTTTCCTGGAACCAATCGGTGGTTGAGATACAGTGTACTGCAGTGATGAGCATAAATTGGCCCCTCTCCCATTGCTACGAAAATGACCAAGATCGACATTAGTGCGAGAAAGTAAAAAAATGTAATCGCTTTCTCGCCTTTCTGATAACAATAAAAATTATGCATGGCCATGATCATGATGATGGAGCCTGGAGGAAGGAGTACATATGCAGTCATGAAAGTGGTTGACAATGGTTGAGAATTCGCCAAGTTCGGATAGCCGATCCCTCATGTCGTAATTTACCAGACATGATCAGGTGATTGATAGACCTACCTGCTTTTTGGTGGTCCAAAACTTGTAAAAAGTTATATGGGACGTTACCCAATCGCTTTTTCCAAGACTCAAGAAGGCCCCCTGATGCGTACCTTGTGAAAATAGTTACAACGGGCAACTTGCTTTTCAAAACAACTTCTGAAGCCATTTTAAACAGTGTTACTGACTTCCCCTGAAATGAATGGCTAGCACTTAAACAGTCTGATCCGCGATCGCCTCGCCAGGCTAGGCGCTCGCCCAAAAATATGACCGGACGACGATCAGCGCAGCCGGAAGGCGTGCGCTAGGCCGGCAAAGATCGAGACCCGCGATGCGCCAGCGCCATGCCACGCATGCCATGCATTGCCACGCAGGGTGACCGTATGGTTATGGCAAAAGTCTGCTAAATGCACTTCAAAAATCTGTCAGATTTATCAAAAATCTGCCCAATTCCCCAGAATTACTCGAAATACACTATAAACACTTAAAATCACATGCAGATGTTGTAGTATTGCCTTAATTAAGGTTCAAATTACATTATAAACAATCTGTAGTCGCATAAACTGATAAAGATGTTATGAAATTGTGCAAATTTCAGGCAAAACGCGGTTGCGTCACGACGAAAATCCGTTCCCAGTGAACCTCAGCACCTAGACTAGCCAAGCTGTCCCATTATGCTAGGGTTTGTTTGAAAAGATTAAAGCCTTTTTTTTTTTAAATGTACCATTTTTTTGAAATTTGCTATGTTTTTCTGTCAAATAACCATTTTTGCAGAATTCTGCCAGAAATCTGCCAAAAAATTCCCTTCTGTTAAATTTTCTGTCAAACTGGTTTTTTAACAAAGAAATCTGTCAAAGTTAGCCGAAAATCGGCTAAAACGGTCACCATGGCCACGAGGGCGCTGAAAATACGATAGAGGGCGCTGTCGTGGTCCTTCTTCAGAAAATGCATGCATCGAAATTTGACGGACCGGAAAGTTGCGGTCGCCGGCTAGAGCTAGGGGGCTAGGCTCGGTTTGTATACTTTCATACATGTCATAACATTCAGTGCGACAGGTTGTTTGCAAGGGAACAACTTCCGCTCCATGCTTTGTCAAAAATTCGCTGTTGGTGAGTCTGTTGGTGAGTCTGATTTCTCAAAAAATTGTTTCCAATGCCATGCCTTGCATGGCCATCGTCGCATCGATCACTCATTTTGCAAAAAAAAGTTGCAACCTGACGCCACTTCCGCGATTACTGCGCGGTATCCTCGACCCTCAGTATCTGCGCAGGACGCAGGTAACGCTTGCATAACAAAGTCTATGGAGAGTCAAGAACATTTTGCTAAGTATTTCCTAACAAAATTGGAAATATTTATCAGTCCCAGATTCGTGTTTTATCATCATTTTTGCAATGAATTTGAATGACCTTCATTGAGATGTTTTCCATTGAGATGATTTACAATGTAGGGATGTTACGCCCCAACTATCGCATCGGTCCCAACTATAGTTGGGCCTGTCCCAACTGTAGTTCCACAGTTGGGCTGGCCCAACTATAGTTGGGACGGTCCCAACTGTAAGTTCCACTGTTGGGCTGGCCCATCTACCGGTATAGTTGGGCCACTCCGATCTTTTTATTTTGCGGTGTCCCAACTATAGTTTACATTTATGTACAACTATAAAACGTTCCCTACAGCTCTGATACACGTCTGACTTTACTGGGGACCGCTGAAATTAGCTATTGATGGGGCGAATCTATAGTGGCCACCCCAATCTTTTTATTTTGCGGTCCCAACTATAGTGTACATTGTTGTACAGTTATAAAACATTCCCTACAACTCTAATACACATCTGACTTTACTTGGGACCAATAAAATTATCTATGGGTGGGGACCATCTGTAGTTGGGCCACCACAATATTTTTATTTGGCGGTCCCAACTATAGTTTACATTGATGTGTGACTATAAAACATTCCCTACAGGGAAAAATTCTGCCAACCGGACACCACTTTTTTCAATAAATTTTCTAGCGCCAAAAATTACCCCTTTTATGGTTATTCCCTCCACTTTCCCTCCTCTACTCTTACCCCCTCCTTTCCTTAATTTCTATTTATCAATCAGTCGCTCACTTCTTCGAGATTCGAACCTCGAACGCTTGCTTGATACACGAGTCTCTTAACCGCTAGGCCGCGCACGATCGCTGTTGCAATGATCAATCTTTGGACGTATTTGAAGTATTCATTGAAATAAACTAAATATTCATGAGAAAATAAATATTCATAATGACGTATTGCACTATCATTGGCCGGCTCATGCGACGTCTCATGCGACGTCATGGTTATCGATGTCATGCGTACAACGTACCGCTGTTCCAGACACTTCAATCAGTTTTGACTGGCTGCTTCAACTCAGATCTGCACTACATGTGCATGCAAAATGTGCTCCAAAAACACATTTTTACCAATTTTTTTTCGCATGTCCACTCTTTCCTGGATTCCTCTTGGTTGAAATCACAAGGTGAGGTGAAAATTTGGATGTTTAGCGGCAGGTAAGTGGAGTCCGGTTGGCAGAATTTTTCCCCCTACGGCTCTGTTACATGTCCGACTTTACTTGGGACCTTTGACATTAGCTATTGGTGGGGCCCAGACTATAGTTGGCCGGCCATGGCAATCTTTGAATTTTGCAAAATGTTCCTGGACAATAAAACCCAGCAGCTTTACAACTCATCCAACTAGGCAGTACCACGTGACCGGCCAGCCTTGCGGCATGCATGCACGACGAATACACGGTGCCAGCGCCGCAGAACATTTAATCCAACAAGATCTATCAAGCATGAAGCATCTGGCGCAACTCCAGTCCTAACTATAGTTGGGCCGACCCAACTCCCGCACTATAGTTGGGACAGTCCCAACTATAGTTGGGACCGATGCGATAGTTGGGGCGTAACAGGCCTATGAAGAAAAAAGGGGCGTCGGGCGCGGCGCGGCTGCAACATTTGTTTCCCAAAAGAAGGTAGGCCCTAGTCCGAGTAACTAGGACTCTACGAATCCCCTTTTTTAACATTTGGAGATGGTCAGGCGATATAGTATTAGTAGGGTCCTAGGTAGTCCGAGTAACTAGAACTCTACGGATCGCTTTTTTATTTTTAACATCTGGCATGTCTCTGGACATGGTCGGGTGATAGTAGTGCGAGATCGATGGCCCTATTGTGGTTACTAATAATTTTTTTTGACCATTTTCACTCGTACCCCCTATCAAAATCTTCAGATTTCACCCCCAAAACAGTCCTCAAACTGCCTGATGTGTCCCTGCAGGCTTGAGTGGGAATTGAAAATACAAATTGTGGTGGTTAGGTCATGGAAGAATAAGAACATACCTTTGGGGAGAAAAAAGAAATTTCACCTTCAATTCGGGAAACATCCTTGTCACAAACAATCCAGGTGACCAAGCAAAGTACCCTGTGATTGGTCTGTCTGATGCCAGTCAATTTTTCCTTTGACCCTTTGACCTATAGTCAAGAAATTTCTTGGGTACGTTCATGATGAGTTGCTCTATGCATGCACCAAGTTTCAAAATTTTTTGTCACTCGATGGCCGAGATCTTAGGGGGGGGGGGGGGCAGAATCTGCCCCCCCCCCCCCAGGCTGAGAGATGGTCAAAATAGCCCGGCACTTTTAGGGTTAAAGTTTGTCATTGTGTTCAAGTAGCTTCCCGTGTACTATACGTTATACATGTACCAACAAAGATACTATAGCTCGCGGGGAAGATGTGTGATACACGATGACGTCATCAAGTTGCGCTATGGGAAAGGGCGCTGCTTACAGTAGATACATGTAGATAAATGCACCTGCGGCTACGCAGAATCTACACATGAATTATAGAACTGTCCTCGGGTGTAAAAACAATGCAAGTGGGATTTTCATTGATGAAGAAAAAAAGTGCTTATGTGATCCCCCTTCAATTTTTTTGACGGTATATAGGCCTTATGATTCATATTATTTTAAAAACGCTCTACATTACATGTAGGCCTACACTAAAAATAAATAAATAAATTCTTAAAAAAGAAAATAAACTCATTAGTAATTTAGTTAATTAGTTAGCAAATAATTAAAATATACCTACTGATTCCTAAAAATGAAAAAAAAGGTCATGTTGAGAATAAGCCATTATAAACAATAATACATGCACATGATGCCATGTGAATCTTGTATGTTCCTGCAGAGTTGGAGTCGAGTCCTCAAAGCCGAGTTCGAGTTCTCCTAGTACTTTAGGGGCCGAGTCCAGGGCTGAGTCAAAGTACACTGTGACGAGCCTGAGTCCAAAGCACCGAGTCCGAGTACACTCAAGGCTGAGTACTGGGCCAAATCCGAGTACCTAAGTCTGAGTCCGAGTTCGAGTACAATACCAAAAAGTACAAAAATAAATCAATAAATAAAGTAATAAATAAACAAGTGAATAAATACAATAAAATAAAAGTAAAAACAAAATTAAATTGCCAGTAGATTAAATACAACAAACACAACATGCAGTTTAATTTTCTTTGCAAAATGGTTAACACCAACAACTTTTATTAAGGCTGACACCAAAAAATTGGGTGAAAGGAACGACACCGTACTTCAATGGTTCAACCATACAAACAGCATAATATTTGGAGAAAAATCTCTTGCACACAATGCAGACATTTCTGACCACAGCAGTCACAAAAGTTACCATACATGTATAACACATCTGGAATGATGTACACATGACAAGCATGTGAAAAGACAAGGCGTTCCTATCATGCAAAATATTATTGGTGTAAAATTCCCACGATCTCCCTTGGTAACGGACAATACATGCACTTTTGTAGCACTGAGGATTCGTGAATTGGGAGCCAGCCAAGTCCTTGCTTCTTATGTTCACTCGGCGCTGCACAGTTTACCAGAGAGACAGTTTCGTGATTTTTCCCAAGCAAAATCCTAAAATGGTCTCACTGGTAACTGTGTAGCACCGAGTGAACATAAGAAGTGTTCATGAAGCGTTGGTACAATGATTTTGTTTGGGAAAAATCCCGAAAATAATGGTCTCACTGGTAACCCGTGAAGCATGCAGCGAGCGGACATAAGCAAACGCTTGGCTGGCTCCGATTCACGTGCTCATGAAGTGCTGGGACAAGGATTTTGCTTGGGAAAAATCTCGAAATGTCTCACTGATAACAACTTAGGTTCCTAGTTGCAATGGAATCGATAAAAAAGAAATTTTGTACGCCAGAAGTAGTGGGGTCGAGCACCGTGTCGGAACCAACGAGTCCGTGCCAAAATTTGAGTACAAAGAATTGAGTGCGAGTCCAAATAATTTTCGAGTACTGATCATGCTGATAGTCGAGTACGGGCTGAGTACTTGAGTGTACTCGAGTTGTACGAGTACGAGTACTCCAACACTGTGTTCCTGTATAGTATAAAGCTCATTAGCATAATACTGTAAACTGTTGAAAAAAGTTTTTAAGCACTTTAGTTTTAGGCATTTCCATGTGATGCACATGGAAATGAAGTGGTGGTGGTGCTAGTAATCACAGAAATAAACTGCTTTAAAATGTTACATATCTGCATGATTTTACCAATGAAAAAAAATAGTTTAGAAAAAAACAGGTTAGACGGTGGTGGCAGCAAGCACACTGGCCCTTTTCAGATGTTTTAAGCTGAAGTGCGCATGCTCAATATGATGCAAACAATGGAAAAAGGACCGGTGTGTTTGCTGCCACCAACCTCTCAAAAGTCTCCCATTAGAAGGCACCCACGTGCCTTGCACTGTTATTTTTTGGGTCATCATAATTCAATGGGAAGGGTTCAGCAGCTTTGAAAGATGAATTACTTGCATAATCTAGATTTTTCACTTTTTTTTAAACGAAAGTCTCTCCAAAAAGCTTCCCTGGTTGATCCATAACTCTTGAAAATTTGGTAACAAATTCAATGGTTTTTTTGACCTCAGACCGACAGTTTTTTGGAAATCAGAGAGTTTTTGACTTGAGCAGTGGATAATTTACCGGTGTGGGCTTTCTTTTAGTAAACGACATTAAGCCAGGGTGGCACTGAACAAACAGAACATAGGCCTATGCAGTGACTTTTTTGGGACTCAGACATTTTTACCATGACGAATCCTAGTATTGCTCCGGGCAAACACTGTTGTGACTTTGTATTCACGAGATGGGAATCAGACAGTTTTACAATTTCAGACTTTATTTCCCTTTAGAAAAAAAATTCCTCCCGACCCATGGATCAGAAAAAGAAAATGTAAAACTCTGAAATTAAATGTCCTTGGGGTGAAATTTGTCTCTTAATTCGGCAGTTCTGTATTAACTGTAACCTCACCTAAAGCTACAAAATACTAATGACTAGTAACTGTAGTATGCATTTTTCCATACAAGTGTTCCCAGTACATAGTATTCTGTGGTAGTGTATTTGGTACTTGACCCCCAAAAAACCCTTAGGAGGTTAATCAATCACGATCCATTCCCCACTGAAGCCAAAAACTTGTGGCAAACTTCTGACAAAAGAACACCTTGAATTAATCTTGTATTTTTGTTACTTTTTGTCACACCATTCATTTATAGGTCCACCCATGCCAGGTTACGGATGTATGTAGATAGGAACCATGGCAGGTTGCTGCAGTTGCTGTAAACCAGGGCAGCATCAGTCTTACATTGCTACAGCTGAAGGACCTGATCACACTGATCCAAGGTATTCTTTATGGTCTTTATTGGCTTCCGTTTTAAATTTGTCTACGTTGACGTTGTGGGCACTGCTGTACAAGATGTGATATGATTTGGAAAGAATGTTGCAACCTGGCGCCACTTTTTTCTCATACATCAGTATAAAAGGTCAGTCATTCCAAAAATGTTGAAAAGGCATGAGTCTGCGACTGAGAAACATTTCCAACTTTGTTAGGAAATACTTCGAATATTTTCTTGACTCAGTCTCCATAGACTTTGTACACAACTGCTGAAGTGGCGTCTGGATATTACACTCTTTCCCTATGATTTGCACATGTATGTACATATACATGTAGGCCTACATGTACATTGTCTATAATTATTACAAACTATGTGTCTTGCACAGAAACAATACAAGATACATATGAAGATCAATCATTTTCAAATGGCAGAATGAAGATCAATAACTGTGTTATTGCTGGCTGAAAACCAACAGAGAATCATGAAATACATGAAGAAAATTTTAGGTAGGCCTATACATGTACATGTACATGTACTTGAACATGAAAATCCCTGATAGTTTGTTCATACCGTTATATGTGAGAGTTAGTGTGTGAAGTTTGGCGAATAAAGGTGCATTATGATCTCGGGTTGTAAGAGGGTGCAAAGTCTAATGGCTCGCTTTTGCATGACAATAAGCGAGTGTTAATGTAGATCAAGAAACCACTCGAGCATGTCCTCTATGTAGTTTGGAAAGAAGTATGCTATGATCTATTGTGTCAAATACCGTACCTTGGAGAGGTTGATGAAAGTACCTGCAGTCAATAGTTTGTTGGACAAAGCAGGGTTATAGCAAGGTCATGTTTACCGGTATTGTTGGGTAAAAATTTCTTGAAAATGGCACTTGCATAGTGCATACATGCTGAAATGGAGACACATTTTGTTCTCTCCGGATGCTGGGCCTGAGGGGGGGGGGGGGGGGAGGCGGTACCATCTGTCGGTGGAGGCACTGTACAAAACCGACGATTATGCACACTAACAAACAATATATGGTGCTTTTTAGTGCGATACATGCACGAAATACAAAACAAGGCTCCAGTAACGGCCGATGGCAAAAAAGGGCACTTGTTCTGAAAAGAGGCCACTTGTTAACAAAAGAATGGCGCTCTTTACAAATATTGGGGGGGGGGGGGTACATGCTAGCGCTGATGTAAAAGGGCATTTGAATGGAAAAGGGCATCTGTACAAAATACTGGGGGTGTAAGTACCCCTCTCCCCCCCCCCAAACTGGCTACACCTTTGCAAAGAATTGGAAATAAGATCAGTAAGAAGAATCAGAGCCATGTCCGTGGAATATTGTGGACGGAAGCCAACTGGCCAAGGATATCACTTTCATCATCTGTTACTATCGTGCCAATGAGGGTGGAGCAATGAGGGGTTATAAATACAAGTAGGTCGATCAATCAAGGAACGAAGACCATGAGAGTATTTACATAAAGTGTATTTACAAAGTCGTCTGTGGGCAGATGTTCTTAACATTTCGGGAGATTCAGATTGAAATCAACCATTACGTAACAGTTTCTACTCTGAAGATAGGGAATTAAGACAATCTGAGTCAAAAGACCGCTGAAAGTTATCGAGATGTTCCAGGAGCCCTGTACAAATTTCCAACAATCAGATTACGGGAACAGTTGCGTTCAATTTATATGAACTAATAGTCATCAGAAGATGTCATATGATCATCTCGAATACAACATCTTGGAGAACTACATGTCTCCTCCCTCCCCCTCCAATTTTATTTGAGCGAGACAAATGCACTTTAGTCTGTAATCAGGCATTGTAATATATGGAGGAGGAGATTCTTTAAACCCTGTACATTTATAAATTCTGTGGACAGGTAATTTTGAATTTTCTGTGGCAATCTTGTTTTTAAGCCTCTTGCTCTCTGATGAACAGTCACAGACAGTCCAAAAATCAGTCCTCTTCCCCTGTCGTGCCTTTTACACAGGTCAGATCACGTTTCAAGCAAGCACTGTGACTAGTCAAATTCAGTCAACGGACCAAAGCAGACAAGTGGTAGGCACAGCTGGCTTATCAGTCACCTACAGTCAAAGCATAGCTGTATCAAGTTACATAAACAGTCACAGCCAGTCCATCCTGCTTTATGTGCCATAGGTTGGGAGCTCTTAACTATTTCAACTTGTCATTTGATTGGTTTTGACTGAAAGGACAACTTTGCGCAGGATGATGTTTGCATAGGAGAGTTTGCTTCACATAACAATTGTTATTCACCCGTTATTAAATTTACCTTTTTCCTCATACTTAATCTGTAGCCAGGTTCAAGTGAACTTTGACACGAACAATGATGCAGTCACAAGTCAGGTCCAAAAGAAGAGTCACGGTGGATTTAGAGCTCAGCTGACACGACTTGGCACAAAGAATCCAGAGAGGTTAGTAGTTACATGTATACGTACAGTGAATATACATGTAGACTAACACAGCGTAACACAGGGGCGTAGCACGGTCCTTTTTATTGGGGGGTAACATTTTTTTAAAAGGGCACTTGCACATCCGTTGTGAAATGCAGACAAGTTTTTTTCTCCGGACACTTGGCCTCCGTAAAATCAAAAAGGGGTGGGGGCTGGTCAAAACCGACAATTATGCACACAAAGGACCAATATATGATGCTTTTCAGGGCGATACATTCTGAAAAAGGCACCCAAAACGGCAGATGCCACAAAAAAGGGCACCACTTCTTTTTTTGTTCATAAACAAAGGGCACTTCGTAAAAAGGGCACTCTTTACAAATTATTGGGGGGGGGGGGGTTAAGCCCATTGAAAAAGGGCATTTGAATGGAAAAAAAAAGGCAGTCTTTACAAAATATTGGGGGAGGGGGGTAAATACCCCCCGCCCAACCCTAACCTAACCCTTACCCTAACGCTAAGGATTTTGGGGAACATAGGTATTGGGGAACATCGGGTAGACCCCATTATTTGGTTACTCTAGTAAAAATCATTGTACCGTATCTCTTTTTTTCATTTTCCAATTACTGAATAAGATTAAAGAGAAAGCACTTGTGAAATTGAGACTTCTTTTTCAGAAGGCACACATAAAGTACATGCACTGAAAATTCTCAAGCAAAATAAAACCATTCCATTCCATTCTCAAGCCAAAAAAAAAAACCATTCGAATAGACAGGTAGCTGACAAGCATTTTAAAGATGCAGTATTCTTAGCCGGCCGTCGACAGTCTGTTGGTTTGTAACATGAAATTCTACTTGAAATTGTTTGGAAATGACTTTTTTGGAGGTGGGGTGGGGTGCACAATTATGCTTGTGCTCGCTTCAGGAAAAGAAAAATATGATGAAGTCTTGACGGCTGGCCTATGGTTTTTGCACAACTTGGCCTGCTAAAGAAGGCCCTTCCCTTATTCACCTTACAGAAATTGTGATCCGTGACCACATTGAACCAGATCCCTATCAGTTTGTGTATGTACACTGGCCTAACTTCTGTTGTTGATGACTCATTTCCTGCGTCCTGTTAATGTATTATGTAAATGTCAAGGTTAAGTTGACGCAGTGTTTACTTTTCTTTGCAAACTGCTGCTGATGAAGGATTGAAATACAAAACAGACATCAAAGAGGTATTAATTACTTAGTCGGAGTGTGTGTGTGTGAATTGTTATTTCTGATATTTGGTCGGGCTGTGCAGAATGTACAGAATATTGGATATTCGATCATCGACCGAATTCCAAATAGTGTTTTTTGTTTTCAATTCAAACTTTCAAAAATGCGAGCGGTCTCCAGGACATGATGAAAAAAGGACACATTGTGTGGTTTTATTGTTTGTCAGATGCCACACTTGTTGAAAGCCACTTGTATTATCGCACATGATTTGAGCGCATCCACGAGGAATATCAGATGAAATTCTTTTTGAAATTGGTCAAAGATCAGCCACTGCTACCTGTTCTCCACATTATTTTAACCCTCTGAGCAGCGCGACGGTAGTTTAATAGTCCAGATTTTCCAAATATGGTCATAATTTTTTTTTTTTCAATGGGCCAATAAGGCCAATTAAGCTTCCATGTAATCCTCACCCCTACTATACACCACAAGCCTGTAGACTCCCATTGGCCAGACCCTAGCCACTCCGGAGTATGGAGTGTTGAAAGACAGAAGCCAAGATGGCACCCAATGCCTTTGTGCAGTATTGGAGATCTTGGTGGCCAACACCTAAGAGCCGCCGATCCCTTTGTGTGAACCCATCGTGCCGTCCAGAGCCAAGACAGGTTGTAAACAATCCCTGGCCATGTGAATGACCTATATCTTGTGCATGTACAGGCATGCCAGGGTTATTGACCTATAAACACATGTGGTGATAAAATTCTCCACGTGGTTTCACGGTGTGATTTTTTTTATAAGCTGCTCCGAGGGTTAATAAGCTCTTTGTCAATTTTTAACAAGCGCTTGTGCATGCAAATCCCTTGGGTATACAGTACGTCCACAGTTGCCCTCTTCGTTTCAAACTTGCTGCCAAATCCGAAACGAATCTAGTTTGCGTAAAATTTCTAAACTGAATCTAAACATCACAGTTTAATACTTGCAGCACTAGATAGTGTACATTGTGTGGAACCTGTATGTGCATGAGGCCTGTAGTTGTTGCTGGTGTTGTGTTGTTGCTTCCTTGACGCGTAGCTTAACAAGTTAGAATGTGGTTACGCATGTTGGCATACTGCTTCATGTTTTAATGAAGTAAACTTTTCAGTTAGTGACATTAAACTTAATACTTAAACAATTACTACCGGTATGTGAACATGTACCCGATGTAGAGTACTGCATGTTCCTACATGTACATGTATGCTTTTCAAGTTAACCTCAAACATTTTGGTAGTGTACTGTACATGTTCTAGTACTACTGAAGCTAGTATTGTGCATGCAGATACATGTACATGTATATGTACAACAAGCACGTTTATTTATGGTGTAAATCGAGGATTTTCTTTTGTTTCTCTTCCTTTTTCCTTTGTTTGTACTCAACTTTTTCGTAACAGCTCTTATTGTTTTTGTACATGTGTTCTAATCATGGGCGTCCTCGATTTGGTTCCCGTCCCCGATTCATCGATGATGTTGCACGTGTGTGTCCTCGATTTACACCATTGACAAACGCAGACAGGTGATCATGTGTGTTTTGTATTTATAACCAGTCTTATTTTGGTTTCTTTGGCACAGCATTGAGCTTGGTGGTATTGGCTACATGCGGCAGTCTTCTCGCTATGACTTGGGATTCACCAAGGACTATCTGAGCGGCAGCATCAAGTTCTCACACTCACATAAAGCTCACCTCAAATACACAAAGAGCAAGGTACGCTCCCACATTAAGCAGAGTTACAGTAACAAAGGAACAAATGTTACACTGAACAAATGTTCACCCTATTCCTTAATTTAAGAACATCGGTCTTTGTGTATACTCGTATGCTCAAAATGAAAGTATATTTTTATGCCCCGCGGCGAAGCCGAAGGGGCACACTGTTTCCGCCTTGTATTTCCGTGGGTGGGTGTGTTCCTGCATGGCATTACGCCTGAGGACAGACAACAAAAGGAGCACAAAGGGGCCATTGATCCTCGAAGGAAGGTGCCTATTGTCCTCGAACGCAGGTTTGTGTGCTTAGTCTATGGGAGAGTGTTATATTACAGGGACAAAGGAAAACACAAAGCCAATCCTCGGAAGCAAAGCAAAAAACGAGTGTGTTCCTGCATGGCATTACGCCTGAGGACAGACAACAAAAGGAGCACAAAGGGGCCATTGATCCTCGAAGGAAGGTGCCTATTGTCCTCGAACGCAGGTTTGTGTGCTTAGTCTATGGGAGAGTGTTATATTACAGGGACAAAGGAAAACACAAAGCCAATCCTCGGAAGCATAGCAAAAAACGACTGTGGGTGTTCCTGCATGGCATTACGCCTGAGGACAGACAACAAAAGGAGCACAAAGGGGCCATTGATCCTCGAAGGAAGGTGCCTATTGTCCTCGAACGCAGGTTTGTGTGCTTAGTCTATGGGAGAGTGTTATATTACAGGGACAAAGGAAAACACAAAGCCAATCCTCGGAAGCATAGCAAAAAACGACTATGTGGGTGTGTGTGTGTGTGCTCTTGTATTGTATTACGCTCGAGGACAGACAACAAAAGGAGCACAAAGGATCCTTTGACCCTCGGACGACGGTGCCTATTGTTAAAACCGGTCCTCGATCGTACGGTTATGTGCTTAGTCTATGGGAAAGTGTTATATTAGAGGGACAAAGGAAAACACAATAGTTGTCCTCAGGCGTATAGTAAAAAAAAAACTGTGTGTGTGTGTGTGTCCGGACAAATCTTGTCAGCGCGATAACTTGAGAAATACTAAACATATGAACTTCAAATTTGGTTTGTGGATTGTCCTTGGTAATCCTAAGAAGCCTTTTGCATTTGGGGCTGAAAGGTCAAGGGTCAAGGTCACAGTGGCTGAAACAATAGAAATTTTGTCAGCGCGATAACTTGAGAAATACTTTACATATGAACTTCAAATTTGGTTTGTGGATTGTCCTTGGCAATCCTAAGAAGCCTTTTGCTTTTGGGGCCAAAAGGTCAAGGGTCAAGGTCACAGTGACTAAAACAAAAGAAATTTTGTCAGCGCGATAACTTGAGATATACTTTACATATGAACTTCAAATTTGGTTTGTGGATTGTCCTTGGCAATCCTAAGAAGCCTTTTGCTTTTGGGGCCAAAAGGTCAAGGGTCAAGGTCACAGTGACTAAAACAAAAGAAATTTTGTCAGCGCGATAACTTGAGATATACTTTACATATGAATTTCAAATTTGGTTTGTGGATTGTCCTTGGCAATCCTAAGAAGCCTATTGCATTTGGGGCCAAAAGGTCAAGGGTCAAGGTCACAGTGGCTAAAACAAAAGAAATATTGAGAAATACTAAACATATGAACTTCAAATTTGGTTTGTGGATCGTTCTTGGTAATCCAAATAGGCCTATCGCATTGGGGGTCGAAAGGTCAAGGGTCATAGTCACAGTGGCTAAAACAATAGAAATCTTGTATTTATTCTGAGATCATAGGGATTAGGGATTAATTCATATAAAACCTACAGAAGACACTAATGCTGTCAATGAACGTTTCATGTGACCAAGGTACATGTACATTGTAAGTTGATGTTAAAAGAGTGGTGTTATGTCATGGAAACAGTCACGGTTGCGGGGCATTCGTGTTTGTAAACACACCTGACTTGTTTATGACTACAATGTAAATTGATTTCAATAATTCATTGTCTATATCATGGATGTACTTTATACCGTAGTATACAAAAGTTGTATGTGTATATGGTGTGCTTGTAATTCCCCCCAAAAATGTATTTGTGTATACATGCAATCAGCCTGTTTTCAAAGTGGTATGTGCATGCATACATTTGTATAAATCTCACATAAACTTCACGATGTAAAACCTTTTTTCCCCATTATAGTACATGGCCATTCAGCCGGATGAAGTCCCAGATGTCGTCGTAGAAGCTCTAGCCAAGAAGTGGAATCTTGAGTTCCCTAAGCTGCTGATCAGCATCCTAGGCGGTGGGGAGGAGGTGGTCCATGTCAACCAGGCCATGAAGAAGGCCTTCTGCAAGGGACTTGTGGAGGCTGTGCTAAGCACTGGTAATGTTTTGTCCTTGGTAATTGTGGGGACAGAACTACGGTAGTCGGGGTCATTATTGTAGGTGGTTGTGAGGAATCGTCTTGGACCAGTACTGGTTTTGGATTTTCTTCCACTATTTAGGCCTACCCTTTCCTTACCATGGGCGACTTTTGTTGACAAGAAAAACCCCCCTGCTGGTTCCCATGGGCGACTTTAGTCGACCAGGAAACCATACACAGAACACCCTCAACACAGATATATTTACTACTTTTCAGAAAGGCGGTATGTTGATATGTTTGGCTGCCCATACATCAACCATATACCAGCTGAAAGAGTGTTTTCGGATGGTTCTAAATGTAGAAGTTTATTCATAGTGTTACCATTACAAAAAAATCAGAAAAGTGCTTCAGAAGTATCCACGCACAAATTGAGGTATGGAGTGCCATTTGGTCATGTGGTGAAATGGCTTGCAGTTTGATAAATGGGACCAGATGACCAAAGAGGCATAACTTTCTAGTAACATTTGCAATATGGACTTCGTTTTTACATCTCATAAAAGAGTAAGGTTCAAGGAACAAACTTTACACAACACCTATGATTTAAATCACTCCTTGGCAGTGAAAATCTGGGTTGAAAAAAAGTGAGTTTTCGACTTGTGGTCATTTTTTCACACTCTAGTGATTTCCGCATGACAGAGCAAACAATTTGGTCCTGGGGAGAGCCAAGTCAATAAACAATGTGGTAATGAAAGGGTTAACCTGTCCCTGAACTGTGCGGTATAGCCACTCAAGTGGTAGATGGATCAAATCCAGTCCTGGGAACTTTGGCGCATCTACCCAGACAATTCTGAGCATACCTCAAGCTGTGGGGGGCTGTGGTCCAATGGTTACGGTGTTCGACTCATGTGCCGTGGTACATGGGTTTGAATCCTGACGGGGAACTTGGTCCTTGTGCTCTTGAGCAAGGCACTTTACCATTATTGCTTTGTCCTTCGGATTTGACGTAAAGCCGTAGGTCCCGTGTGTTGTGTAATGTACGTTAAAAAACCCAGTAACACTTATTGCTAAGAGCAGGGGTTTGCCCTGGTGTTTCTGGCAGTGGCTGCAGTATGCGCCGCAGCACCTTGTAAACCCTTAGGTGCTTCATAAGTGGTCTCATAGTTTTCATAAACTTTATTTACCTTTCTTTAATAATTGACATAATTTCCAGCGCCTTTAGTATCTAATTGTTGGTATATACGTGCGCTATACAGTAAACTCCGGCTAAACCGACATCGTACAACTCGTCAAATCGCTCAAGTCGGCCGTCTGACTAAAGTCCTGATTGTCCGTAATGCATTTCCATTGAATTTTTTATTTTTAAGTTGGCTTTTATAAGTCGCCATTTCGCTCAAGTCGTCGTGTTACTCTCGGTCCCCTTTCCATAAAAAGCATTACAAAATCCTTTGTGTAAGTCGGCATTCAACAAATCAGGCATTGGCATCGACTTCCTGTAGTGCGGTTGGCAAAGTGTCGAGTGAAAAGTGGTTTCGCACGGCCCGTGATCGCTGCATACATCGGTGTCGACAAATGGTGTCCTACTGCATACATCGCATGCATTGTCAGCATAACAATACCAGTACCCCCTCTAGGCTGTACGCATGCGCTCTGTCCATTTTGGGGGTCGTCTTATTGAATGACTATGCTGCAGTCAATGCGTGCGTGGTATATAATACCGGACCACGCACGCATTTAATTCGTTACTGTGCACGTACATATGTATCGTGGTCTCCACTATCAATGCCCCAAACGTGATGATACAATTTGAGGATTAATTTGCTGGATTCAACTTAACCATTAAGGAGATAATCCAGGGTAAATCAAAGCCAATTAGTGCAATGAATCATGTGTGCAAAAGACCATTCATATAAGTCGGAAAAATGACGACTTATATAAATATCGGCAGATATCGGCATTAGCGTAAGTCGTCACAAATTCGCGGGTCCCGAGAGTGCCGGTTTAGCCGGAGTTTACTGTATAAGACTCCTGTATTATTATCATACACATGTAGATGTTTGAAATGTTATTCTGTATTTGAGCTGCATAGTTTTGAAGTGTAGGTCAGACTCTTTCTTGTACATGTACATGTGCTGTAGAGGCCCGGGTCACACTGCGATATCGCTCCATCATTTAAATCCTTGACCATTGTTTGAATAGATGTGTGGCTGTTCACCGGTGGTCTCAACTGTGGCATGATGAAAACGGTCGGCCAGGCGTTGACCAACTATGCTATTGGCCGAGCAATGGTCAAACACCGCGACGTGGTGGCGGTGGGCGTGGCACCATTATGCATCCTCAGCCAGAAGGACAAGTTGCTGGGTTCAGAGGTAAGCACTCCTTTCCTGCCATTTATACAGATTCGGCCCATATGTGTGTAGAACTTTAAGTTAAGTATTTAAACCACTGATCTCTACATAAAGACTGGATAGCGTACAGAAAGCCGCAGAAGAACGCCATTTGAAGTCACATTAGAGAGACCGGCTGGTGATCTATAAAGGACAAGTTGCCGTCTTTGTAACATCGTGGTTCGCCTGGTTTACGTTTTGTCCACCGCCACTGACCACGGTTCACAATTCGTCAAATGTCGTGGTTTACTTTGGAATGCTGCAGTTCACATTTTGGGACGTTTGGAAATATAATCACAATAGAAACTTGTCCTTTTTAGAACATCATGATCTGTGTACGTGATCAAAATACGCGTCAACTCATGATACAATGCGCGCTGTATGGACGCGTAGATTGTTTGTATATACGCGGCCATTTTTAAAAGACCGTGGGCGAACTGGTCAAAATATATATTCAAGCCTGTGACTCGTGTATTGGTATCCGCTATCCGGTTTTCATATAGAGATCAGTGATTTAAACTCAGGTACTATATCACTTTTAGTTTGTAAGCACTCGGGCAACGTACATTTGAAGTTGAAATGGTCAGCTTTAAACTTTATTGAATACAGTTGTACTGCGATTTGAAGTATGTGCACTTGGGACTAATGTACCAGCCAACCGATCCTGTTAGCTCGGTGGTCGAGTGGTAAGACATCTGCACTAGAAAGCAGGAGGTCGTGGGTTCGAGGGGGTAACACACTGAGTATACAGTGTTTAAACGTCGGTGAAGGGCAAAAACCTAATTTGATTTACTTCTATTTCAATATGGAAATTGCTGGAAATTTACTTGTACTTTTCTAACCACTCCTTCATGAAATGCACATGTATGAACCTAAATCTAGTGTGTTAGACACACTAGACACACGCCTGTATGTAATTTTTAAAAGTCCTCAAAGATTTCTGGTTGCTGTAATCATTGGTTGATATGTTTGTAGGACTTTTAAGAGTTTGGCTGCCGCTGTATTGTCTATTTGGCCTAGCATGGCAAAAAAAGTCATAATGGCATGATACACTATGTGATGCGCTCTAAGGAATCTCAGCCAATCAAGGGACATAATCTCTGGGTGTTGTGTTATTATTGGCTATAGGCCTTTTTGAAGTCCTAACTTCATCTTCGGCTTCAGGATAATCTAGGCCCCCGACTTCGGTGACTCCAGTTTTTAAAGTTGTGGGCATGTTCTGCTTATATGGGAACATTCAGTGGTACATGTATGATATAAATAAGGCAACAGGATAGAATATCTCCATAGCCAAAGAAAAAGCAAAGGTTTCAAAACCGCCTATATAAGTACACTGATGGAAAGACTGAAGTTACAGAACTGTCATAGTCATGGGTTCTTTTGCTCTGTGTAGAGAAGACCAGTCAAGTACAACATGGACCAGGACAGTGACGACAGTGCCGATGAAGATGACAATGCCACTGATCATGACAGTCGAGATGACGCCAGTTCCCCCAGCTATCATCTGGATCCCAACCACACCCATTTCATCCTGGTGGGGGACGTGCATTCCAAGCCGGGCGACGAGCTCACGATGAGGAACGCACTGGTCCACAACATCGCCAGGTGCAAGATCAAAGGGAGTAACGGTAAGGGAACCAGTCTGAACTGGGCCAATGTTGGGGGATGGAGGGATTTAGTCCACATCTGCTGCCCATATAATTGTGCCTTTTGTCAAAGCTTCTCAAAGCCAAATGTATCATAAGTTTTGTAGTGGGAGCTTTTCATGGAAAGTATGTAGTATCCAGACGCCACTTCTTTGGTTGTGTACAAAGTCAACAGAGAGTCAAGTGCATTTTCAAAGTATTCTCTGACAAAATTGGAAATGTTTCTCAGTCCCAGATTCATGTCTTTTCAACATTTTTGCAATGACTGATCTTCACTGAGACATGAGCATGATGAAAACAGTGGAGTCAGGATGCAACATTCTTTCCCTTTTCACAACACAGCATGCCACAAAGCCTTTACCTTGCAGAGGGCACTTTTCAAATGTTAAGTCGACATCCTTTTATATGCTACTTTTCAGTAGGTGATACCATTCAAACACATTTCTGCATTTAGAAGCCTGGCACTCAGTAAATAAACTCTGTTATTCACAAACAAATCCAATTTGAGCCCTGCCCCCATGTACACAATTGCCAAGCCTTATTCAAACGGAATACCATTGGCTGTTGACCTGTTGACGTCTGGGGCGTGACAACCAACATTTTATTCTGTCAATGAACTCACATCCAGAAAGCTGCATAAATTACTTAAAAGTCCCATGACTATAATTATTTCTCTGGTAATAAAATTTCTTTCAGAACCGTTTCTGGTATTTTTATGCCCCGCGGTGAAGCCGAAGGGGCATACTGTTTCCGCCTTGTCCTTCCGTGGGTGGGTGGGTGGGTGGGTGTGTGTGTCCGGACAAATCTTGTCAGCGCGATAACTTGAGAAATACTTAACATATGAACTTCAAATTTGGTTTGTGGATTGTTCTTGGTAATCCTAAGAAGCCTGGGCTGAAATATCAAGGGTCAAGGTCACAGTGGCTAAAACAATAGAAATCTTGTATTTATTCTGAGATCATAGGGATTAATTCATATAAAACCTACAGAAAACACTAATGCTGTCAATGAACGTTCCATGTGAATCAAGTACATGTACATGTAAGTTGATGTTAAAAGAGTGGTGTTAGGTTCATGGGAACAGTCACGTTTGTGGGGCATTTGTGTTTGTAGACACACCTGACTTGTTCTAACTTTAATCATAACAGCAACCGTGCCTGTGCTGCATGTGGTCTTTGGTGGTGATTACTCAGTCTTCCAGACCATTCATGATGCAGTCACCAAGCATCAGATCCCGGTCCTGGTCATTCCTGACACCGGTGGGGCAGCTGATGTGCTGACGTTTGCTATAAACAAGAGGGCCGAGGCTGGGTTTGTTAATATTTGTGTCTTTAAATTTGGAAAACTTTACCCCTTTGTTGCAGATTTTATAAAGGTGATGTACATATATACACCATCTGCATTTGTCGTCATTATATGAAATGGACCGATTTAACGGCTGGTATTAACCCTTACCCTACTTGACCCTCCAACGCATGCCAATATGTGCCTCAAGAAAATCTCCTATGTTTTTTGCATGGCCCTCCAATATCTGCCATGTCATTTCAAGGGTAACTGGACAGGCACTCCAATACATGCCACAGAGAACAATGAGAGTCCTCTGATAACAAAGTGAGTGCCCCCAGCTGGTCAGTATCAGGCACCCTCCAGGGCCTCCAACTCCTGCCAATTGGAGCCTTCACTGTCAAGATAGTTTATCTGCCAATATACTGCAGCTGGAGGGCATTGGCATAACCAACTGACATGCAGTAAACTACCCTCAGAGAGTAAGGGTTAATTGTTAAATAGTATTAATTATTGTTATTATTATTTATTTCTGGTAATGAAGGATTCCTCAAATGTGCCCTAGGCACTGTAGCTTGCAAGCCTGAAGAAACCTCTCTACAGAGAGAAGACAATGAGAAGAAATCACAGTTTTAGAGGTGGGAGGAAAACTCCAGAAGAATATGTGGAGAAAAAATATCTGGGGAAATCCCACGGACTGAAAACCCAATCCACATGAATCTCGGGTGAGATTCGAACCCGGGTCACGGTGGTGGAAGGCGAGGAAAGTACCGCTACGCAAACCGGACTCCACAGGTTAACTCAAAGTGTATAGCTGGCTCATGCCCTTAATTGATGTACCGGTGGTATTTAAAGAAATAAATATGAATACACAGTGATGGCTTGAACCATCCGTAGTACTGATACAAAATTCCTCTTTTCTTGAACATGACAGCATACCAGATGCAACAATTTCACAGGATGCTTGATACTAATATTTGTCTTCAGTCAAGTACATGTAGGCAAATGGAGGCAAATGTTGGAATGTAGGCAAATGGTGTAGGACTACATATTTAAACATTACCTTTACATGTATGCTGTTTCTGCATTGGACTAATTTGGGTAAAACTAATTTGGGTAAAACATGTAGTTGTCAACACAAAAATGGCTTGCTGCCATGTATTTTTCTTCTCTCTATTTTTAAAATGGCCATAATAAACACTGCAAAAAGAAGAAGAATGTCCACACTCATTGGAGGGTCACAATTTTTAACCTGATTGTCTTATGATAACGTCATTTATATAAATTTTGTTAGTTGCATTTTGCCACCCCGTTTGCTACCAAAGACTGTAAATCGTCCAAGACTGACAGCGGCTTATGAAAATGATGCAGCTTGAAAAGTTGCAAATTGAAAGAGTACACGAGTCGAGTGGAAATGGCTGCATGACAATGTGACACTGCCCGAAACGAACAGCAGGAAATATCAAAGCCTCAAAGGCACCGTGCTTGTATGCAGGTGAAATTGAAAAAAACCCGCTTTGTTTGAACACTGTTCAGTCGATAAGGGCCAATGAATTACGGGCATGTGTGTTTGCGCTTAGCAATTTCTCCTGCAACTTTTCAAAGTGCATCCTTTTTTCATAAACCGTTGTCAATCTTGGACGATTTGCGGTCTTTGGTAGCAAATGAGGTATCAAAATGTAGCTACCAAAAGTCCCCAAATGTTTATATAAAAGATGTTATCATGAGTGTGGACTTACTTTTTTTGTGGTGTTTATTACAAAAATATTGTTACAATATTAACATCCTCATCACAGCTTAAGTTGTGTGTGCAAGAATTTTCCTTCATGTACATGTACATGAAGCAGGCAAACTGTTCTTCAGAACTTATTTTGATTTGATCGATTTAGCACTCAAATGAAGGCTTTGTAAAACCAGGGTGGAAACACATCATGAAATGTTTTTGTTTTGTTCACCAAGTAGGTATTCTTCCATCGATAAGTTGGTCCCTTTTTGTTGTTTTGTTCTCTCTTCAGAGAAGAAAACATTGCCTTCGATGTCAAAATTACCCACGAGATAAGGATGAAGCTTGGTTTGGATCCTAAATGCTTTGTGAAGACCAAGGACCTCATTAAAGGGATCATCAAAAGGCGTCATCTCATCAACGTCTATAATCAAGATGTCAGAATTGACGAAGCCATATTGCGAGCTCTCATGAATGGTATGCACTGCCAAACAAAACTTTGGTTCGCTTTGTACTTTACAGGACTGCAAATGGAAGTTGACTTTGATGCCATTAAAAAAATTGCAATAACCAGAGTTGAAATGTGTTCAATTCTTGTGAATTCACAGCGTAAAAAGTTGACTTGATGATACAAAATTGCAACTTTGTAATTGTGCTGTGTATGAACTGTCCCATACACACATACTGGAATTTGTATCCTTGAGGAGACATTTCTTTGTTCTCGTGAAGTTAACTTTTCGAGTTTGAAAGTGAAGTTTCAAAATGCTCTTATTTTAACCAGAATTAATTTCCTTGGCTGAAATTTGGACTTAATATCCCTTTTCTAAAACTCTTCCATTTGCGACAGATCAACCCACCTTGGAAATTCCTAGTGTTTGAGTAAAATCCATCTATTTCGTGAAAAACCTTGTGGAGACGTATTCATCTATAGAAATTGCCCTGTGGAGACGTATACAATCTTTTGTTCCCTATTGTTCACTCGTCTCCAGAGGGTACCGTGTATCAGATCATGTATACATTTACACGCAGGTTTGTTTACGGTGTAAAATCAAGGACTTCCAATTGTTCCTCGTCATCGATCTTTTGGTCATACTTAAATCTGGGGTGCTGTGGTCCAATGGTTTCTGGCAGTGGCTGCTTAATTGCTTAATGCGCCGCAGCATCTTGTAAACCATTATAAAGGTGCTACATAAAGGTTCTCATATTTCTCATGTATTTTATTTACCTGTCTCTAATAATAGACATATTTTTCAGCGCCTTGAGTACCTAATTGTTGGTAGATACGTGCGCTATATAAGACTTCAATATTATTATTATTATGTCTTGGCAACAGCTCCCATTGGTTTTGTACACGTTTTCTAACCGAAGTCGTTCTCGATTTGACTCCTGTTCTCAATTACATAAGGATATTTCACATGTGTGTCATCATTCATAATTTGGAAGAAGAGTTTTAAGCTGTTCTGAATTGTCATGCATTAACAGTGTGTACTTAATTTCTAACAATGGAGTGGTTTCTGGAATATTCATAGTTACATGAATTTATTCAATGTTATTCTACATGTAATTCATTGAATATTGATTAATACTCTTAATTGATGTATTGCTTCCTGTGTTTAGCCAACCGCGGGTGTAAAGGCCAGGACGACCTCCATCTTGCTGTGATCTGGAACCGGATAGATCTGGCCAAAAAAGAACTTCTCGCACACCGGAAATGGAAGGTACATATGTACATTAATGTGTTCCCTTCTCTCAAATGGGGGAAGACATTTCAACAACAATCTTGGGCCACCGAAAAAAGTCTGTTTTTTAATTTCACTAATTAACCCTTACCCTACTAGACCCTCCAACGCATGCCAATATGTGCCTCAAGAAAATCTCCTATGTTTTTTGCATGGCCCTCCAATATCTGCCATGTCATTTCAAGGGTAACTGGACAGGCACTCCAATACATGCCACAGAGAACAATGAGAGTCCTCTGATAACAATCAAGTGCCCCCAGCTGGTCAGTATCAGGTACCCTCCAGGGCCTCCAACTCCTGCCAATTGGAGCCTTCACTGCTACATCAAAGTATCCTCCAATAAACTGCAGCTGGAGGGCATTGGCATAACCAACTGACATGCAGTAAACTACCCTCAGAGAGTAAGGGTTAAACAAACTGAATATCTTCACATGATGTTTGTAGGGTCTCCAATTGTATATGAGGAATTTGTTTTTGTTGCAGATTTTCCCCAGAGCCGTGAGGATAATTAAGGGAATAAATATGTGCGTGGCCAGTTTTAAAGTCCGTTTTAAACCTATTCTGTTATTATTTTTTACGCTGTGAATTGAGCAAAAAAGTCTGCGGTCAAGCGCTCTGTAACGATATGTTACGCGATACGCCAAGAAATAATAGAGCCGGCCAATCACGGTCGTGTCTAGGATTTGTAGATTATGCGCGCCCGGCTGTTGTTGTATTTCAAACACACTGCATCCGAATCGACCTATCACAATCTTAGTCCAGATTTGGGAATGAAATGACGTCACAATTTAGTAACGTCGACTCCCATTGGCTGGCGCACGGGGTCGCATAAATTTGCATTCCTAGATATATCAGACATTCGATGGGGCTCCGTGGAGAACGGGTGATACTCAAACTATCTCCTCTGTTAACAAATGTTGTTTAGGATGTTTTCTCTACTTTTTAGGCAGTATGCAGTCTGTGAGATACATGTACAATACACTGTCCAAAATGTCAAAAACATCCTTCCTTCCTGCTTAATCAGAGACCCCATTTGAATTTGATCTTCACAGATGATATTAAGGTAAGTTGTTGCGGTAGCACCATGTGGCAAAATCTCTGTTGTGAGTATGTGTGGTTCTGAAAAAAACCTGAGGGTACTCAACGTTTCGGACACAAGGGCGGATCCAGAACACAATTTGGGGGGGGGGGGCCAAAAAAATTTTGGTTCCCCAAAAAAGTGGGTCCAAAAAATTACGGCGTGGGGTTCGGGGCCCGCTTAAGGGCCCGAAAATTTTTGGATTCTAGATGCTCTGTGGTGCGATCTGAGGCAATTTCTGACCACTTTAACCAATGTTTTTTTGAGGAAAAGATGGTGGTATACTGATTGCCTGCCTTTATTGCGATGTCACATAAAAACAAAAAAAAGTTGGTTTCGTTTTGGGGGGGGGGGGGGGGCATGGGCCCCTTTGGCCCCCCCCTGGATCCGCCCTTGTTCGGACAGTATGCTCTGCCCGTCGTCAGGAGACTGTTCATCAGGCCATGATACCAGTTTTTGAGACAGACAGAACATACTGTCATTGAGTACCCCTCCGGTTTTTTTTCAGAACCACACATACTCACAAATGAGATTTTGCCACACGTTGCTACCACAACAACTTACCTTATTATTACCCTTCACCGGGGTCCGCTCATATGTCCGATGCCTCATAGGTCCGACGCCTCATAGGTCTGACAAAATCGCCTCCCTAACCAAAATAAAGGCCCATAAGTCCGACGCCTCATATGTCCGAGGCCTCATAGCTCCGACACCTCGTAAGTCCGACAAATCAAACGCCTCATTTTTCCGACGTCAGACTTATGAGGCATCGGACTTATGAGGCGTCGGACCTATGAGGCAGAATAAATAAATTTTATGCCTCATAAGTACGATGCCTCATAAGTCCGAAATTTCGGACATATGAGGCGTCGGACCTATGAGGCATCGGACTTATGATACGCCCCCCCC
Organism: Patiria miniata; assembly: GCF_015706575.1. NCBI lineage: Eukaryota > Metazoa > Echinodermata > Asteroidea > Valvatida > Asterinidae > Patiria > Patiria miniata. The sequence goes on from NW_024037050.1 coordinate 231,492, forward strand.
CCTTCACCATGCAAACCTTCAAATCTCAACAGATGATATTAATCTATCCCATAACATTATGTCTAAAACTAATTTTGCATCCACTCCGCTTCGACCAGACTTAAGTTTTCTTTTTTTTGGACGTGTTCGTCACAGGCAAGTGAGTTGAGGGACTCCTTGTACTATGCCCTGGTCAACAACCAGCCAAAGTTTGTCAAGCTCTTCATTGCTGAGGGAAACATTGACTTGAAGAAGTTCCTGTCAACAGAGATGCTTGTTGATCTGTACAACGAGGTGAGGCCAGACAGTTTAGAAAAGGGGTCATTCACTACATCATGTATCACGATAATTGCGATAAAAATACTGCAGTTCGGTACCACGATATCAATGCCTGTTATAGCAATACCTGGCTATGAATAAACTATTTTCATCACAACACGTCATGTGATTGTGAATACACAATTTTAACATTCCAAATTGTACTTCCAGAAGTTGAGAACAAGGCAGCTGTGGCAGTGTCACGGCATTGTAAACATCAGAATACTAGCACGCAGTGCACATTTGATCCATGTGGAAAAGCTCGATATATATGTCAAACAGGTAGCATTAATGTTATAATAATATAATAATATAATATAAATGGAGCATTTATAAAGCGCTTTTAACAAAGATCAAAGCGCTGTACAAAACTACAAATCTACAAATAAACAAGGCAAAAACAAAAACAAAACAAAAAACTTAATTTAAGAATAACTCAAGGGAACCAGGGAATAATGAGAGGTAAAGATGAAGGTGAACTGATTTAAAGAAACGATGTGTTTTCAGCGATTTCTTGAATGTGATGATTGACGATGCAAGTCGGATGTGTTGAGGAATCTTGTTCCACTCCCTGGGGCCAGCAATCGAGAAAGCTTTGTCACCTATGGTTTTAGTGTTAATAGGAACATGTAATCGGGAAGTGTCTGTTGAAGACCTATATAAGAAGAATAATGTCGTACTTCATAATTATTACCCCTGTTCATCAGGCCATGAGACCAGTTTTTGCAGCAGCTCGAGATCAGCACATTCTGGTCTCTACCTTCACAGATACTCCTGGGTGGAGGGAGGCAATTGTAGTAAAGTGTCTTGCCCAAGAACACAAAGCACCATGTTCCCCGTCAGGGTTAGAACCCATGTACCACAACACATGAGTCGAACACCGTAACCATTGGACCGCCGCGCTCAGTATAACTTGAGTTCACAGTTCGTGTATATATTGCAATATGTATCCTAACGTGTTCTTAGTATCATGATGTATGTTGCAATTTGGTATCGTTACAGTCCTATATGAACTGACCGCTCCAAAAGTTAATTCAAACTTGAGCACAAAAAATAGGCACTACTGACATTTTGTACACAATACATTTGTACCCAGCTTGCCCTTTTTTGGCATAAATCTGCATGTCATTAGACCTGTCGGGATTGGGCATTTGGTTTTGATAACGGCGTTTTCAACAGTGTGGCATTTTTCCCATCATGCAAGCTTTTCAGAAATGGTTTGAAATGTTAAAGAGTTAACTATTTGACAAGGGGCTTTGATAGCCTTTTAGATGAAACACATGTGTTGAGTGATTTACCAAGTTGATTTATAAGTGGTGTAGTGTGCAGTGATGGCAGTTTGCCAAATTCTTCATTCCCTTCGGCAGATTTGTAATTCAAATTTGCAAAGTCTTTATGAATTCTTTTGCGAATTTGTTCATCCGGTTCAGTGTAATCAGTTATTTTTCTATTCAACAAAATTTTGTTAAATGCATGTTTGGTAACATTCACATTTTGAATGGAATGAAGAATATGCCGAACGAAAGGATGATTCTAGCAAAGCTAGTGGTACATGTTTGACCCATTGTAGGCAGTTTTGGAGCTCCATACGGAGCGGCCAGTTAACACCTACATCTAAATGCAATAAAGTTCTAGTTTGGTTACATGTTGATTAGAATCAACTTGACGATTTCAAGACGATGGACCACTGTCTATTAAACTTACTTTTTTTTTTTATTATCCTACGTCTGTTTTTCCACCCTTGTTTATTCAGACCAAGGATGAGTCTTCTGTCCTATACAGTCTCCTTGACAAGCAGAGAGTGAAAAGGGTAAGGTTACATGTACATGTATGTGAGGGTTTCAGCTCACTTCAGATCTGCACCCGATTTCACGAAGCGCTGCGACGCGTCGCAACTCGAGTTACGACGTGTAACACGTCGCAACTTGCGACACGTCGTATCATCCATTTCGTGAAAGTTGCGATGTGTTAAAGGTGTCGTAAGTTCCTTGACAACGGCTTAAAACACATGTCTAGTGGTCATCGCAAAACAAGAAGAGTCCCTTTCTTAGCCAGTTTAATGCCATAAACATTACATAAACGGGATTATAATACCGAGGCAATGTGTGTAAAGTTGTAAATAAAAAATTCATTGAATAATTAAGAATTAGACTGGAATATTGCAGCTGAAATTTCAAAGTAGTTACAGTCCACTGAGAGCTTGTTTTCCTTCAAATTTGCATCGCACGACCGCCATTTTGTTTTACGTTTTAACATATTTTGAGCGGAGATCCGACGACTCTTTGTTGAATATCAGACAACTATTTACTGTACGCTGACTTAATACATAAAACAGTCACCGAGTTGTGCTATAAATACACCTACGGAGCGTCGCACTTACGACGCATCGTAGGGATACGACGCGTCGCAGCACGGCGATGCATCGTAAATTACGAAGAGTTTGATGAAATCGGGTGCAGCATTGTTGGGTTCAGTGTACATTAGCACACCTATATTTGGTTTCATAGTCTGTGTCAATTGTAATTGTATCTTCAGCTCTGATGAGTAACCAATCACAAATCGTCATGTTTTTTTATATTTACAAATTACATGGGTTGAATGAATGACAACTTTCACGGCAATGTATCATAAGTTACGATGAGTCTAAGAGCCTTGCAACATTCAGAGGGTCTTGGGGACCCTCCGTAACGTACCTTACGTACGCAGAAAATGATGACTTTTTAGACCCCCTGTAGGCATGGCACACACATTCTGTAAATTGATACAAGAAAGATGCATACTGTACGTTTCCATGTACTGTACATGTACATGGCTTTAATGGCTTTTTTGTTGAAAAATGTTAACATTCTTTGCAACTCCTGTCATTTTTTTGGTATATTTACGTACTTCTAATGCATTTGTTTTCTTCTGAGTCTTTTGTAAATGCCATTAACATGTGTACCTCCATCAAAATCCCTTTTTGTGGTAACTTGTGCAGCATTACAGGGGTGGTTATCGGTTCTCACTGACGGACGTCAGCCATGTGCTGAAGGAACTCATCTTTGACACCTATGACTACAGCACAAGCCATTTCTACGATGGTGAGTAACTACAGTAAACTCCGGCTAAACCGACATCGTACAACTCGTCAAATCGCTCAAGTCGGCCGTCCGACTAAAGTCCCGATTGTCCGTAATGCATTTCCATTGATATTTTTATTTCTAAGTCGGCTTTTACAAGTCGCCATTTCGCTCAAGTCGTCATGTCACTCTCGGTCCTCTTTCCATGAAAAGCATTACAAAATCCATTGTGTAAGTCGGCATTCAACAAATCAGGCATTGACATCGACTTCCTGTACTACGGTTGGCATAGTGTCAAGTGAAAAGTGGTTTCGCACTGCCGTGATCGCTGCATGCATCGGTGTCGAAAAGGGTGTCCTACTGCATACATCGCATATGCATCGTGAGCATATCAATACCAGTACCCCCTCTAGTCTATACGCATGCGCTATGTCCATTTGGGGGGTCGTCTTATTGAATGACTACTGCTGCAGTCAATGCGTGCCTGGTATATACCGGATCACGCACGCATTTAATTTGTTACTGTGCACGTACATACATGTATGTATCATGGTCTCCACTATCAATACCCCAAACGTGATGATACAATTCGAGGATTAATTTGCTGGATTCAACTTAAGCGTTAAGGAGATAATCCAGGGTAAATCGAAGCCAATTAGTGCAATGAATCATGTGTGCAAAAGACCATTCATGTAAGTTGGCAAAATGACGACTTAAAGCAGATATCGGCAAAGTCGTCACAAATTCTCGGGTCCCGAGAGTGCCGGTTTAGCCGGAGTTTACTGTACATAGATAATGATAATTATAAAAGTGGGTATTTATAAAGTGCACATATCAAGTTTATCAACCAGGACTGGTGCTCAAGGTGCTACATAATTATATACCCCTTCTCAAATTAATCACACTAACCATCTTTGCCCTCACAGGTACCCATTTATTCCTGGGTGGAGAGAAGCAATGAGTGACAAAGTACCTTGCCCAAGGGCTCACGCACCACGACCCCATCTGCATCTTTACCCGCAGACCACGAATCCAGTGCCCTTAACCACGAGGCCACAGTCACTCCATTCTAAATTGCCATGCAATATAATTGACCGATTGAGCTCTCTAAGTCACGTGACCTGCAGTGGGTATCCAACATCAACAAACAAGGCCTTCTCCATGGCAAAGTGCATTCCGCTGTTGTAAAGTACATGATGATTGTTGCATTTGTTTGCTCGATCGAGGCTTTTCTTTCTAAAAACTTCTGAAGAATAATCCGGAGTTTGTACCGGAGACCTCACCAGAATGGCTGATAAAGCCGCTCACCTGGACGGCCGTGGTCACACACTTTTGATTTGTGTTTTACAAAAACACTGACGCCAGTAGTCTGGTAGCTCAAAAGAAACCTCTTTTGTAGTAGAATACTGGTAATTTATGTGATTTAAATCCATGTCACAACATACAACTTTCATAAAAGGGCTTCGTAACTGTGTTACATGTAGGAGTGTTATTTACCAAAAATAACTTCTTTTGTTGATTTCTTCTTTTGTTGATTTCTTCAAAATGTTGATGAGGCCTTCTTTTGTTGATTTCTTCAAAATGACAGCTTGCCAGAAAGAATAATTTCACAGGGAGTTTAGTCCCCTCACTATCTTTTAACAAAGTCTGTTTTTCAGCAACAATTACATCTGTTACCTTTTGGATAGCTGCAAAAGGTGGACTGTAGCTTTAAGATCTAGGGTCACATGAGGTCATTGTATATTCTGGTTAGGTAAGCTGAAAAGTGTGCTTACTAACTGACTGTATAGATACTGCCAGCACGCCAGGGGGATTGCGCAAGTTGAACTTGCAATATTTTTTGTGTTTTGATTTGTTTTTTTGTATTTGTTTTGCAGGCAAGGCTTGTTTCAATGAACCTCTCCATGAGCTCTTTATATGGGCTGTCCTGCTGCATCGCTTCCGTTTGGCCAAGTTGTTTTGGAAGCGAGGCAAGCCGTCAATAGGGGGCGCCCTCCTGGCTAGTACGATCCTGAAGGCATTGTCTGAATTGCAAAGGCTGGACTCGCAAGAGTCCGCAGAGATGCACACACATGCCAAGTGAGTGTTGGTCCAAATTGATTAGATGCATGTAATTCTCTTGGGGGAGCAAAACAGTGTTTTACAAAAATACTAAATAATAATAAATTATACATTACGTGGTCTACATACAAATGATAGCTTGCCAGAAAGAATAATTTCACAGGGAGTTTAGTCCCCTTACTATCTTTCAACCAAGTATGTTTTTCATCAATAATTGCGCCAGTTACTTTTGGGATGGCTGCAAATGATGGACTATAGCTTTAAAGTTACCCCTGTGTCATTTTTCTTTTTAATTTGTCAATTAAAGAAAATGTCAAAAGTATATTTATGATAGGTTTGCTAACCACTGTATTGACAACATAGTTTTAATGATAAGTAACAATAATACGCCAGTATTTTAACAATAATACGCCAGTTACTTTTTCGGATGGCTGTAAATGATGGATTATAGCTTTAAGTCATGTTTAAATCATTTCATGTAGGGCATGAAAAATGGACAATTAAGTTGAAACCTTTTTTTTGTTTTTTGTTGTTGAGATTTTACCTACCAAGGAGGGATTAAAATCGAAAGTGCTGTGTGTAAAGTTTGTTCCTTGAAATTGACTCTTTCGTGTTATGTAAACATCAAGGCCCAAGTTGTCCGTGGTAACCATGGTAACCGTTTTCTCCATTCTGCCCCAATCTGCAGGATGTTTCAGAAGATGGCCATTGATTTCCTCAACCTGTGTTATGTAGACGACAGACACCGCACCTCCCTCCTCCTCGTTCGCAACCTGCCGGACTGGGGTAATTCCACCTGCCTGGACCTTGCTGCTGCTGCCCGTAGCAAGCAATTCATTGCCCACGCTGCGGTGCAGAACCTACTCAATGAACTGTGGATGGGTAGGCTGTCACGACGTACAAGCGTTTTCAAGGTGAATGTCTGAGATAATGTGTGCAGTATACGAGCTGATTGTTTACTTTTTTGGCAAGTTGACTGTACTATCCTTAACCAGCCCAATAAAGCATTCTTCATATACCGACAAGTCTTTAACTTTTTACATACAAATTTGTTGAATGATTTGCGAAATACCTGTTTAAAATCATTGTCAAACAGTTGTGTAGCAGTTGAGGGGGGGGGGGGGTGCACCACCATTATCAACAAGTACTCCAAGAGCATATATAATGCTTCTGAAATCTATCACTCAGGTAGCTAAAGTACATGTAGGTACGTAAAATCAGAGTAAAGTATAAAGAGATAAGGCACCCCAATGATGATTTAGAAATTAAATCAATCCTTGTTTTGGTAAGGTTTTTTTTTTTTTTTTTTAGGAGTTTGATCAATCCAAAACCACTTTTGTGGAAATGAAGGCATCATTTCTGATGGCACAAGACCGAAGAAATTATCAAGGCCAAAAATTCTTAAAACTTCCAAGCAAGTAAATAATGTTCTTAAAAGGGACTGAGACAAACACAAAGTTTTTGGCTAAAATAATTGGTTAATGATTAGATAAATTTATTTCGATGCTGCATAAAGGATTATACATAATGTTACATACCGTATTCAAATCAACAATACATACATAGACATATTTACAATAGTGAACATTAACTAAATGGCAGCATCTAGGTCCGGGGTGAAGCATCAGCTTTTGTTCCCCAGTCTATGGACAGATAGACAAGTGACAGACATTCATGAAAAGACAGAGCACAGACACCGGTGTCTATTACATTGCTTTAGTATGCAATTTAAAAAAAGATTTTTTTGGTTTTCTAGCAAAAATAGAGACAGTGGGTGATACTATTCCAATATAGAGTGCCACGTTGGCCTACCATTATGTGCTCCGTGCACAACCCTACCGTTATTTGCTCTGTGCCATAGGGTCTTCGCTTCAGCGTAACTCTCTCTGAGTGGTCTCCCTAAGTCTCCCTTTTTTACCGTTGAGGGGGTACTTGTGCACGGAGCACATAACGGTAGGGCGCTTGGTCTCAAAAGTACTCCTTTTTCTTCTGTAGTATACTAAGAGAGGTTTATATTATTGAGTAAACCTTGTGAACCACCAGTTTTGCACTTGAGGAAGAAAAACTTGTCTGATCCCTTTGTGGTTAAAATAAACCCACCACCTGGTGCACGGAGAGATGGCTATTCAGTTAATCAAAAGTAGTGTGTGATGGTTGATCAAAAGAAATGTTAATTGTGGGCAAACACCTAAATTGAGATTTATTGTTAACCCAATAGCTCCTGCACTGCATTGTATCATATTCCGTTTATTCACTAAAGAATCAATAAAACCATGGAAGCAGGGCGGTTTGTGCACTACAGTGACTAAAGGGTAAAGCAACAAGTAAGCCTTTGTACAACAACTTGCGTCGTCTAGCATGCATCGTGTTTTTTTTTTCAGGCAAAGTTAGCGGTTATATTTGATCACATCAAAATGTATTCACATGTAATGCCTCAAGTTTGTTTTGGTGCTTTCTTGTACAGATCTGGTCATGCATATGTTTCCCGATAGCAGTCCCCTTTGCGATAACTTTCATGTCCAAAGATGACCCAACTGTGCCAGCCAAGAAGGTAAGTTTCAGATGAAGGAGACATTTTCTTGTGATCCCGACACTCTTGGGGTGACCACAGCTTCTCTCACACAGTCTACCCCTCTCTATCCATTTTGCTCCCTCTCAAACAAGATTTCAAAACCTATCTGTTCACTTTCTAATCTCCTCTTTGGTTTGTACCTTGCAATTTATATGTCTTGGACTTAGCATTTATAAATTTTGTAGTTTGTGTAGTTATTCATTGTATAGCGCCATGAGCATACTGAGTAATGGACCTGCTGCGCTTTATAAGATGCCACTATTGTTATTTTTATTACCGCATGCCTTGCGTAACCCCGGTACGGTATGCGGTATTCATAAATACCTCGGACAGTTTAGCTATTCCTATTGGTCGAGAGCCCGTCACGTGGCCGGTCTTAAACGGATGATAAAGACATAGCTAGCTGGTCTTAAACACTTTTCTAGTGTCACAATAAAATGTGGACTCCTAAAAATCCAGTTCCTCTTACCGTTTCATTGGTTGAACGGTCACAATTCTCACGTAGGCATGCGCAACACTACCAGCGAGTCAACATTTTATAGTTCTAAATTCAAAACGCAACGCCCCAGATGCGTTCTGCGCGACATCGCGCAGAACATGCTACGCGCGCGTCAATCTCCATAAAAGGGTTGTTTACATATTACTCGCCAGCTGAACACTCCATTATTTAGCCAGAGGGATGTTTCAAAAAGCTTAAAGTGAACTTGTTGCACAAAATCGGGATTTTTGAACGAATTATTTGATATTTTTTTACCGAAAAGGTATTTATGAATGGGAATGAATATGTGCTCGGTCGGTATTTATCGGCTCGGTCGGTATTTATCGGCTCGGTCGGTATTTATCGGCTTAGAGTCTGGGTGCTGATAATTACCCTCGCCTCCGGCTCGGGTAATTATCAGCACCCAGACTCTAAGTGGTCTTAAACAGAGTGATAAAAACCTCCGGAGCACACATTTATTCCCTTAGTCAACGCCAGTGATACGGTGTGGTAACGCAGTACACGGCGGCGCAATTACCGACTTGATTTCGAGTCTACTAAACAGTTAGTCAGGCAACGTACCATACACGTGCAGTTGATATGGTTTGATCTAATCATTTGCATATCCTGTAAACATCATTTTTAATAGATATACATGCATGAAGAAACTTTTTGATTGATTATCCTTGAATGCAGATGTTAGAGCATCAGCTATCAGATGGAGATGCAGGCAATAACGAATCCCGTGAAGATATCTCAAGTCCCCTGAAATCCAGTAAAACCACCAAAGACATCCACCAGACGTGAGTTGACAATAATTATTCTATCTTTACAAAGACTGGCAGATGAGGCATCTGTATTCAGTGACGCAGTCACTCGGTGTCAATTCAACATTTGTGTTGCTTACATCACAATCTAGCATTTGAAACAAAAAAATATAAGTATAGTTATTTTTGCAATTCAAGGTCAAATGTCATTTCACTACGTATTTTGTCTACTCTTCATGCTATGATTTTGGTTTTATTTGGTGAAATGGAAGCTATTCAATGAGCTTTAAAATGATGTAAAATTTGGCTTGGTGCATGTATGTTGGTGCTATGCTAGATACAAGTAGTTAAAGTTGGGAGGTCACTGCTAATTAGTCAAAAGTGCCTTGACCTCATCTTAAAAACTAACGAGCCAAATTACAAACAAATTGTTCCTATGTGCCCTCACAGCTGCAGCCAATTTGCACACGGCTTATCAAAACCTTACCCAGTGCACTGTAACATAAACACATTAGGTAATCAATGATCTAGTTCCATGCATACCAAAAACGTCATTGGACCTTTTACATGTCATGACCCCAATATTTGTTTTCCTCAAATATGTGACCCACTCTACAAACAAAAAGTATTAAAGTTGCACTGTGCAGTATCGTGCAATGGTCTGCTCGAGGTTGAGAGGGGAAAATTTCTTCAAAATGTGATTTTTCTTTTTTTGTCATGGATGACCTCTTTATTAACTAAAGTTTCAGGGTTCATTCAAAGAAATGTTGATTTCGATGAATACGGTGGGGAAAAAAAAATACAATTTTAAGAGCATCATGCTCAAATCTGGAGCCAGCTATTTTCAAGCCTGTTTTCTTTGTGCAATTCAAACTCAAAGGAAGTAATTAATAAGCAAATATGTCATATCTCCAGAACGGGAGGGGCTATGGAGCTCTATTATATTCCAAATGAAAGCCTACATGGTGGGCTTTCCAACCATTTTTAACATATGGTACATAATGCCCTTTTTTGTGGAGCGGATCACACATTGTAAAAGACCTCGATAATATGTTGAAAATCGCAGGCCTCCTGTCGAGGAAACCGATGACTGCATGAGTGTGAAGACATACATGACGCATGCCACCCACAGGCAGCATCATAACAATGGCTACTCGTGGTGGTACAAGTTGAAGCTGTTCCACGAAGCTCCTGTCATTAGCTTCCGCATCAACATGGTCAGTAGACATCAACTCTCTCCTTCATATTGTCCAGTCTTAAGCTTTTTTTTTTCTAGCCAGAAAAAAAGCTTGTTACCCGTGATAATTAAAGGGGCACTAGGCCCTGAAATCCCCGAAAATGTTATGTTTTGGATTGTTTACTTAGCCTATTTCAAACATCTGGTTGAAAGGAAACCAACCTAATGTCTTACCGTTCCCGAGAAAAGACGAAAAAAGCCCGCTTGTTTACATTGGACATGACGAGTACGAATACGTTTTTCGTGTCGTTCTCATGTACGCTATACACGCTGTGTGTCTCGGGAACAGTGTGCGGTGACCAATTACCAATGCAAAAAAATTGTGGTTTCTTCAACGTCCGCAAAAGGCGAACACTTTACGCGTACGAATGAAATCACAACTAGCATCCAAACAGCTCGAATTTATGGGGTCGCAAAAGTGGACCCTGAAATTCGTTCTCGCACGCATAATACATGAATAACACAAAAACGCCCAGTTTTGAAAGGATAGTTGTGTGGATGTTTATATCCTACTTTTAAAAGTTATTTCCGATTATCATCATCTCGTTCAAAGCGCGTTTTGTAGCCCAATTGGGCTGTTCCAGGACCTAGTGTCCCTTTAACATGCTCTGAACTGATCAGTGACATGGCGATGGGTGGGGGTGAAAAAAACCCCAATGAACTCCTCCCCCCCCCCCCCTCTCTTGCCCCCCGCCGCAGCCGTTCCCCCTCCCCCCCCCCCCCCCCCCAAAAAAAGAATGGGGTTGGAGGAATGGGGAATAGAAGTAGCTGCGTATCTGATTAAACTAAAGTTGCAAAATCAATTAATCCTATACTACAAGGCCCAATTCGGACAATTCACAATGCAGTGCGCCACCAAGAGTTTGCCATGGAGGTCCATTTTTAAAGTTTACTGTCGACAAAACATGGCTCATTACATTGAGTGTCAGTAGACAACCTGAGCTAGTTTGTTATAGATTGGGGCATAGCGTTCAGCCGCCTTGCAAAAGAAATAGTGATAAAATGAAAAGAAAAGGGCTAACAAATACTGGAATCAGACACTTACGAAACTACCGACCAAAAAAACGAACAATTTCAAATGTCCCGCGCTGCGAATTTGTCGACCATCTCCCACAATGCACTGGGAAAAAAACCTCTCTTTGGAAAACTCTCGGTGGCGCATTGCATTGTGAATTGGCCAAATTTAGCACTGGTCTTGCTGAATGTATTTTTCCATCCTTGCTTTCCAGATAGCGCATTTTGTGTTTCTGGGACTGTTTAGCTACATCCTCCTGTCCAACTTCACAGAAAAGATCTCTGTCTATGAAATGGTTCTCATCGGATGGGTTTTCACGCTCTTCACAGAGGAGGTGCGACAGGTGAGTCTAAGATAGCAATGTTCTAATTTTTCTTCTTTTTTGTTTTGGTAATGGACTACTTAGGGACCGTGACCATTGAGCCCCGGTATGAAAAGGGCCTCTCGGTAAGCTCGTCCCCTCCCAAGAAGTCCTTTCGCACCGTCCCAGCTACCGGCCTAGGAGCTGGTCTGGTTGCTAATCAGGAACTCCTCCATCCTGTTTGCAAGTATTGACACATGTAATATATCCCAGAAGAAACCTGCTTGTGGTTTTCATCTCTCAGCGCGCAACAATAGAACACTTTCGTCGGCACAGATCAAAACCCCTGCCATGCGGTTTTTACGCACAATGGGACCGTAAATTAAAAAGGCGTTTGGAAGGATTTTATCTTTAATCTGGTAAATCTGCTATTGTTCTGCTCTGGGCGTTCTCTGAAGAGCAATAAATTGATGCGTCTGACTGACTTCAAAACTTCTCGTCAGACAGGACCATGTACCGGACGAGACTTGGCTGAAGACCGGACTGGCTCTGGCCCGGACGAGGTACCGGGGGGCCCTTTTCATACCAGGGCTGAATGGTCACGGACCCTTAACTTGCATGAATAGTAAATGGCATTTCATCACAACTCACCAGAGCTCCAGTAGGAACACAACATGTGCATGTTCCAATTTGCACGTGTAAGCCGCTAAGTACACACGCCTAATTCAGTTGGGCTCAAAAATCATACACATTCCAAAAGCCTGTATCTTCAACTGTTGCTTTGCTAAGGCTTTGCATCATTCAATGCCTTTGTATTCCCCCGCCCTGCTCTAACATTTAAGTTGCCTTGAAACCCCAGATTTTTCAAGAGGACTACCACACGTTGTACCATCGCTTTGATGCCTGGCTGTGGGGCTACTGGAACTGTGTTGATCTCCTGTCGCTAGTGATGTTTGCCGTGGGTCTTGGGCTTCGGTTTCACCCAGTCACATTGGACGCCGCCCGGATTGTTCTGGCCCTGGACCTGATTGTCTTCTACCTCAGGATTCTCCACATCTTCTCGGCCAGCAAGCTCTTGGGCCCCAAACTCATCATGATCGTCAGAATGGTAATGATCAAGCTGCAGCATTCCTTGTTTGTTGTCAAACTGTACGGATTATTTGATGTATCTTTCAGTTTTGCTATTCAACTTGGTCTGGGTGTCAGATGTTAGTGACAAGAAAATGACTGGTGATTTGTCTCAGCTTTTGTATGATGTTAGCACTGCTTCACTAATTTGATACCCATTTGTGGAAAAAGTTACCTCATTTCTTGGTACATATACATATAAATGAGCTGGTCGTAAAGCAACTTGAGTAAGAATACTGGTGTTAAAATTTAATTGTTTGTGCACACAGCAGAATGCTTCCATCTTAATATCCAGACTCAACAACTCAGCCTAGAGTCAGGGTTTGTTCTTCCTTGCAAACACTTTGTCTTGGCGTACAAGTTGAAATAACACCTATAGACCATTTCAATCACACTATCCTGTACATATTTACAGAGGACCCTTTCAATGGCAAAAGTATTGTGCCGGCAACAGCCACATGATGGATTATCTGATGAGCAACAGCTTGCACAATGCTTTGGCCATTGTACAGTGATACAGGGTGAGTCAAAAAAGCGGATCCCAAACCTCAAAAAATATATTTCATATTTAAAAAATATGTAGTGCCAAACATAATGACTGGAAAGCCAATTTCAATCAAGCTTCTTTTAGATGAAAAATTATTGATATTGCTCCATCCGTTCAAAGACTATCACCATTTAAACGCAATGACCCTAAAGCCTGTTTCGTCAAAAAATAAGCAGTTAAATATGTATTCTGACTGTTTGGAACAACAAAAAAAATGACACAGAATACTTGTTTCAACAACTGTCAACAATTACCAAATATCTATATTAACAACCCTGGTTAAGCAAACAATATGTTTTATAAAATGCACTTGTTGTAAAAGACAGGCCTACAAAAGGACTTTGTTGAATATTTTTAACGTTTAAACAGGTTTTATCGCTGGTGATGTTTGAAGACAATTGTGACAAAAATTCTTGAAATCCCATTTTTGGACGTAAGAGGTTTTAGGGTCATTGTGTTTAAATGGTGATATTATTTGAACGGATAGAGCAACTTCAGTAAATTTTTCATCTAAAAGTAGCTTATGAAATTGGCTTTTCAGTCATTATTATGTTTGGTGCTACATATTTTTTATAAATATGAAATATAATTTTTGGTGTTTGGGTTCTGCTTTTTTTTACTCACCCTGTACATGTGTAGTGTGCCCGGAAATGGTTTATAAAAGTGGCTGAATCCATTTCCCATAGACCTTGGTGTTTCGGTAGTCTGAGTATCACACGCTGTCCAACAGAGCCCTCTCTATCTCTGGTCCAACGTCTGATCGATTTTAGCATGCAAATTTAGGCAACCCCGCGCACCAGCCAATCGGAATTGACGTAACATCATTTCATTCCAAAATCTAGACTAAGCTGTTGATTGGTCAATTTTGATGCCATGTTTTTGTAATGCAACAGCGGGCATGGAGATGTAATAAAGCCGGACATTGGCTGTAAAAACTGTTAGCAAAATGCTGTGCATCTAGAATACACAAACGCTTATCGTGGGCTTGAGGTGAACGCGCAAGAGGGCATTCGCATTACTCATATTATTAAAAAAATTATGTGATGATCATTCGAAACCACAGTGTGACAGGTCCCGTGACACAGCCTATTTTTGCTAACACAATTCACAATGCAAAAGCATAGTAAATGTCGAGACCCGCATGTAGAAGGTGCCTGCTAAATGGTCAGAATCTCGAGGTCGAGACGCAGTTTAGTTGCATAATTAATCGCCGAATCTTCTCGCATCATCATGGACTAGTGTTTCTGCAGGTCGTAGCCAAATAATTGGAATGCGGCTTCAAACTCCTGTTTTGCTTGTACTGCAGCTGGTGATTCTGGTGGCTTTCTTGGCTATTCTGATGGTCTTCATGATAGCCTTTGGGGTAGCTTGTCAGGCCATTCTCTTCCCTAACAGCCAGGACCTGGCCAGCATCATCAAGGGTGTGTTCTACCAGTCTTACTTTCAGCTGTATGGCGAGCTGTTCCTAGAGGACATTGATGGTAATTTCAAGATCTTTTCAATGAAAACTCTTAAATTTAAATTAAAATCATTCCTTCTTAACTCTCATGGGACAATACTAATTCATTATTAACTGTTACGCTATCTTCGGCCACTAGTACTAGTCTGTGGTATGTGTTGTTTACCATTCACTTTGGTGTTTATTGATAAGGGAATAACTGCGTGCTTGGCTGGTTTTGAAACACTCTGTTTAAGACCAGTTGGAGTACAGATGCCGACTATTGCGATGCGGCTCAGAACGCAGCTGTGCCGGTGTACTGTGAATTTAGGACTATTAATACTGACTCACTGGTAGTATTGTGCATGCTTACGTGAGAGTTGTGAACGTTAAACTAATAAAATGCTAAAAGGCACCAGATTTCAACGGAGACATTTGGTGACACTAGAAAAGTGTTTAAGACCACTACCTATTCCTATTGGTCGAGAGCCCATCCGGCATGTCCGGTGGGTGGTTTTAAACTACTGGTAAGAATTGTTTTGAACTAGCCAGTTATCAAAGTGGCTCCTGAATCGGGACAATTGATTTCTACTTTTCGAAAATGTAGTCTTCGAAGTTTAACGGTTTTGAAGTTCCCCCCCCCCCCCCCGAAAAAAAATTTAAAAATGAAGGCAGCCTCACAGCGACATCTTTACAACCTATAAAACCTATAAAAACCTATAGTTCAATTTGGAAGGCTATTTTCTTTCTCTAACCCTAACCACTTAAGCACTTTTACTAGAAAGTATCCTGAATACTCCAAAATCCACCGATTGTGTCATGCACACACAAAAATTGGTGTTGGTGACTGCTCAGTATGGATGTATTCTGAATCCATCCAAATCCTCAGTGCTGCTAGGCTTTAATACAATCCTGAATCCATCAAAATGCCCCTGTCTTCAATATGGATGTACATGTATCCTGAATCCGCCGAAATACTCCAATGATTAACTGGGGTGTGGATTTTGATGGATTCAGGTACGTTAGGGTTGTACAGTAGCCTATATAACCATTGGAAACCTATACTATTATCAACAGAAATGTCTTGTGTTGGTAAATAAAAACAATGAAATTACCCGCTGACTAGCCCCTTGCCGTGTTCTCCAACTTTGAAAATTAAAGGTCGGTGTGCCGTCAAAAAGCGGAGGGGGGGGGCACTATAGGGGCGCTATTTGCTGTCATACATTTCTTTATGCTAGGGGTGCTATTTGCAGATGAACATGTAATTTATGTACGGATAGCAGCTTTTAGGCCATTTCTAATACAGTAACAGTTAAGTACAATACTGGCTCGGCATCATCTTTTTTAATACATCAGTGACCAGGGACTCTGAGGCAGTTTTGCCTTGAGACTTTTGACCTGATGGATTGCTACAATGGCCAGGCTTGTCATTTTGACAAATGTTCCATGTTACTGCTTTTGGCAGAGTTTCTGGCAAAAATTTACCCTGGAGGGTAAGGGTTGTCCCACTTGTTTATCTTTTATATTATTTTTTCCTTTTTTTTAATGCATGGCGACAACTTTTTAAGCATGGCGGCATCTGTTTAAGCTTTGCGGGTGCCTCAGAAAGCATGGCGCGTACAGATTGGAGAACACTGCCTTGGTCATGGTCTTCTCAGTTTGAGCCACTTCTAGCTGCCATGACCTTTACAGGGTTGATTTCGTTAACTTGATTTTCATGTTGTTGAGTCTGCATTTCCAGTTTGGGTATTGGACTGACGCGACTTGCCGTGGGCATCTTGACTGGACTAGATTCCAAGGACATTTCGGCTGGATTCCAATTTGATTTCAGGGCATTGTGGATGCTGTACGGCATTATCTATATGAGAAGTTTGCTGAGAAATAAGCTGTAATGTAATTCATGGTTGAAAAGCTTTCATACTTTACTCCACAGGTGTAGACTGTGCCGTCGAGAATGCAGACAGTTCTATGCAGCGTTGCCCTCAGCATTCCTGGTTTGGGACCATCGTCCTTGCATTTTACCTCTTCACCAGTAACATTCTACTTCTTAATCTTCTCATCGCAATGCTCAAGTACGTAGGCTTTTCTTCGCAACGTTTTGAAATGACTGTGGGCGTATACAGAAAGTATTCGTCAACTTATATTGGGGGATTGTAATGATGCTAATTCCTGTGATATGGAGGGTTTCACGTTATTTAGGTCATCATTTCTTTCAGAGGACAGTGAAATTGGAGAGCAGGACCTGCCTACACTGGATACCTTTCCATAAACGTGACACACAGACATAAGACAGACGGACGTTCCAGCCAGACGGAATTGTGGGGTGATAGCATTGTGTTCCCATTATCCCTTTTTCTAAAGATTCTCTTCTGGGGTGATGTTTTTCTATTGTGAAAATAGTGGGGTGATGTGTCCTGAAAGGAACATCTCCCCACAAGGGTGGTATGGTCAGAACGGACAGACAGACATCAGACAGCGTTGGATCTTTAAAATAGAATAATAATGTGTTTATTTTACAAACCTCCAACAACACAAGACACAGTCTTCTCAACGCACACATGTCTGCTTATTGCGCAAGCATGATATTTTCAGACGTTAGCCTGAACTCAGACTTTTTAATTCTGAGAGACGTAATAGTCTGACTCTTAAATCTTTTGTCTGAAATCAGATTTTTGAATCTGAGAGAGTCATTTTCAGTACAAAAAGGAATACATGTACATCTTTCAGACCTGTCATCCAATTTTCAGCCTTTTTTAAATTAATAATACACTGTATCATCCCTGTTATGGTGCCACACCATTGCTTCTCAAAATTTATTTACTGATTAACCCTAACAGAACTCAACCCATCAAACCCCAACAGCATGTTTTGTTGGAATCTGTCAGGATGGGTACAGTACGCCTCAAACAGTCTTTTACAGTCTTTTACATTGGGTTGGAACAGCTCCAGAATCAAAGTCAGAAATATGTGTGTGCAGTTTCCCATTCCCATATGTGATGCCATCAAGCTACATGAGTCATTTGTCGGGAATTTCCATTTGGAGATACAGACCAAAATAGGGTCACTTCATCACATCACTTCATCACGTCTCTTTTGGTGTTCCGACTTCCATAACTTTTGAACTAAAGATGGTATCAGCACGCGGTTTTCACAGCAGTAATGCTGAGATTGTGCTCTTTTCAAATCTGTAATAAAAAATGTTTTGACGGGGGTCGGCTAACAACTCATTTAGCTTGATCACATCACATATGGTGTTGGAATTTGCCAGGATGGGTATGGTTCCTAGTAAATCATGCAAGGGAGTTAGGGTTAATATCTTATTATTA
Source organism: Patiria miniata (assembly GCF_015706575.1). Taxonomy (NCBI): domain Eukaryota; kingdom Metazoa; phylum Echinodermata; class Asteroidea; order Valvatida; family Asterinidae; genus Patiria; species Patiria miniata. Next base: position 249,718 of record NW_024037050.1, read on the forward strand.
TATCAATTCTTGACAAACTGACAAAGTACTTTCCCCAAACCCCGTCTGTTCCTTTACAGTTACACCTTCCAGGCTATTCAGGATAACACAGATACCTTTTGGAAGTTCCAACGCTACCAGTTAGTCAAGGAGTATTATCAGCGCCCTTCCGTCGTGCCACCGTTGATCATAGTGGTTCATGTCTACCAGATGGTACGATGGGCCTGGGACAAGTGTTTCCCTGGACATAAACTCTACAGGTCCCTCAATCTGATGAGTAAGTCCAAAGCTCATGAATTCACATCTTCATTTTGTCATTGTTTGTTAATGGCCTTTACAGATGCTATTGGTTGGTAGTTTGATACCTGATACTAGTAAGTTAATAATAATAAATGTGCTTATATATTGCTTTCTATGGTATCAACAATTTTAGAGCGCTTTACAATTATTACCCTGTTCATCAGGCCATGGGACCATGCAAAAAAAAGGTAAAGGGTAAAGGGGACGAACCTGTGTTCACAGGAACGGAGTGCCCATCTCTCTTTCATTAGCAATTGGGCCAGACTCATATGCTGTTGTGGGGGGATCGCCACACCTCCTCCACAGCGAGTCTGTTACCTTCCCAGCATTGAATAACGCCGGTACCCATTTAACACCTGGGTTGAGAGGAGTAATTAAGGTAAAGTGCCTTACTCAAAGGGAAGAACACGCATGGCCACGGCGGGGCTCGAACCCACAACCTCACGATCATGAATCCTGTGCTCCGCCGCTAGACCACACGTGCCCACATGGGACCATGCAGCAGCCGATACCAGCGCTCACAGGTACCCATTTATACTCCTTGGTGGAGAGAGGCAATTGTAGTAAAGTGTCTTGCCCAAGGGCACAAACACCATGTTCCTGGCAGGGTTCGAAACCGCGCACCTTCGTACATGAGTCAAACACCGTAACCTTTGGACCATGGCGTTCTAAGTTGTTGTTATACTTGTAGACTCTTTAAAAAATGTGGAATTGAATATAACATATTTAAATAGAGCGCAGAGGCTAGTGTTTGCTTCGATAAAGCCACATGACAAGCATAATCACAGAAAATAAAATCAAGAAAGAAGTTGCATTGAAACAAAAGAAATTCAAGATTTACATCTGTGTATACTTAGGCCAAACAAAATAGTTATGCTTCCGATTACATGGCATTTGAAAATAGGGAAGGTAGGTTGGGAATTTTTTTTTTTTTGGGGGGGGGAGGGATTTTTTGTGTACGATCATATGGAGGTGTCTACATGTAGTCAAGGGTAAAAGGTAGTTATATGATGGTCGTCTCTTCTTTTTTTTTCTTTTTTTTCCCCAAAAATGAAGGTAGGGGCTGTCAAAATAGGGTAATAACCGAAGCACAACTATTTTTTTAATTTTTTTATTTGGCCTTACAGCTTGCCGGAACACATGCAAGGCACTAGATAAGAAAAAAGAAATGGAAACGCATGCCATTATGTCTCAGACGTGAAAACCATTATGTGGAGGTTGTACAAGCGATCAGATACTGTTAGCTTACTTGATAGGCCATCATTCGTGTGGTCTTGTGACGTCATTTTACGCAACTCACATCCGCTACGTGTGTACACGTCGAGGATATGCCGCATGCTACTTGTCAGTGTGAAACGCACAGGAAATTGTCGATTTTCACCCTCTTTTTCATAAATTATCATTCGATTGAAAGAGGATTAATTGCTGAAGTGCAATGTTTATATGCCACTTGTGTTTCAAAACAGGATTAGTCAACAGATACAAGTCTTTCATCAGGCAGCCCCTTTGGATTACTGTTTTCACTGAAATGGATCTGATAACTAGTCCTATGTGTACACATTCACGATGCAAAACTACAGAATGGTCGCTAAATCAGTCAAGGCCGGTTAATAGTTGGTCCCGCGATGATAAACGTTGACGCTGATGATCGCTGAACACCGAGCCTTTTTCAGGCAGTTCATAGTCGTCAAGCGACGGTTGAAAGAATACGCGCTCGGAAGCAATGGTTGATAACTATTCCTATGTGTACACATTCACGATGCGAAACTACAGAATGGTCGTTAAATCAGGCAAGGCCGGTTAATAGTTGGTCCCGCGATGATAAACGTTGACGCTGATGATTGCTGAACGCTGAGCCTTTTTCAGGCAGTTCATAGTCGTTGAGCAACGGTTGTAAGAATACGCGCTCGGAAGCAATGGTGGATAACTGTTCCTATGTGTACACATTCACGATGCAAAACTACAGAATGGTCGTTAAATCAGTCAAGGCCGGTTAATAGTTGGCCCCGCGATGATAAATGTTGACGCTGATGATCGCTGAATGCTGAGCCTTTTTCAGGCAGTTCATAGTCGTCGAGCGACGATTGTAAGAATAGGCGCTCGGAAGCAACTGTTGGCAGCAGTTTATGCATACATGTATCCGTTCAGATGCGAAACCTCTTTAATAACTGAGGACACCTAGCTTTCAAATTTTTAACAAGCTTGTCACCAAATTTTAGGCCAAATAAAGGCTCCGGTTTCTGGTCTGCGCGCGTCGCCTTGGCCATGCGTGTCAGCAAAATTTAAAAGTTTTTTTCAATGTAAGATGATGTCTCAAAACCGCCAAACTCACTGGTTTGACTGGAATCCTGCTGCTGCACAATTTTAACATGTTTTTACAACTCTTTAGATGGGGTTACGATCGAGTATAAGCTTCGTGTGGCCTCTCTAGGTTCCCATACATTTGGCACTAAATTTAGTCGGGCACCATTTTTGCAGTCATCAAGTAAAAAAAAAAAAAGTTGCATCGCCGCACCACTTTTAGGGCAAGCTCCATACCAGAAACCGAAAACTTGTTTGGGGCCTTACAACTTTTTTTTTTTTTTACTACGGAATGGCAAAATGTGGTAAGCATTTTGTGGGAAACCCCACAAGTGGAACTCCCTGTACCCGGGTCGTTGGCCCAAGCTTTAATCTGCTACTGCTTTGTCTGTAGATTACAATATACATTTGTACCTGGTATTTTTTTGTGTTGTCTGGTTCCTTGTTGTACCGTTTGTTGTTGCTGTGAACACTTTTTTCCTATAGTGCATATGACCTGTTTGTGCACTAAATCTAGGTAGCCAGTTGTATGCTTGCTTTTTTGTCAATGCTTGTCACCCTGGGATAACAGCGATGATGCTGCATGCTTGTTTGAGTGATTGCGTTGAATGTACAGTGTATTAGAGTCAGTCAGTACCAGTTTCGTTTTTCAAAGAATTGGGACTATTCAAACAAATTGGAAAGTCTTTTATTATGTGACTGGGTAAAAAAGTGGGGTTTCCCCCTGTTACCCTAAGAATGGGCTTACTACTCAACAGCAACAATAACAATTGTTCCACATTTCTTGAAAAAACGGTAGTACAGTTAACAAAAAACAGTCAGTAGTTCTCACTTTGTTGAAGAATGCGACATGCTTGATAATCAGTCTGAGCGTAACCGGACATTTTGGTCAGGCTAATGTACATTCTAAAATTTTAGCAATTTTTGGCGAGCTGCGAAGCAGATGCTAGCCTACAGTATACAAATACATCTTTCCGTCTGTCCGTCTGTCCATCGTTTCTCGGGCTGATCGGCCATCCGCATTCAGATTTCAATGTTGAGATTTTTGCTTCTGGCTACTTAAGAGAGGGTGTGGGGGTGGGTAGGGGAGGGTGGGGTGGGGTGGATGGGAGAGGGTTGGGGGTTGGTGAGGGCAGTGATGTGGTACATGCAAATACATACATGTATAAGGGCATTTGATCTTTTGGTTAGTACGATCTTGGGTGGGGGAGGGTGGGGGTGTGGATTTTGTGGGGCTTTGGGAAGGGTGGGGGAAGTGTGGCGATGGTGGTGATTTGGTACATGTACATTCATGTAAGGGCATTTGTTGAATTAAGTTGGCATTTAAAAAAAACAGCCCTCATACCTTGGTTTACCATCCTGAATCCTGATCAGACCTTGAATTTGGGAATTTTTAGGGCAAGGCCACTTTGGCCTTGAATGAAACAAAATTATAGAGGGCACCAGGGCCAAACTAAATATCTGCAGAAGGGGCACAGAGGCCGACAAAAAAAATGCAAATTGGTAACCCGTGCGACAGTTTACTACCAATGCATAATTACCCTGTGCGTGAATAATCGCGCGCGCTTGGTAAATAGCAAAAATAGCATCTGGCATGTGATGGTGAATGGACCAGTGACTAGGCTCTTGATCATGAATATGTATGAGCTATAGTAATGTGGACTAATGTATATCACAGGTGGACAAGGACCTGTCCCCAGTGAGGGCGCTCTATGAAAAGGGTCCATCGCGAATCTGTTTACGTCTCTGTCATATTTTGCAGAGAGGGAGTTGCGGCAGGACAAGCAGATTGAGATCTCAACATGGGAGGAGGTGAAAGGTGAAGACTATTTGGCAGAGATGAAGCGACAAGCTCATCAGGAATCCAACAAGCGAATAAAACAAACTGATGAGAGGTAAGTCCATTGCATGATATCTAACAGAGCATCAGAAAATAAGGTGTTTTATTAAAGTGGGACGAAAATATCCAAAATACAGTTGTGTGTTCTTTACTAGTGTGTTACCTCCTGAGTGAAAGTTGGAAAAAAACCACTCGGGTGGGACTCGAACCCATGACCTCCTGCTTTCTAGTGCAGATGTCTTACCACTCGACCACCGAGCTAACGGGATCAGTTGGCTGGTTCGAATCTGATGTACATAGCAGCGGGTACAGCATAAACTATTATTAGATGGAACTTTGCGTCGGGGTGATATAAATCAAATTAGGTTTTGCCCTTCACCGACGTTTTGCCCTTCGGAGGTCGTGGGTTCGAGTCCCACCCGAGTGGTTTTTCCAACTTTCACTCGGGAGGTACGTTAAAGCTATAGTCCATCATTTGCAGCTATCCAAAAAGTAACTGGCGTAATTATTGTTGAAAAACATACTTGGTTGAAAGATTGTAAGAGGACTAAACTCCCTGTGAAATTATTCTTTCTGGCAAGCTGTCATTTTGAAGTAATCAACGAAAGAAAGCCTGTCCAAGGGTGCTTCTTAAGATGCACCGTAGGAAATTTAAATTAGTAGTTCGTTTTATTATTCGGCGAAGCACGCGCAAGCATTGGCACGACGCACACGCACGCGCGGTTGCTATAATTTGTCGGATCAGTGCGTGACATTGCGTAGCTGCAATCGGCTCAGTGAGAACGTGTCTCCGACGCTGAATTCAGGCTTAATTCAAAACATTATTCAGCAACTTTTGATTTGAAATTGAGATCCTAGAATGCTGTTTTTCTCGGAATATACAGCTGAAGCTGAGCTGAAACTTCATCAGGTTAGTTGTTCAGTACCCTTCTTTAGATTTTGAGCACTTTTGTTGCTTCAAGCGAACAAAATGCACAAATTACAAATGATGGACTATATCTTTAAGGGAACAATATGGAAGTTTATTTGAACTCTTTCAAGATGATACTGATTTCATGCTTGTGTAATCTGAAACAGGCTTGAGGCTTTGTCATCCAAAATGACCATATACTTTCAAGGTGGGAAGCTTAACAAAGCGATGGAAGGACGCTTTAACATCATGGAAGCACAGGTATGTCAAAGTGAAGAAGTCCAGTAAAGATTTCATCGATAATACTGTTTACGGAAATCTCTCAGTTGCCAATTGAATAAAATAATTCATGTTAAATAAATGTCCGTTTTTAAGCCCTGGCAGTTGCTTCTACAAGTCACTTGGTGGTCGGTCGGTCGGTTGGTCTGTCTTTCTGTATTTGAAAATTGACCAAATTTATTTCACCAAAAAATGGACCAAATGCTTGCCGTGGTCATATAAATAGACTCTTGTCGAAAGCTTTTCTTTCGATTGATGCACGTCTATTTAGTATATGAAGTGAAACATTCCTAAACCGGGCCAGAGCTTATTGTGCAATCGCACTTGTTGATTATTTGAAAGCTGTGAATTTTGCAAAACCTACTGTCCAAGTTCACACGATTTCTTTGTCAATGAAAGAAAACTCACTGGTTGTTAACAGTTTAACAAGTGGTCAAATTCAGAGAAAATAAATAAAAGACCATACATGTCATGTTGAGCCACGAAGCCAGTGTTGTAGTCAAGTACTTTTTTCCGAGTACCGAGTACTGCCGAGTACTTAGGTTGCTGAGTACAAGTACCTCTTGAGTACAAGTACAGGTCTCTAAGTACCAGTATTTGTACTTCCAAGTACGAGTGCGAGTACTTGTACTTCTAAGTACGAGTACGGCAAATGGTTCATTGTGCGTAATTGGCCCAGGCCAAATCAGACTGATACTCAGACGCACTCACTGCTAGTTTTGAAATGTGTTTGTCCTGACGTGCACAGAGAAAAATCAGAAAACTTTGATTTATCCACAAGCCAATCAACCATTTCAAGCTGAAAGTATCGATAAAATAAGGCCATGGTAAGTCAAGCTATACCATTTCTTTTCCCCGAGTACTGCTATTCGAGTACGAGGACTATGATGATCGAGAAAACTTCGTCATGTCGAGTAGGAGTACTTTGCTGCCCGAGTACGAGTACCGTCATTTTGTGTACGAGTACTTTGACATTTGAGTACGAGTACTCCAAAAAAAGAACTTGAGTAGTACTCGGGTACGAGTATCGAGTATGAGTACTACAATACTGCATGAAGCACTACTCGGGTAATCCATTAGGAGACAAAAAAACTATTGTAGCGTGATTTACTATTGGGTTCTTGTCCTCCTAATCCAGCCAAACGCAGGGAAAGTGGACAAACACAGGATTTGCAACTCATAAAAAACTCTGATTGATTTCTGCATACAAACACCAGAAAAGCTTCACTGCAGTCAACGTGCAACTGAACAAGCCTACAAACAATGACAAACACACCGCTGATTCCCAGCATATTGCAAAGACTGAACTTTATATACAATGTAATAAACTTAACTCGCGCTGGAGTCTTACCAAACCCTTCCCGCATTAACCGAACAAAAGAACCCCACTAGAGTAGTCTATTTACAGAAATTAATTTCTTGAGCAGGCACACTCACCAACTAAACTAGGTCAGCACTCCTTGTAGACAAACTACGCCAAACAAAACTATAAAAGATACTAATGTAAACTGTCTGTTACACTTTTGATACATGAAGTTAAAGGAAGATACAACATTTGCAAACATCACAAAAACGAAATGATCAAATTATCACGAAATGCCTTACTGAATTGTTGGGGAATGACAGTCTAAAGCATCCTGTAAAATCGTGGCTCCTGATGTGCTGACATTTTAAAGAAAAACTGTATATGTATTTCCAATGCTGGTCGGCTGACCAGCATTGGAATTTGTTTTTCAAAAACTGCTCCTAGTTTTTCTATTTAGTTATTCCGCATTGTTTTTGCAATTGATTACACACCTGTGAAGGGGTACAAACGTGCTAGACTGATTCTTTAACCTTACAATTCCCCAAAGTATATAAATTGCTCTGTTTCATCTTAAGTGGGGTCAGGGAACCAGACTACGAGAGCATGATTGGTTTTCTTGGTTTTTCAAGCATCTTCAAGCCCAATATGTGAAACAAGTCAGTTTAACAATATTTGCTATAACACACTAATCCTCCAAATCCATTTATTTCTGAAAATTGCAGCAAAAGCAAATGTTGTACATTCCCTTTAAAGCGAAAAAAACATTGCTTTAGAACATGATGAAAAAGATTTCTCACTACTGTGCAGATTGCCAACGTGGAGCGACTGGTCAAAAGTCTGAGTGGTGCCGGCATGTCATCGGACACTAGCGATAGCGCACATCAGTCCTCAAGTCATTTGCAGGTCCTAAGACATCACCCAGAATCCTACCCACTGATAAAAAGCAAGTCGGCAACTATAAGATGAAATAATGAGCCTACAGAAAACAGAGATGCTGTTATGTACATGTATTTCAAGACCATAGCAAGAAGAGGAAAGAATTCTTCAAGTTGCTCTCTTCCGGTGTTTTTTCCCCATTTCACCTCAAAAAATAAATGTTGGTTATTAAGCCATTAGCAGCTGTACTACATTGTATTACATTTTATCTATTCACTGAAGAATCCATCAAACTATGTTTGGGCGGTTTGATGCGCTACAGGAAGTTATTGAAAATTGAGGATTGAAACTGTCCTCGATAGAACAAAAACGTTTTTTTCCCCATAAAGTAAAGCATACAAATTGACAAAAATATCAGTAGAAACCAAATCAATTATTAGTTTAATAGCACGGGTAAAGCAACATCAAGGGCCAAAGTGTCAATTGTAATATTGAAATTATTAAAGAAGTCATCCTTCCATTTTTTTAAAGTGAAATTATACCCTTTCAGTTGGAATTACTGCTATACTAAAATCTGTTGTTTTGTGACTTTGGTCTGGGGGGGGGGGGGGTATTGGTCCGGGTATTCTGAAATGTGTTCTAGTTGTTGGGTTTTTTTTTTCTCTAAAAGGTGTTTACCATAAAATGATAATAGTTGGAAAGATCAGTAAAAGGAAGAATACAAATGAGCACACAACTATATCTTGACCACTTGCAGTTTTCCTGTTATTAGGGTAAATGAATTTATGGATACAAAATTTGTTTCTCAAAGATTTAGCTGTGGGAGTGTGTAATAGTCGCACATGTATCACATGTATCATATTTCGAAAAACTTAGGTTACTTGACATGCATTATGTGCAATTGACGCTTATTTGATGTACATGGTGAGTTAAACAAAAAGTGGAATCCAAGCCCCCCAAAATACATTTCATATTTAGAAACATATGTAGCACCAAACATAATAATGACTGGAAAGCCAATTTCATAAGCTACTTTTAGATGAAAAAAAAAACAGTACTGAAATTGCTCAATCCGTTCAAAGAATATCACCATTTAAAGGCAATGACCCTAAAACCTGTTTCGTCCAAACAAAAAGCAGTTTAGTGTGTATTCTGACTGTTTGGAACAACAAAGAAAATGACACAGAATACTTGTTTCAACAACTATCAACAACTGTTGTACACAATATTTGTATTAACAACCCTGGTTAGGCAAACAATGTGATTTATAAAATCCCTTTTTCTTAAAGATGGGCATTCAAGGACTTTTTTTTTTACTTTTAAACTGAGGTTTTATCGCTGGTGTTGTTTGAAGGCAATTGTGACGACGATTCTGAAATCACATTTTTTTGGGGGGATGAAAGAAGTTTAAGGGTTATTGTGCTTAAATGGTGATATTCTTTGAATGGATTGAGCAATTTCAGTTATGTTTTCATCTAAAGGCAGCTTATGAAATTGGCTTTCCAGTCATTATTATGTTTGGTGCTACATATTTTTTTTAAATATGAAATATAATTTTGGGGGTTTGGGTTCCGCTTTCTTTTTTACTCATCCTGTACGTTGAAGGTCTTATCATTCTACCTATATGGTCTTATAAGCTGGAGAAAGTTTTCAATTTGTGTGTGTGTAAAATAATAGAGATACTAGTGTTGAATTTCTGTTACCCACATTGTAAAAAGGAATTGGCTTAAAAAAGGTGTTTGGCAATGTTGTTTGCCCAACATTGGTATGAAATTATCTAAATTGTTGGTTAACTCAGGTACAAATTGACCAACTTTGGAACGAATTTGCCCAAGAGTAGGGCTATTTTGTGTAGACAGTTGGTATGTCAACCAACATTAACTAAATAACCAGGTTGTCCGTATTTGTTTTGTTTTTGTGTAGAACTTCATAATAGGGTGTGTAAATAACAATAAAAATTAAAGCAAAATGTTGAATTGACGATCTCAGAATGAATGGCATCTGTTGCAATGGCAAAAATCTTTCTTATGCAGTTGTGTGACCCAAGGAAACAGTTTTGTCTTTCATCATTTATGTCGGAGAGGAATATGATGCATGCATCAAAAAAGGGTAATTCTGCCGGTGTAAATTTGAAACACTGCCATGTTTTGTAATTAACCTTGCTTTATGCTTGTGTCACATTGGGTAGGGTTAGTTTGTATAATTGCAATGGGTATTACAGAAACACTGAACATTGTAGATTCTTTGAGGGACACGTCATGCACGTAGTGCAGGTAGAAAAAGTTGAAAAGTGCCAAATCTATCCTTCCGATTGGAATTACATTGGAATTACAGTGAAATCTCGATAAGTCAAAACCCGTTAACTCAGAAACCCTTCTAACTCGAAGTAAAAACTTATTCCCGTCTATTGTTGTGGAATAGAAAATCCATTAGATAACTCATAACTCTGCTTAGCTCAAAATTTGAGCCAATTGCCCTGAGGTTTGACTTATCGAGATTCCACTGTACCTCCGTACTGAAATACTTCGTCTTGCCATTTTGGTCTTTAGCTTTGAGGATTTTTCAGGTTGCCTACATGTAATAATACATAGGAACATTATGATGCAATTGTATTATCAAGAAAAACAAATTCAGTGCTCCGTATGAATTACGTGATCTATTATATCAACTTTCATGTTTGAGAGAGGAATGCAATGCGTGCATGTACAGTTAATGATTACAAACGTAATGTGTATTTTAGGAAGTTATATTGTTATTTTTCAATGACGTAGGAGTATTTCGTATATTTTTCTAGTGATGAGTATATCAAGAGAATGAACATTTTGTATATATAGCTTCTTGAAAGAAAGAAAGAATTTTGTTGCGTATGGAATCGCAAGTACACAGTATTATAGTTCTGTTTAACTTGTAGAAACAAAATAAATAGTTTATAGGCCTAGTCAAGTATATTCAATGTCCATAGTCTTTTGCTTTTAAAAGTTACAACAGTAGATTTTATATATAGGTTTTCTCGGTCAATTTCGGCAAATGAGCAGCCAATTTAATTTTTGTGCGTTCGAATTGAAGCTATTTTGCCTCTCCAGTTGTTACTGCGTTTCAAATTCAGAATTCGGCCATTCAATTTCGTTTTGAGGCATTCAAATTCCTTTAGCACTGTGTTCAATTTAGCATATCGTCATTCTTTTTCGTGACACACAATCATCATTCAATTTAGCAAAGCTGGTTCGACTGGAGATTTTACTGATTTAATTTTTTTCAATTTCGTAAAGAGGCAATCAATTTCGCTTAAAGAGAATTCAAATAAGTACGACTAAAGAAATACGAATAAACAGATAAACTGTACTAGGCAACTGTTTCGTATCTTCACTTTAATTCAGGCAAACCTTGTTTTCTTTATTTATGCTTCCAGTAGACTTTACATGGGGCCAATGAGGTTTTTTCTTCTTCTTTGTTTTCTTCTTCATTTTTTTTTTTGGGGGGGGGGGATCTTTATTGGTTAACTGACCAAGACCTAATTTTGTATTGTGTTTGAATGGGGTGTTTCTTTATGTTTTTCCTGGTTTTTTATTGTTTATGTTGTTTCTTCCTCAACCATCAATCTGTTGGCGTGCCAGACATCTTGGCATATATGTTTGGGTATGGTTGTACCACTGCATGCACTTCACTTGGGTGATGACATCAACGCTCTGGATGGCTGCTTGTTGAAGGAGATCGCACCTCCACTGCTGCATGTTCATTCCTGCTTGCTGGGCAGCCTGTCTGTCTCCGACACGTTGTTGCCACTCAGGTAACCCAAGGATGCGTTTAACTGCAGCCTTGAATGCAGAGTGTGCCATCTCCGTGCTGTTCAGGAATGGGGAGTAGGGAGGGAGGGAGGCGCTTCAGCTGGATCATTGGGTTGGCACCTTCAGGGAGTTGGGCTCGCACGTGAGGCCTCGCATTGTCGTATATGAGGTAAATGGGTTCGTCGTCTGGGAAAACTGCATCACACTCTTGAATTGTGTCCGCAAGAAACTCCTCGAATCTCTCTCGCGTCACAGTTTCGAATGCGATTCGGTGGTGCACCAAGCCTACTTCACTAGAAACAGTGAAGGTGACATTGCAATTTCTCCCTCGTCTGTCGACGACTCGTCTTGCAGCGATCCCTCGTGGAGCTCTACCCTGGGAGCGTCGAGTCCAGACGTTATAACCTGTCTCGTCAATGAAGACTAGATGCGCCAGAACACCTTGCTGCAGGAACCACTCACCATACTGGACGCGTTGATCAAGAACTTCAGGGGAATTTCTTGCATCAGGGACGTCCTCCACTAGTTTCAGTGTAATCATCATCCCATCCAAGGCCCTGGCTATGGTGGCAGTAGAAACCTGGGGCTTCTCTGGCAGATGCTCACTCAAACTAGCCTTCATTTTTTTGAAGTGTCAAGACGGGATTAGCGTCAAGGATGCCTTGCAGATGGTTTCGCATGTCATCATCCATCTTGCTGTGGGTTGCTCCTCCTCTTGCCAGCGTCTCTCGCCTTCCAGTCCTCAAATATGTTGCAACAATTGATCTGGCTGTGGACTTGTTGATGTTCAAATTGACCGCAAGCTGAAGGTAGTCTTGCTCGTTTCCCTCGAAGGCCTCAATCAACCTTTCTCGATCTACCTGGGCCACTCTAGCGTAGCGACCACGAGCTGCCATTTCTAGAAATATGCGTGTAAAACTGTAGCGAAAGCTCGTCTTCGAAGTACATCGGCAAAGTGACTCAAGTGCCAAAAAGTGAACCGTATTATGCCTTCAACATTCTCAAGGAAACAAAAATTTAACAAAGCGTTTTTTAGATTGCACAAATTCCAGAAATGACTGCCCAAAAATGAATTTGAATGACTAAACACACGCCTCAAAAAGCTCCTGCGAATTTGAATGCTGCTTTGTTGAATTGTTAAATTGCATGATTATTTTGTTAAATCGAATGACGCAACAGCACATTTGACTGGTCATAAAACGAAATCGAATGACCCTTTTCAGTAGCATTTGATTTCGCGCGAAATAGAATAGCGTAGTGGTTAAATTGGCTGCTCATTTGCCGAAATTGACCGAGAAAACCTATATTACATTTCTTGATTTTTTTGTGTTAAATAATGCGCCATAGCCAGGTTTTTTTACAGCATACAAAATATATTTAGTTTTATATGACACTTGAAAGTTTTTAGAGTTTGCTACTTTAAAATATTTTTGTAGTATGCGTTTACATTCTTCAAGAGGTTTTACTAAATGTTCATAAAATTAGACCGAAAGAGAAAATGTAAAGGGGATTGGATGCTAAAAAAAAACCCAAATAATAAATAATAATACAAGTAATAGCTCCATCAGGAACACGTTCATTGATAATTGTTTTGGAATGTGTACATTAATACATTTTTAATCATTGTATGTTTTAGCCCTGAAAATATATAACCAGCGTAGATGGTGAAACCTTGAGTGTTTTGTTTTGTTACTTTGATTTTTAACATACAGCTTATTGTTTGTGGTTTGTTGGCTGTTATTGGTTTCGTACTTGTTGATAATAAGTTAACCCTGACCCGGTTTAACCGTTCACGCATGCACGGTTTCTTTGTGTTTTTTAGGCCTTTGAGACCTCCCGATTCCGAATCGGCGTGATGCCATCTCGGCATCCAAGGAGAATGACTTTATGCAATTTATATACGTTGTATATTTGCGCTCATTTTATATGCCTTTAAAATAATTATGATCAGTTATATTTATAGAGTACAAATAAGCAATTTACTTGTTTTGAAGTACATGTATGCGAAAAAAGGTTTGGAATCAGCAGGTTTAATAAAGTGACCAAGAAACCACCCCAAAAGATTGTTCCACTTTACAATTCCATTTTCCAATTTCCATTTTACAAAAAGTTGGTGCAACTCGTCTGATTACAAAATAGCACCGGGGCCATAAATGTCTTGAAGCAGCCCAAACTGGGGTCCCCTTTCGGTGTTATGGCTATTTCTTTCGTTGTGCTATAAAGAAATTTGTGAAACAAATATGAGTGACGAAAAAAAATATCAAAATCCGGTCTTCGACCTGGCAAGAAATCCGCTTTCCATTTCGTTTCTTTCATTATTATACGTCTACTTTTTGTTTTCACGTGCGCTCATCACAAAAGTCTGTATCCGGGTTCAGACAAACTTAATGCACTTTCGAGAATTCCTATCCATTCATAATAGAATTCTGTTCCATTTGAGAGGCGAATGCCAACCCAATCCCCCCCCCCCCCCAAAAAAAAAAATTCAAAGGAAGGATCCGGTTTGGTAACAATTTGGTGCCTATTGGTGATCACAAATCGTGAAATTGAATCGTGGTAAATGACCTCAGTCGATAACAAGTCTGTCATAGTGGCCGCCGCTAAGCTGTTGACAACCATCAAGCAAGTCCTTGTCACTCAGTTTTCTGGGCAATCTCTCAAACTACAGTTTGTTTCCAAGTCGGTCAACAGTATATAGGTTGGTAACATTTCATTCATGTTCCCTGTATCCAATAACAGTACTGAACATGGGCGTCGCCAGGATTTTTTCTAAAGGGGGGCAAAGTTTTTGTTGTTGCCAAAAAAATGCTTGTATTTCTCAACACATTCTAGATTTATCAGTTTTAGAGGAGGGCAGGGACATTTTGCCCCCCCCCCCGCCCCCAACTCATTAAATTTACACCACTTTGTCTTCCCGTCTCTTTTTTCTTTTCTTTTTTTCTTTTTCTTTTTTCTTCCTTTTTTTTGTTTTTCGTTTGGTCTTTTTTTGCTTTTCCGGGGGGGGGGGGGGGGAGGGCAAGTGCCCCTTCCCCCCCCCTCGCGACGCCAATGGTACTGAATGATAATGTGTTTTTTTTGTGCAAAAGAAACCAGACTATTTTCCTTCCAGCCTCGCTTTCGTTACGTTGATTTGAATGGGGAAAAATCACGATGGCCGCAACATGATAAGGCCAAAAAAAAAAAGTCTCCGGTTTCTGGTATGGAGCTTGCCCAAAAAGTGGTGCGGCGACGCGGCTTTTTTTTTTTTTTTTACCTGACTTTTTTGCTTCAAATGTCGGCTGATGACTGCAAATGGTGCCCGACTAAACTTACTGCAAATATATGGGAGTCCAGAGAGGCCACATAAAGCTTATTCTCGATCCTAACCCCATCTAAAAACACGTTAAAATTGTGGAGCAGCAGGATTCCAGTCAAACCAGTGAGTTTGGCGGGTTTGAGACATCATCTTTCATTGAAAAAAAAACTTTTTCATTTTGCCGACGCGCATGGCTACGGCGACGCGCGCGCATACCAGAAACCGGAGACTTTTTTTTTCGGGCCTAATGGTCTATTGTGGGAAGGAGGCTGCCAAGCTTTCTACGTTGGACTTGAAAGTCAAAAGCGGTGATATTGAGAATTTGCGACATCTTAAAGGTAATGGACACCACAAAAAAAGTGTTTTCGCCGACTTAAAGGAACAATAATACAACAAATCTGAAGCATGCATGCAGGATACAAACTAAGCTGCCGAAATTTGAGCTCAATATTATATATCAATACTGTTTTAAACAAAACTGTGAAAATGCATCTGCCCTTTTTTTTCGACGCAACATTATGGTTTCCTTTGAAAGCCCTCGCAAAATGTTCCAAAACGCAAAACGTTTTGACATGCACCCGTCTTGTGGTTCGGATCACTGTTTTTCACTCTTGAAAATTGTTCCCGGTCACGGATACGTAACCGATTGGAATCTAAACTATCATTCGGTCAGTTTAGCCTAATTCAAAAAAACACAAACCGTTTTTGTTTATCTTCTATAGCGATGGGTTGGCCCTAACCATGTATCCGCGAGGAAATGACGAATTCCTCTTTTCTTGAAAATGATAGCATACTATAGGCGCAATGATTTCACATGAAGCTTTATCCTATCATTTACATACTATCAAGTAGGATATTGCAAAATGTTTTGGTGGTTTTCGCGTTTGAATGTTTGTAAATGTCCGTTTCTTTTAACAGACGTCGAGTCTAACAAGTCAATTGTGAGCTAGAGTTGAAATAAGTTGGTTGAGAAAATCACCAGTAGACTCGTACTAGCATATTAAACGAGAAGGAATTGGGAGAGATTCTCTGATTTTAATATTTAATAATGTTTGACTGATGCATACAACAGATTACCCTGACATAGGCCTACATGCAGCGGAATGCATGGGTCGCTAGCGCTTGCATGAAGAAAAAGTTGGAGAGGACAATAAGCTGCAGCTGTGGCTTTGGACCCCAAAAGAACTATAATAGGCCTTCTGTGCATTTTCCACTTAAAGTAATTTAATTCGAAGAAATAACGTCATGTAGTAGGCCTATCTCAAATGGGGAAAGGCCTTTGGTCAGTATTGGCCTATGCTGACTTTCTTCATCACTCAGCTACCTCCTTCACTCAGCTACCCCCTAAAGATCAGCCACTTCACGTACCTTTGTGGAACGCCCTTTAGTACCGGATTATTTTGTTGTCATTTAACCCTAAAAGGGTTATTTTGACCATCTCTCAGCCGGGGGGGGGGGGGGGCGGATTCCGCCCCCCCCCAAGATCTCGGCCATCGAGTGAATTTTGAAACTCGGTACATGCATAGAGCAACTCATCATAAAAATACCCAAGACATTTCATGACTATAGGTCAAAGGGTTTTGGAATTATAGCTAACTAATTATTCATATGTACGAATGGTAATCTGCACTGTGTACACGACGTATATGGGAAAATTCAGTTTTCACGGCCCGTGGTCCGATTTTTATGTTTTTGGTATCAAAAGAAGCGCAAGGCTCGAGGCTAAAAAGTCATAAAAGCTCGGGTCGCGAAATTATTTTTTTTAAGGCTATCGCGAAAAAAAGTTGAAGGGGAAGGGCGGATTCCGCCCTGGCCCTTTTAGGGTTAAAGCTTTTCGACTTGTTTGCCCAAAATATCTCGTCGAGATGGTTAGTTGACGTTTGTAATACTGTAGGCCCAAATGTAAAAATGAGCAAAGTCATCACCTTAAATTGGCTTTCACATTTTCGGGTTTATATACGTTGTCTATCGTTTTGGGATATACGGTGATGAAATACTTATTTGTTCTGTTGAAGATGAATTCCCCGTGCTATTTTCGAGATTCATCCCAAAAAATGGATTTGAGGCTTTGCATGGCGAAGATAGGTATTAAGACATGCAGTTGTGTAATCAAGAAAAAACCGTCTGCAATTATGTGGTCAAGTCCCTCCCCCCAATAAAAATGGACCAGCTTTCATGTTTGAGATATACGAATGTGATGTAGCTTGCGCAGTAAATATACATTATTATTTGGTATTATCATTATTATTATTTGTACTCTCTAGATCAGTATTTCAAATGAATGAACATGTTGATGCTTTTTAAAGAACTTTATGTGTGTATGACTCTCTATAGTATGTATACTGTACTATAGTTCCGATTAACTTGTAGAAAACATACAAAGGTTAAGTTTCAACAGCAGATTCTTAAAGATATATTCATTGCATTTTGTGTTGCAATAATGTTTATTCCTGAAAATATTCTACCAAAACTCTTGGTTACACCTTACGGAAGCGTAGAAGGGCCAAAAGAAATTAAGAAAAATTTAGTTCCTATCTCGCCGCGGCGAGTTACTATCTCGCCGCGGCGAGTTACTATCTCGCCGCGGCGAGTTACTTTCTCGCCGCGGCGAGTTACTATCTCGCCGCGGCGAGTTACTATCTCGCCGCGGCGAGTTACTATCTCGCCGCGGCGAGTTACTTTCTCGCCGCGGCGAGTTACTATCTCGCCGCGGCGAGTTACTATCTCGCCGCGGCGAGTTACTATCTCGCCGCGGCGAGTTACTATCTCGCCGCGGCGAGTTACTTTCTCGCCGCGGCGAGTTACTTTCTCGCCGGGGCGAATTACGATATCGCGAAATGAATTACTATCTCGCCGCGGCGAGATAGTAACTCGCCGCGACGAGATAGTAACTCGCCGCGGCGACTTACTGTTTTGCATCGGCGAACGTCAGGCACGACGAATAGCGATACTCTTTGGGTCCTATGGTACGCCAAAGAGGCATTTAATGTGATCATCAAATCGGTGATGCACTTTATCGATAGGCAGTGGAGTTTTGCAATCGGTGATTGACTGTCACAATCGGTGATGGATTTTTGCGAGTGGTGATGGATTTATGCAATCTGTGATCAACTTCTGGCAAAACTAACACCCTAATCACCCACACAGGGCTGGGTTCTAATTTCTTTAGTTAGTACGTCCGATGAATGAAATAATATATGTAATAATAAAGTTGTCCTTTCTTTTTTTGTTAAGAATAAATTAAGAAAGAAAACAAAGTTCAATTAGCGGCAACAGGTGATTTATCCACTTGGAATGCCAGATCCATTAGCGTATGGGATGAGGCTGACCCTGCCAACTATTCAACATTATAATTGCATCTCTCAGAGGGCGGGGAAAGTAATTATTGTAATGTACCGTCTTTCGATCGTTACGACCGATTTGAATGAAATAGCTCAAATTACCGTTACACAGACATTTGGATGTTCGCGGGCTTCATCATTTACTCCCGTTTTGAAGGCCGTATCTCAGAGATCATGATCCTACTATGTACTAAAAAATCGTTTTGATATGTTCAGTATTTTTCATTACAATTTGAAAAATAGGCTTTGAGTTCGTCATTTTTCAATACTTTCAAGCGTCACGAATATTAATAAGGTTCTATCCATATGGAATGCAGTTACAAAGTTTACGACTCCCTCCTTCACGAGTTCTCCACCCCCAAAAAATGTTAACTTTTTTGGTTGTTTTCGATTGGTCTATACCAAGACCCACGGGAAGTCACGCAGAGTCACGCTAATTAATATACTAATAACGCGCACGTCATATTTACGTCAACGTTGCGGCAAAACCGGCCATGGTATAGACTTGACTCAAGTCGGAATTGCTTTAAGTCGGTATCTTTAAAAAAAAAAAAAAAAAAGTAATAAAAATCACTTTGTTTACTTCTTTCCAGATGCCCGACAAGGTACACTTCAGCGCGCGTTCCACTTCAGTGCCGTATAACAATGCGCACACACTGTATGTACATTGTACAGCACGCGTATTACATGTGTGTGCATGTATTGCAGAGCATGTGCATACATGTGGTGCAAAAGTTAGCAATTCCGACTTGATCAATCTGCCATCAGCACCCCCCCTCGCGTGAACGCGCACGTATTCATCGATGCATATGCAACACCATCCTATGCATATGCAGCAACATCGCTTGACCAATCAAAGTAACACATTTTTGAAGACTCGTTTATTATTTTCAGTAGGTATGGAAGGCTGGATAACAATCTGCAAAAGTTTAAAAACGTAATCTCAATTTGTAGAGTTCAATCACATTATATTGGGATGATAATGCTAAGATCAGCTGCTCTTGGATTGAATTAATAAAGAATACGACATTCAAATGTTATTCAAAACAAAAGGGAATTTTTATTGGGGTTAACCTGTAAAAGATGTTGAGATCCATTGATACCGCTTCGTGTTGTGCGTACCCAGAGCCGTTTCAAAGCATTCGAACGTACGCGTGCGTGCATCTGTTTCTACTCCTCACCATGGGATGCGTGCGCGTTCTCCGCGAAACTTTGGCTGCGCGAATACACGCAGACAACGCTGATTGCGCGTTAGGAATAATATCAAAACAACCTGCGCGCGTTTTTAAGAATCAAAACGCTCATTACCTGAAATACTGTGATATGATTGGCTTCTACCGAAATCGGTAGAAGCCAATCACATCGAGAATTAATTTCCATAGACTGTGTACAAACGTGGAACAAACCAGCGCGTACGCTTGGCAGATTGACCAAGTCTGGGTTGCTGCATCACTTGAAAATAACATGTACATGTACGTTTTTAACATGATGGTCCGGATTCGACGCATGAGGGCGCGCGTTATGTACTGTAAGGACGTATGCGATATGCGCTGTGAGTGGATTTACTCTAGGCACAGACCGAGCGCAACCCAGACTTGGCCAAGTCTAGCCATGGTATAGCGTACCGGTTGACCATGTATGTGTTTTAGTTAGTTATCCCGCGAGCGCGAGTGGAACACGGATTAATGTAGTGCATCTATAGTGGCCCGGCCGAGTGGTATGTGGGACACTAGACTAGGGCGGGTATTGGGCGGATATCCGGTGAAGGAACCCTGTCTCACGGCCTTTCAGCTCGGATGAAATTTTGGGGCGCCCCTCCATTGTAACCTCAAGCCCCCCCCCCCCTCCAAGTCCCCTAGGATGAAAACCCTGGCTACGCCGATGCCTCTTTGGCGTTCCATAGGATCCGGAGGGATCGCAATTGTTGTGCCCGACGCTCACCGATACAAAATAGTAATTTGCCGCGGCGACATAGTAACTCGCCGCGGCGAGATAGTAACTCGCCGCGGCGAGATAGTAACTCGCCGCGGCGAGATAGTAACTCGCCGCGGCGAGATAGTAACTCGCCGCGGCGAGATAGTAACTCGCCGCGGCGAGATAGTAACTCGCCGCGGCGAGATAGGAACTAACTTTTCTTAATTTCTTTTGGCCCTTCTACGCTTCCGTAACACCTTGAGTATTTTGCTAGCCGTTTTTATGCTGCATTTAATTTTGTTTACCTGTAGTGCACCGACCTTTGCATTCCAGTTGCCAAATACCTACTTTAAGCCTGACAGGGTTTCACTGTTCACGCATGGTTTCTTCGTAGTTTCTGTGCCTTTCAGTGGCGTAGCAAGGTTATTGTTGTAAAACAAATTGTTTGTGTGTGTGTGTGGGGGGGGGGGGGGGGGGGGGTATAGCCGTGAAAAGGGCACTCACCCATCCTTGCTGAAAGGTAGACAGCGTTTTGTCACCGGTCACTTGGCCTCCTTAAAGTCAAAAAGTAATAACCCTATGCAGACTGGTCCGCCAACAATTAAGATGCATGGCTGCCTCGATCAGCAAAGATAATAAATTTCAAGAAAATGACGACCAGAATTTACTTTTGGTTCTTGATTGATTCTAGTGTATAGTATCAAACTTTACGGCGATATAGTTTCATGACGACACATTTTAAAGATCTTTTCCATAACTAAAAAGGATGTCGTCAGTGATGGTAACCAATACTGTCTTGAGGTGGTAGCCAATTTAGTGTTTCTGATATATGAGAACAAAGGGTAACATCGTGCAGTTTTGGAATCAGCAGGTTATAAGAGACCAAGAAACCACCCTTCCCCCCCAAAAAAAATGCTTGAATTGTAAAACCGGGTGATCAGTCGTCGGACATCTTGCCCGTACGTCCTGTCAACGGCAAACGTGGACGTCATTTTGAAAGCCATATTGGATTTCAAAAAAGGAAAGTGGGCCAATCTTTGAGTGACCATTAAAATAAATATGAAAATATAAAACACTGGATTATATATCACACTGTTAGAAAGGGCCTATTAAGTAGCACGTATATTATGCTGAAGGCCATCTTGGCGGCAATTTCAGATACCTCAATTTCCTCAAGAATGCCGAGGTAGCATTATACGGATTCGGAATCAGCAGGTCTAAAAGACCTAGAAACCATCAAGAGCCCGTACGTGAACGGTTAAAAACCGGGTTAGGTCGTTGTTGGACTATATTGCGCTTTGTGCTTGCTTACTTATGTCAGTGCTTGTCTTATTCTTGTTTGATGAATTATTGTTCTGGTTGTGTTAAGCTAAGGTTGATCAATACCTATTTAGTTTTCAAAGAGGTCTGTTCAACCGAATCGGGATGTCCATACTTCATTATGTTCAGGGAAGTGGGATCTCCACCATTACCCTCAAATTTGTCCGTAAGAAGAACACAAAAGATATTGTTTCAATTTCCGATTCCATTTTACAAATTCCATTTTCTAAAAGGTTGGTGAGACTCGTCCGATTATAAAATAAAACCGGGGCATGAATGACTTGAAGCAGTTAACTGGGGTCCCATTCAGCCTTTTTTCGTCTGTCGTGCGATAAAGTAATTTGTTGAACAAAATATGAGTGACGAAAAATTCCAAATCCAGTCTTTGACCACAATTAATTTAAGACCTGGCAGGAAAACCGCTTTGCCTTTCGTTTCTTTCATTATTATAGCTAGGTATAGGCTACTGTATGTTTTCATCATCACAAAAGCATGTATCCGGGTTCAGACAAACTTAACGCACCGCCAGAATTCCTTTCCATTCATAATGGAATCCCTGACCTCCCTTCCGCCAAGAAAAAGAAAATCAAAGAAAGATCAGGTTCTGCATAACAATTTGGTTGACATTGGTGATCACAAACCGTGAAGTAAAAACCGTCATAAAAGCCCTCGGTCGATAACAAGTCTGTCACATGCACAGTGGGCGCCGCTTAGCTGTTGACAAACATCAGGTAAGTCCTTGTCACTCAGTTTTCTGAAAAATCTCTCAAACGATATTTTGTTTCAAAGTTTGTATTGTGCGAAGCTGTATCATAGCAGGGACATGGGGATTTTTCCTATTATACCTCTACTAAACCGTACGTACTAGACTGTCCGTCTATCTGTGTCCATCTGTTGGTCTGTCAATCGGTCGGTCTGTTTGTATGTGTCTGGATGTTTGTTGGTTTTTCTGGCCATCTTTATATGTGTATCTGTCCTATGGTCTGCTGTTTGTGTGTTTGTCCGTTTTCAGATGTGCGTTTGTTTTTGTTTTCTTTTAACAATATTGTCCAATTATGCGCAAAATTTGAGACAAACAAAACTTAGTGTACAAAAACTCCACAGGGTTGTATAGGGGCGTGGCTAACTCGCAAACGGCAATAGGTCAATTGTGCGTACAAACCCGGGTAGGCCATAGGCCAAAATCTGTATCAGGTCTAGAAGTTGAGGTTCGTCTTAAGATTTTGGTGTCAGCTTGCAATAAGGTCAACTTTACTAATTCGATAGTGCTGAATCTGAATCTGGCTGTTCACATTGGCCCAAATTGCACATGAGCGTTATGACGTCATTTTTTCCTCATGATTTTGCCCATTTTTGGTCAAAAATAGTATTTGTGCCATAACTTCTATGTTTTAAGTTTAAATGCTTTCAAAGTTGATACAACACATGAAAAGGAAGTCGGCATGAATATTATACGTCATTATTTAACCCTAAAAGGGCCGGGTTATTTTGACCATTCTCTCAGCCGGGGGGGGGGGGGGGGGGTTCGCCCCTTAAGATCTCGGCCATCGAGTGACGGTACCTGCATAGAGCAACTCCTCATGAACATACCCAAGAAATTTCGTGAATATAGGTCAAAGGGTTTTGGAATTATGGATAATAAATTATTCATATGTACGAATGGTAATTCTGCTCTGTGTATACGACGTATATGGGAAAATTAAGTTTTCACGGCGCGTAGCGCCGGAAAATTTTGGTGTGATTTTTATGTTTTTGGTATCTAAAGGTGCGCAAGGCTCGAGGCTAAAAGTCATAACAGCTCAGGTCGCAAATTTTTTTTTTCAAAGCTATCGCGTTAAAAGTTGAGGGGGGGGGGGGGCGGATTGGCCCGTTAAGGTTAACGCGCGACACGGTGCTTAAAGTTTATTTTTGTAGAATCGATCGTTTCAAACATGAGCATGATGAGACTCTGACGTGGCGTTATAAGGATTTATATTAAATTTAAGTACCACTTGTCACAAGTAAATCACAAGTCATCCAGTTTCCAGTAAATGAGTGACACACTATTTTTTCTCCATTTCTTTACCCAGAATACATGTTTTTGTGGGCGTAAAACTGGGCTTCCGGAATCCAAATCGAAAAGGCATAATAAAAAGCATTTTGTGTGTGTGAGTTTGTCTTACATACGCAGTGTGGACTTCCGAACAAAAGACGTCCACATAATGTAGGTAGCACCGACGTTGTGTGGACTTGCCCCACGTCCACACAGTGTTTCCCCATTTCTGGAAAACAGGTTTAGAGGCATTTTTGGGTTAGGTTTATCCGTAGCAGAATGAAGAGAAACACTAAAGGGAATCATAGAAAAAAAATTGGGTTGAAAGAGTTTTCACAGTTTGAGAAAAATGAGTTTTTTCACTGGTTTTTCTTAACTACACGAAAGCAATGGAAAGTCCACACTAGTCATGTGAAACAAGTATGGGTGTGTTTTTGTGTGTGGGTGTGTGTGTGTGTGTGTGTGGGGGGGGGGGTATAGCCGTGAAAAGGGCACTCACCCATCCTTGCTGAAAGGTAGACAGGGTTTGTCACCGGTCACTTGGCCTCCTTAAAGTCAAAAAGTAATAACCCTGTGCAGACAGGTCCGCCAACAATTAAGATGCATGGCTGCCTCGATCAGCAAAGATAATAAATTTCAAGAAAATGACGACCAGATCTTTACTTTTGGTTCTTGATTGATTTTAGTGTATAGTATCAAACTTTACGGCGCTATAGTTTCATAACGACACATTTTAAAGATCTTTTCCATAACTAAAAAGGATGTCGTCAGTGATGGTCACCGATACTGTCTTGAGGTGGTAGCCAATTTAGTGTTTCTGATATATGAGAACAAAGGGTAACATCGTGCAGTTTTGGAATCAGCAGGTTATAAGAGACCAAGAAACCACCCTCCCCGAAAAAAAAATGTTTGAATTGTAAAACCGGGTGATCGGTCGTCGGACATCTTGCCCGTACGTCCTGTCAACGGCAAACGTGGACGTCATTTTGAAAGCCATATTGGATTTCAAAAAAGGAAAGTGGGCCAATCTTTGAGTGACCATTAAAATAAATATGAAAATATAAAACACTGGATTATATATCACACTGTTAGAAAGGGCCTATTAAGTAGCACGTATATTATGCTGAAGGCCATCTTGGCGGCAATTTAAGATATCTCAATTTCCTCAAGAATGCCGAGGTAGCATTATACGGATTCGGAATCAGCAGGTCTAAAAGACCTAGAAACCATCAAGAGCCCGTACGTGAACGGTTAAAAACCGGGTTAGGTCGTTGTTGGACTATATTGCGCTTTGTGCTTGCTTACTTATGTCGGTGCTTGTCTTATTCTTGTTTGATGAATTATTGTTCTGGTTGTGTTAAGCTAAGGTTGATCAATACCTATTTAGTTTTCAAAGAGGTCTGTTCAACCGAATCGGGATGTCCATACTTCATTATGTCCAGGGAAGTGGGATCTCCACCGTTACCCTCAAATGTGTCCGTACGAAGAACACAAAAGATATTGTTCCAATTTCCGATTCCATTTTCCAATTTCCATTTTCCAAAAGGTTGGTGAGACTCGTCCGATTACAAAATAAAACCGGGGCATGGATGACTTGAAGCAGTTAACTTGGGTCCCATTCAGTCTTTTTTCGTCTGTCGTGCGATAAAGTAATTTGTTGAACAAAATATGAGTGACGAAAAATTCCAAATCCGGTCTTTGACCACAATTAACTTAAGACCTGGCAGGAAAACCGCTTTCCCTTTCGTTTCTTTCATTATTATAGCTAGCTATAGGCTACTATATGTTTTCATCATCACAAAAGCATGTATCCGGGTTCAGACAAAGTTAACGCACCGCCAGAATTCCTTTCCATTCATAATGGAATCCCTGACCTCCCTCCCGCCAAGAAAAAAAAAATCAAAGAAAGATCCGGTTCTGCATAACAATTTGGTTGACATTGGTGATCACAAACCGTGAAGTAAAAACCATCATAAAAGCCCTCGGTCGATAACAAGTCTGTCACATGCACAGTGGCCGCCGCTGAGCTGTTGACAAACATCAGGTAAGTCCTTGTCACTCAGTTTTCTGAAAAATCTCTCAAACGATATTTTGTTTCAAAGTCTGTATTGTGCGAAGCTGTATTAGGGACATGGTGATTTTTCCTATTATACCTCTACTAAACCGTACGTACTAGACTGTCCATCAATTGGGCTGTTCCAGGACCTAGTGTCCCTTTAACTTTTATAAAAACATGAGAAGAAATTAGGAAATTAGGGGGAAAAAGTGAATTTGAACGTTATGAAATTCGGACTTTATTTCCCGTTTAAAAAATCCTCCAAATCCTCAGGAAGGAAAAGAATTGGGGTGCAAAACCGAGATTCGAACCCGCAACCTTGCGATGCAAAATCGTCACGTCTATCGGCTGAGCTGTCGCACTGCTCATCAAAACGTGGGGAAACAAATAATCATATACCTGCGTGCGTATCATAAAAGTATCGTAGAGAGCGCTAAGCAACCATCTATGTGGATGTCGTTTGGGAGAAAAAAAATCGCCGCCCGGCCAGGCATCCATCGCAAAAATCAGCTGCGCCAATATCTGTCCCGAAAATTGACCAAAATAAGCCCATAAGTGTCCCATACCATATTTCGTGCTTTTTCACAAATAAATTCACGAAAACAAAGTTTGTGAAGCATTTCATTTATTTATTAGGTATTTTATTTGAAACTTAGGGGTGTCGTTTTTTGGCAATTTTTTGGGGACCGACCGACCGACCGACCAACACCAAAAGGACTTGTAGAAGCTCCTGCCAGAACTTAAAAACCTAGTCATGGTGACCTCGGCACAGCCACTAATTTGAAAAATTTCACATTCCTGCGGAAGACAGGGTAATAACCATTACTTTCATTAACAGGCTTTCAACTTGCCCAAAGCAACTCGAGATGCTCAATGACTGTAGGCCGAACTGTGAAAAATGACCGAAGTTGCAAGAAATTCGTCAACGTAAGTTTGCTTTTACGTCAACAGTGTGATGACATGTTACGAAGCGCTTCCATCATTTTGGAATACAAGATGTACTTTTTCGTTCACTTAACCAGCTTGGGAATTCGAAAGGAGGGAGGGGGCGGGGGCTGGACACCACACGACACTAGGGGGCGCTATTCATGATACAAATGTACATCTTATACTTACGCCCCAAAACGGCGCACTTCAAAAATGCTGTACAAGTAATATTGTATAGATTTTGATTATGTCTACTAGGGAAGTTTGACAAATACCTCAAAATCCACCTGTTTTGTTTTTCACCACGAAAAAGTGGGGGGGGGGGCTGACCCAATGGCCATTCCCTCCTGGTAAAAAAAAAGTGTTTGGGAAGAGCTATAAAGTCGGACGGTGATTTTTCTTTTTTTCTTCACAATTCCCTCCATATTAGGCCTGCAATTTGAAAAGTTTTAATAAACATTGTATATATGTCTCCAGACAACGGAGGACGGGTATGGGCTCCTTTGATATCGCCTTGAAATTCCTTTGATATCGCCTTGAAACACACTATGAACCATTAAAACTGGGCTCACTTGTCAAAAAGTGTTTGCTATAAACATAATGGCCTGTCATGGTACTGAATCAAGAAATACACCAAAAAACAAAAAAACAAAACACGGAGTTGCTCTTGCAAAAAAGGAAATGTTCGTGTTGAAGCAACGGTAAGACTTTAACTTCCGCCGGCCTTGAATGACACCACGGTTCTGGTAATGAATATACAGGGTGGTTAAAAAAAAAGGACACCCACCTTTAATTTTCACCTACTTAATGAACTTATTTCAAATATTTTTTCACATAGTAGTAAAGTATAGGCCTTTAACCATGCATGGTGAAAAAAGCTTAGTGAAAGTCGCAAAAATAGTGATATTATGCTAATTTGAATATAAGTCACCAAAATCAGCCTTGTCCACGGGTTATTCTATGTAAATTGGACGTTTTCGTAGTTCATAAAAATTAAAAAACCTTCCCACCAAAATATATTTTGCCCTGGAAGCTTTTATTGAAGCTGTCCAATTATTCATGTCAGTGTTAAGATCATCTACTCAATGAGCTGTCGGCTTAAGTTCATTGTTGCATAACATTACATAACATAACAATCAAAATGTCATGCCCTTTCAAAAGAAGCTCCGATAGCTGAGCTCAGTCAAGCGAAGGGAACGTATACCTTTGTGGACAAACAGGTTTCGCACATGAAATGTTCAAATTAGCATAGCTCAACGACAAAATGTGCAAAAGCAACGATTTTTTTCGTCACATTTGCTTAAAGGCCAGTACTTTAATAGCTGTTAATCGACAATTTAAAATGATTTTCAAAAATAGGTGAAAATTGCGGTCAAATGTGGGTGTCCTTTTTTTAAAAACCACCCTGTACAGACAAAGCTTGAAACTAAACAGGTAAAATGATGATTGAATTTTACACACGGATGCGTTTCGATAATTTTAATAGATAAATACTCTGTTATATCATTATGTCCTCAGGGGACGTTTGATTGATGGCGATATGGACGGCCCGGACAGTCCTGGATCACTTATCCATCGACTACATGATGGGGTCATGAGGGCCATTCGTCCTGGCTCGTACGCAAGGTATTATTTCCCCAAATACGGCCAGATACCAATTCAGTGTTTTAATGTTGTACTAAGTGAAATCTCGATAAGTCAAACTCTGATAACACAAAACAACTGATATTAAGTCAAACAAAGAATCCATTCCCTTCAGAAGTATACTCTCTAAATTCTAAAGAGTGAAAATTCACTCCATTCGAGTGAAGATTCACTCCCACAGTCTGAAACTAGGTACTAGACGTTTTAGCGTGAATTTCTTCAACCGTAAAGATCGAGGTTTCACTCGAGCTTCGACTGAAGTGGTTCATTTTTCAGACTATGTCAATCGAAAATGAGAGTGATTTTCACTCTAAAACGTCTAGTCCCTTATTTCACTCTTTGGAATTTAGAGAGTAACAATGATATATTCAACCCTGCTTAACTCAAACCTCTGCTTAAGTCAAATTTTGAACCTGCTCCCTTGAGGTTTGACTTGTTATTACATTTATTTACCCAGGGTATGCCCTGGTTTAACAGTTTAAAACTAGTTTTCATTGCGCATAAACTTTCTATATTATACGTTATCCCGCGAACGCGAGTAGAACACGGAATATCTTCAAGTAAACTTGAATCCTCGATCCTGATTGGTCGATTCATGGCAACAACAGTGTGACATAAGGAATATCACGTTTTGAACACCCGAGGGACGCATATCACCCGAGGCGACTATACTTCTGTCTTGGATTCTTTGAATGTTAATGCAATCAACGTGAACTCACATGCATGTCGCCATGCTAGCAGTATGCTCAAAACAGCTGATCGTCTGCTAGTTCGCTGCTCAAACTCATGCGTACGTGTGAAAACATGATGAAAATAGCGTGGGTAACAACGATACAAGTGTTTCACACCGTACGCACAGGGCCATCAACGGGTGTGTTCGTTTAGCTCACCCGGGTCGACACGGGTCAGCCCCGTGCCAACCTTGTCCCCAGGGTGTCGAGCAGTACGCGCCCACCACTACCTGCTCTCTCACCCTGGTATTGGATCATTTGCGTGTGCAAGATTTTTGAACACGTATGCAAATGAGGAATAGTCTGGTGCCTGCCTGTGCGTTTCATTTGCGTTTGTTTTGTATGCGGTGTCTGGGGTAAAAACAGAATCAATTCGTCGCAGCGCAAGCATGGCGTGAGTTACGAAAACACGATTTTATTTTAACTAAACTGTTACGATCTTAACAAGCCAACATGCAGTATCACATTTCGTATAAATATTAGCAAATTGGAAAGGGAAATGAATATTTTCGAGGAGGCGTGGACGAATGATCGCGAAAAACACCAAGTACACGATCTAAATCCATTTCTAGCCAATTGCGGTATCGAATCAGGATACAGGAAGAAAGTTTCCTATCCAGGGCTTACTATTGGAAACGAGGTTGGAAATAAGGTAAGCACTGGGGACGAGGTTGGCCCCGTGCCGTTCAATTAGCTCTGACGTCATTCTCGGGGCTCACCTGGGTCAGCCACCTCAGACCTTGCTTGTGGAGCAGAGTCCGTGGTGGAAATACGTCACACGCATGCGTTGTTCATTCCCTAGAGAGGCGGCCGGACAGCGGAAATCTGAAATGGACTTAACATTGACTTTATTTGAAGTCTAAAGGTAATCATTATTTTATTGAGTTCATTGAGACTTTTAAGGCTATAAATTCAGCCCAACTTTTTTGAGTTTTGCAATAGACTAAAAAGCAGTAAATCTCAAATTAATTAAGACCCAATCCGAAACGGGCGTTTTGTCTGTGGATACGTACACGGCTTAGGGCGTCACGTGAGGATCGTGATGACCCGCGGTTGAGCGTCCAATTAGCCCGGCTGTCGTGGCTGATCCGTCTGCCTTTACCCGTGTTGACCCGGGTGAGCTACACGAACGCACCCTAATAACAACCTAGACACGAGATTTGCTATCTTTATTGCGTCTGTGAGCAAAATACTGCGCGTTTTGTTAGAATCATGGTCAATAAATCGTCACAGGCGCCGCGTGGCGCAGCTGTTTTGCTCACACAGTGTAAAAACAGTAAAATAATGTCGTGTCTAGGTTTTATGTCTAGTACTCGTGCGGTAGTGCCATGACCGTTGAAAATGCGCCTGTTCGGGAAGAGGCAAATAGCTTGGCCGCTGGTTGCTTGCAGTATTTTTTAGAACATGCTCGTGCAAACAACGCATACGATTCGACGGGTGTTTTCACAGGTAATGATTGTTTTCACAGGTTGAACGTACACTCACAGGTTTTGGAACTCATTTTACTCACACTGAAAAAAAAAATCTTTTAACTCAATTCCCTTTAGTTTTTCTCTTCATTTTACCACGATAAACCTAACCCAAAAATGTCTCTCAACCCATTTCTCAGAGAGGGAGAACCTTGTGTGGACGAGGGCAAGTCCACACACTACTAAAATGTGTATTCTTGTGAAGTCATTTCTTTGTTCTCGTGTACTAAAGTTTTCGAGTTTGAAAGTGTACTTTCAAAATTTTAACCAGAATGAATTTCCTGAGCTGAAATTTGGATTTAATATCCCTTACATAAAATACTTCAATTTGCGACGGATCAACCTACCTTGGAAATTCCTAGTTTTTGAGTAAAATCCATATATCTATTTCATGATAACCTTGTGGAGACGTATTCACCTATAGAAATTGCCGTGAGGGAGACGTATACAATCTTTTGTTCCCTATTTATTGTGCATATGTCTCCAGAGGCACGTGTAACAGATCAACGTCGCTGCTGCCTGGTTTATGCGTTCTGACCAGAGCGACTTGGGGTGATCGAACAAAGGGAACAATGCCGCCCCACTTTTCCTCCTTTGAAATCCAGAATTCTGGAGTGAAGTTTTTTAGAAAAAGGACAATGGGTCCACAATGCCATCACCCCACTTTTCCTTCTGACTGGACCCGTCCGGACATTTTTTGTTCGGAAGTCCACACAGTGAATCTAATGCTTGTACACATAAATTCCTGGAATTATAGTACAGATACCAGAAACATGAAAATCCAGCGATCCCTGTTTTTTGCTATAGGCAAATGTTTTGAGTTGCATTAGACCTGTATAATTACAGGTCTAAAAGTACATGTACTTATAGAAACGTTCATTGCAGTGAGGTGTGCATGTTATTTCTTTCCTTAGCATTCACAGCGATGACATTGAAATGAATATGACCTCCAGTGATGTAGGTGGATCTCCTACTACTGGGCTCGTCGGGCTCGGAACGTCTGCAGATAATATGGACGTCAAGTACAAATCGGTAAACGTACTCCTTAAACCTAAGTTCCATCTCCTTTAACTTAAATGACATCCGAATATAATTAATGCAACTAAAAGTAGTGTGTGATGTAAAGTTGTAGAATGCATCTTTAAATTGAACGCTAATCGAGAAGTTTTAGATGTCTCTTGTCGGATTAATTCAGTTTCGTTAGTTTGGTTAATATTTTTTTCTTATATTTTTACTATACAGAAACAAAAATTAAATTCTGAGAACAATTTAATTGGTTGGTATGGTCCGACATCTTACTACCGGGAAAAGATTCATTCTTTCATTTATTCAAACATTTATTTTAATATTCCTGATTATTTATTGTACAAAATGAACAATGAGTCTATGAAAAAACATTAATGAGAAACTGAGTAAGGAACCGTAACATATTAAATTTACCAACATGTAATGTAGATAATCTACAAATCTACGACTCGTTAACAAATAATACATTTTTAAAACAGCAATATGGTGGCATGTGCAGAAGCCAAAGGCTTATATTGCCATGCCAGGACAAAAAAACAAAAACAATTTACAAACATGAGAGGACAAACAAGAAACAAAGACAAGAACAGTTATCTGAATTCTATGCAGAGCGTAAATGAATTCAAGCGTGCCTGCCAAACTTGGAGCGAAAAGAAGAGAAAAAGAGAAAGAACAAAAAAGCAGTCGGGAGGAGGGAATTTGCGCGTTAGCGAGAGAATAGCTATAAAGGGGAAATCAATTCCGCTTTGAAGGAGTTCTTCAAAGATGAAGTCCAAATGGAAAAAAAGGGCTACAGCCCGGGCTCTAGCAAAGACTTTATTCTGGACTACGGCCTATACTTTTAAGATCAAAATAATCTGAGGCCGCGTATCGTTTATAATAATTATGTTATCTTCACTGGCCGATATTACAGGTATTTAAGTAATTGTTTCTGAGTCATTCGGCAAGACGAACATTAGGAAAGTATGGGGACGAACAAATGGTTCAGAAAAAAAATGCTGATTGGGATACCTCACATAAATGTACTATCTTGTTTTAATCGTACCAGTATATGACGATCGTCCCGTCTGAGAGCGAAGATGTCATCCTGGACACCCTGAGATCCCAGTGGGCCTTGAAACTTCCTAGGCTCCTCATCTGCATCCTAGGGGGTAAAGATTCTGATATGAAGTATGACTTGGAGAAAGTAATCTGTAAAGGTCTTGTTGAGACAGTTCTGAGTACGGGTGAGTACACTACAGACTCATGGCGTATCTATAGATTTTGAGACGGGGGAACCTTGATACTTCGTTTTCAGAAAGTATGGTTCAAAACTTTTGTTACGTTTGTAAAAATGGTTGTGAGGTGTTGTCGCTTTCATTTCCTTAAAACAATGGCCAAATCTCAACTGGGGGAGGAGGCAAGCTGGCTGTTCCCCTGCTGGATACGACATAGAATAAGTACAGTTTCAGCTGTCTTCATTTGCTAACCAATAAGGTTAACGTGCTGTACTTCAAATTGTTTCCCTCTTTGCAGGTTATTTAGTAACATTTTCGCCCAAATTGAATTGAAAATCTGGCAATTTCAAATATTGGCTTTGTTTTACTTTTGACGTCATTTTCCGGTTTTATTTTGAAGTGCGCAATACATTTAAAATGTGCTATTAGTTTAAATAAGTAAAAAAAGTACATAAGTATTACAGGTTAACATTGTGATTCGTTCAAGTAGGCTCCTTGTGGACACTTTTTCCGATTTTGTGCCTAATGTATAAAACTCCTTGTTTAAATTCCATTAATAGTTTTCCAAGATACATATTTGTTTCACCTTTCTTGTCTATTTAATCAGGGAACCTATGACTTTTAATAAGGGAATAAATGTGTGTAACACAATATTATAACACTCTGTTTAAGATAATTACCCTCGGCTTCGCCTCGGGTAATTATCACCCATCCAGACTCCCACCGGTCTTAAACAGAGTGTTTAATACCGACTAAACACATATTTATTCCCATTCATAAATACCTTTTCGGTAAAAAAAAAACCCCGAAATCTTTTCGGTCCAAAAATCAAAACAAGCCAAAAACTAGATGTTGCCAACCATTTTGTTCAACAATTTTACACCATGTTTTACGAAACACCCCTCTGACTATAATATGGAATGCCCCTCGACAACTCGTTACCTTATAAGGACTTTGGCGTACGCGTCGCGCGTACTGCGTGATGTCGCGCAAAACGCAGCTGCGTTTTGCGCGACATCGCGCAGTACGCGCGACGCGCACACCAATGTCCCTATAAGGTAACGAGTTTTCGAGGGGCATTCCATATTATAGTCAGAGGGGTGTTTCGTAAAACATGGTGTAAAATTGTTGAACAAAATGGTTGGCAACGTCTAGTTTTTGAATTTTTTTTTAATTTTTGGACCGAAAATGGGCGATAATTACTCTCGGCTTCGCCTCGGGTAATTATCGCCCATCCAGACTCAAACCGGTCTTAAACAGAGTGTTATAATACCTCCCAAACACACATTTATTCCCTTTTTATAATTATAGTAATAAGCCAACTGCGTTAACTTTTTAAACAAAATTCAGTTCTTTTATGAATTCCCTATAGTACTGTGATTAAATGAATTATTAAATGTGTACACATGAGCGTCGCCAGGAGGGGGCAAGGGGGCGCTTCCCCCCCCCCCCCGGAAAAGCGCCCACCAAAAAAAAAAGGAAAAAAGAAGACGATGTGCGAATTCATATTGCTGTTAATTTAATGCACATTTAACAACATTTGTACTTTCTCTAGCATATTCTCTTTATTATTTTTTCGAGTGCGTACGCCAAAGGATTTGGGGAAATAACGTGCTTTGCCCCCCTCTATAAAAAAAAATCCTGGCGACGCCCATGGTTGCACAATTTTCAATTTTCGTTCTTGATTCTGCAGATGTTTGGTTGTTCACGAGTGGAATTCAGCGTGGATTGATAAAGAGCATTGGAGAAGCTTTGGCTGAGCATGCTACTGGTCGCGCTATAATCAAGAACAGAGATCTCGTGGCAGTGGGCGTAGCACCGCTTGGTATTCTAAAACAAAAAGAGAAGTTTAGACAACAACACAATAAACAGGTATGTACAACATTCAAGCCTAATTATGATGTTTGTGATAACCCTATACATTGTATTCCAACCAAAAAGATGATACCAATGTTTATTGATCGGGCGTTTATATAGTGTATTCCAGCTGCAGATATACAGTTGGACTATTCTGCACAAGGGAGCGGTCTCAAACTGGAACCAAATCATACTCACTTCATCTTAGTGGATGACAAAGGACAGAAACGTGGTATCGAGGCCAAGGCGAGGAACCGACTGATCAACAAGATATCAACTATGCAGATAGAAGGAACAAATGACAGCAATGGTGGGTGGAAAAAAATCCATCTTATAAATAGTTTATGCAGTACCCGCTGCTACGTACATCAGATTCGAATCTAGCCAACCGATCCAGTTAGCTCGGTTGTCGAGTGGTAAGACGTCTGCACTAGAAAGCATGAGGTCGTGGGTTCGAGTCCCACCCGAGTGATTTTTCAAACTTCCACTCGGGAGGTAACACACTGAGTATACAGTGTTTAAACGTCGGTGAAGGGCAAAACCTAATTTGATTGAATGGTGGGTGAAGTTCACACGTTAAAATTTGGAAGGTTCAAACTGCATGGTTCAAAATATTTCCATTCATATTCGGAATTGTTTGGGAATAGGAGAAAGTAAGTAGAAACCAATTAATGTACTCAGTGATAGTCCCCGTAGGTTTTGATGCTGCGTAGCGTACCGTCGGTACCGGTGTATGGTCTCACCTTGGACTACCGCTGTTGAAGTTTGTTAAGTTGCACTTGTGTTGTTTTATTTTACATTTCTCACTATCCAGCAAGAATCCCTGCTGTGTATCTCCTCATCGGCGGTGACGTCACGGTCTTCGATACTCTTGAGGATGCCACCAAACACAACATTCCGATCGTTGTCTTTCCTAAAACCCAAGGGGCGGCCTTCGTACTGGATGAAATCAGTTTCCTGCAAAAAGAGCACCATGATTCGTAAGTCAACATTCGTTTTGGTTGATTGATGATGAGATACATTTCACATGAAATAATATTGTGTCTACAGAGTCTATAGAAATACTATTGTGTCTGTAGAAATACTACCGTGTCATAGAGGGCGTGCGAGGCTAGCTGACGTCTCAAAAGATATTGTCGTTGGAACGGAAACTTGGTTGCAAAATTCAACGTACTCAAGTTAATTTGTGCATGCGCATTACCAGATCTTCCGGGATAGAACAACATAAACCACAGGCGGTAGTGTATTTTTGGCTTTGAAGACAAACTAAATCGCAAGAAAAGAACCTGATTTACAGACAGATTGTGAATAGATTAGGTCCAGTATGCATGCATGTAAAGGGGAAACCAGCACTTTAAATTTGTGCCTTAATATATAGAAAACACTTTGGAGAAACTGAAATTGATGAAAACTACATCAATGAAATAGGACACTGCTATCTATGAAATGCATAAACTTCCAGACGTGGGCTGGGATAGAATCAGTTTCAACACAGGAGGGAGATATCCCGCAGTTTATAGTATAATAAAGCAGATGATCGACTTAACTCATAACCAGGACCTGCATCAAGTTGTTTTAAACCCGACTAGAGAGCATAACCTTGGACCTGGTCTTTACAAGCTGTTCTCTCATTGATGCAAAATGTAAACATCCTCCCTGGTGTCTCAGATCATGAGATAGTGTCAGTGGATTTTCTTATGTCATCTCCGCGAAGGAAGGTTCTCGTGTACAAAAAGGGAATTTTGACCAAATACAAGAGGACTTCATAAAGTATGCGGAGTCTATCACTGGGGAAACCTACAACAGCTCATCTGTGAATCAACTGTGGCTTAATTTTGAGAAAGCTTTGACTTCTGTAGTGGATCAACACATCCCTTCAAAAATGGTTAAGCCAAACAACAGCCTACCCTGGTTAAAGCACTCTCATAAAAAGATGCTCAGACATAAGCGCAAAGCTTATAATAAAGCTCGCAAGACCGGCTTGGACTCGGATTGGGAAATATTTAGAAGCCCCGGTGCACCTCAGATCGCAGCCTGAGGAAATCACGTAGTGAGTACCTTCACGATGTATGTGAAAACTTGGCCACAAATAACACCAAACCTTTCTGGAGTTACATGAAGAGCCTAAGACAAAGTTCCACCGGTGTGTCAGCACTAAAAACAGTCAATGGTATTGCAATACATCTGCACTTGTCTTGAGGAGGCGAGTGCATTAAACAACCAAGTCCAAAGAAGACTGCAATAGTTTTTCATCACTGGAAACTAAAGAAACACCCTCGATATCCCCAATTACTATTACAATTAACTGAAGGCATTGTGAAGCTACTTCAAGATCTGAAACCACTGCTACTAGTATCGCCCCGCTCTTTATGCACTGAGGAACTGCCTGAAGACTTGTTAACCGACGTGTCTCCAATTAAAAAAAAAAGGGAAACCGCTCTGATCCTGCAAACTACCGACCAATATCTCAAAACATCTATCCCTTGCAAGCTCTTCGAGCACATAATTGTACTCCAGTATATAATGAAATACTTCGATGAATACAATGTCTAAAACAACGAACAGCACGGGTTCCGAAAGGGTAGGTCCGGGGAAACTCTTCGCACTCTTTGCGAAGCTTTGCAGGTGCGATGCCTGCAAGAACAGGCAGGAGGTCTATATTGGAGAAAGGCGTAGGCAGCCAGTGCTGATCTGCATGGTTTCGTTGAGGGTCACATCAAGCTTCCCGGCATGGGCACAGAGGCACCATAATGGGGTGGCTTACTCGGCAGCGATGTATATACGAGGGCAAGAGCACCAGTTCGAAGGTTGGATGTCCTTGCACCCCATGACTATCCGGCCAGCCGACGCAGGAGGTTGTTACGTGCTGAAACCTTAGTAAGGAGGGCTTCCAGATGTTTCCTGTTGGTGGGTTGCGGGTCTAGTCTAACCCCGATCGAGGTAGGTGGGATCTGGGTTGTAGGGCAGGGGAGACCCGTTTAGGGTGAAAGTCAGCTGGCGTTGCGCTTTATTGGTGTTCAATGCAGGTGGAAGGCAGATGAAGTGGCTTTTGCGACGCTCAGCCTTAGTCTCCATGTCTTCGGGTAGTATATTTGATGCATTCCATGTCAGCTGAGAGCACCTTCTCCACAGTGTGGGCTGCCAAGGTGTAGCCAGGTGGGCCATAGGAGGGAAAGGAGTCTCCGTGAGGTCTTCAGGACTGCCCCCTCCACTTCAGAGTCTTGAGGGGACACTGCAATTGCTGACCATTTTGCTGTATTCTTCACAAACGATGCAATTCCATGGGTATCACTTTCAGTGTGGGCTGCCAAGGTGTAGCCTGGGACCTTTAGGTGAGAGAAGTTGCTGACGAGGGTCTCTTGGAGTAGGATAACACTGACTTTGTGGGTCTGTTTCAGATGCTCAATGGCAATGATCTTGGCCTTCCTTAGGCCTTCCATATTCAACTGCAACAGGGATCGAGATGCCGTCCCGTACGGCATTTGCAAGTGTCCGCCCTGAAAAGCGCGCATGCTCCCGGTTGGCATCCAGCTGCGGCGGCTGAGGTTGCATTATATGCAAAAAAAAGTATGTGTGCACAAAACGTGACTTACTGAATGCGGTGTGTGGACTCGGACATGCTGCTTAAATGACAAAAAGTCTGAATCAGATTCGCTGAGTAAGTACCTTGTCGGTTCACCATTTGCATTTTTTCCCAAACAAAATGCGATTGTGATGAGTTTGATTACAAGTCAGTATGCCTGAAAATTTACCAGATAAATAGTAAGCTTAATACGCATGGGCCTATTGGAAGAGGAACGACTAAATCAATCGCTCAAAATGCTTTTCCTTTGTGTCCACATTGCAGGGATCATGACTTCGACAAAGAAGCCATGCATTGTATTGAAGAGGAATTCCAAGTATGCTCTCAAACAGCAAGGCCCATCAAAGAGCAGATTGAACGCCTTATCAAAAAGAAGCACCTTATCACTTTCGTATCAAATGCGAACAATATTGATGGTACAATACTCGATGCATTAATGGAAGGTAAGCACTTTGCCTGGGCCAGCTGACGGGTGAGAGTGAATACATTAATAATATTCTTATACACCGACACCTGGGTTCTAGTCACTCCACGGATTTAATTTTGTAAAAAGCGAGCGGTGTGCAGGCAAGTGGCGAGGGAGAAAGCACGTTGGGGAATCAGTTTAACAAACGATAAACAAAAAGGGAGAAAAATAAAAGGAAAATTTCAAGTAAATTGCAAAATCATTCCTGAGGGAGATCCTATTGTTCATGAATAGTCAATATCTGTGAGAATATTTCATTTTTTGAGAAAGAGTTGATACGACCCGAAAATCTCCAAACTATCCATGAATGTAAATTACTCAAAAGGCCTGAATTTTCTCAGATGCAACAAAGAAATTTAATGAAACAAGAAAACACCCATATACAAAGAAAAAAAAATGTGATTTAATAATGCGAACACTTCGAGCATATCAAAAGGGTTTAACAATTGTACAATGATTAACAAAACATCATGATATAAATAAGAAGATCGTACGGGCAAGGACTGCAGGCTCAGCAGCGACGGACGACTCCAAGGACGAATTCACCTCCCACGAACGACCGGAAACAGACGAATGAGCGGAACTTTTTTTTCATTGCATGAAGAACCAACATGCGAAGTTTCATGTTATTTTTTCATCACAAAGTGCACAATTCTGTCACTAGGGCAAACGTTTTCTTCTACTCAGTCGGAAAAATCATTGCTTCCTGTTTGAATATTGCCATGTTTAGTAGGTGCACAGTTCGGCTTAGTTACCCCCCCCCTCCCCCGCGTTAAGCAGAGAGTAAGGGCAGGCCCTATGATTGGGTTTAGAAACAATGGAATTATGTTTTACTCAGGAACGTTTTAAGCCATGTTTCTCTTTACAGCAAACAGTGAAGGACAGCAAAGCAACGACCAGATGCTGATGAGTCTTGCTGTCATCTGGGACCGGATATACCTTGCCAAGTCTGTGTTTGAGCGAACCACCAGCAAGATTTGGAAGGTTCGTAATCAATTATTATGAACATAGGATGCCGTGTCTAACAACCGTTGCCATGAGCAAGCGGGGGCCGGCGAATTTTTATTCCTAAACGACACCCGCATGGGGTGTACGCTATGGCATTTTGGGCATTAATTTTCTTAAAACATCACAAAAAATGAACTTAAAAAAAAAGAAATGACTTCGAACGTATAACGAAATTTGGGCTTTATTTCCCTTAAAAAAACCTCCAAAGCCTCAGATTAGATCTCAAAACGGTAACTCGAACCCGTATCTCGAGGATCCCTCACGGTACGAAATCACGACCATATCAATTGAGCTATCGCACTGTTCTCAAACCCTGGAAATTCATGGTAGTAGTATATACATGCGTACGTATCATAAAAGTATGTTGTTTGGAGAAAAAAAAATCGCGGCTGGTACGGGATGGATGGGGGTCGAACTACCCACCCCAAATTCTACATGGATCCACTTCTTGCTATACAATTTTTAATTTACAACTAGAAAGGGTAGCATTAATAAAGGTCCATGATTTCACTTCTACATGATTCATGGATTTGATGAAACTTATTGGTGCTGCAGTATCCCTTGGGTGCGAATATAGAATTCGTCATCGAATTACTGAGGTCAAACGTCATGTAGGGGTCATTAGAGGTCATTGTTCAAATATTCTTCAAATGTTTCTTTGTCTACTGAATTTGATGGATTTTAATGTAGCTTGGCTGGAGTGATCCTTGGGTGGGGGGGGGGGGGGGTTCATCGCAACTCTTCCAAAATGGAGGTCAAGGGTCAGATTGGAGTCTTTTGAGGTCGTCGTGCAAAATGTCACAACATTTTTAAAATAGAGGAATATCGACCGCGGAAAAAGGCGACACGTGCGATCCGCAGATCACTTGTTCTAAACAAATCCTTTGCTTTTGATGCAAAAAAGGCCTACCACAAACAGAAGTAGCTATGTGGCGGAGTATTTTTTTTTTTACAGGACACCAGCTTTGTGAAGGAATTACTACACTTAACTCTTGTCGAAGACCAGCACGACTTTGTCAAGTTCTTCATCGAAGCCGGAAGAGTTGATATGCAGGACTTCCTGTCATTCAATGAGCTGAGGAAACTTTATGGAGAGGTGAGTAACATGAATGATAAAAACGGCCAGAAGCCCTATATTAAATCCAATTAAAGGTTTTGAAAGTTGCTGCTGCTGTTGTTGTTGTTGTTGTTGTTGTTATTGTTGTTGTTGTTGTTGTTATTGTTGTTGTGATGGTTGTTGTAGTGTTGTTGTTATTTTTGTAGTTGTGGTTGTTGTAGTAGTAGTTGTTGTTTTGTTGTTGTTGTTGTTGTTGCTGCTGCTGCTGACGTTCCAACAAAATCCTTAGTTCAATCCAATTGTATTTTAATTTTGATGGGGATCCAATGAAAAAAATGGGTTGATAATTTTTTGAAGAAATGTTCTTCCTTTAAACCACAGCTGAGCAAAGACTCCGTTGTGTCGACAATGCTGAGACAGTACAAAAAGAAAAGGGTAAGTTGTTTTAGTTTTCATAAAATAGGTGACTTTTTGAAATATTTGATAGGCGCATTATGCATGGGGCATTTGGAAATAATACACGGCAGGAAAAGACACACCACACTTCGCTAACCATCAAAAATGATTACCCAGGCCTAAATGCAGGGTGTTTTCCTTCGTACAT
This sequence comes from Patiria miniata, assembly GCF_015706575.1. Classification (NCBI taxonomy): domain Eukaryota; kingdom Metazoa; phylum Echinodermata; class Asteroidea; order Valvatida; family Asterinidae; genus Patiria; species Patiria miniata. Next base: position 290,841 of record NW_024037050.1, read on the forward strand.
GACATCAGTGGCATAGCATCGGGGAGGGGTATATGCGTCCATAATGATCTGTGTTCTATGTACCAATTCTTTTAATGCAAATAAACACATTGGTGAGGGGATTTCTAGTACGGTGTCCGTCATGAAGCAATTCTGTCATATTTCGTTACGTGCCCGTCATGAATTGAAATGGGACGTGGTGATTCATTCCTTGCACGGCCCCGGTTCCAAAGACTTGTGGGTATGAATACAAATGGTGAAAAACAATTTGAAAATCAATTCTATTATCATTTTTTGTACTGGTTCGGCAGGTTTGCACATGCATTATTGGAGAGCAGTAATAACCTTTCGCTGATTTTACCCACTATTTTGTTGTTTTTATTTATTGAATTGTGTGAATACTGACTGTTAGGGAACTTCAATTTTCAGTGATTTTGCAAATTGCTTTTTAAATATATATCGTATCGTTTGGCATGTATCGTGATACGTATCGTATCGTGATCCAGGTGTATCGCTTCAGCCGTAGTGCTGTACTTTGTTCCGATTTTGATGATCAGCCGGAGATTTGTCTTGGAGACATTGGGTGTCTCCTTCAGGAGCTGATATGTGATGGTTATGACACAGACTATCTGAGTTGCAGTACACATTACAAAGCAAATAAGAAAAAAGGTGAGAAGTTCAATATTCGCGTATCTTTGGGCGCTCTGAAGCTACTTCTAATTATATTTTACAATATCGCAGAACGACCCGACAGACTTTTCACATAGCCCAATCATATTTTATTTTGTTTTTGTTCTTCAAAGAAATTACAAAATTGTATTTTTTCATTCCTCTCTTTGGCCATTTATATAGGCGTGGAGTATCAAACGGTCATGCATGTTGTATACAATATTCGCTGTTCAGAAAAAAAATGAGTGCCTGGTTCGTTGAGCAGAAGTTGTAAGTATGCACTTCTCACAAAAAAACATAATTGAACGACTTTTGTTTTACATTCATGCTTTTGCAGAGAAAACTTTCGAGGACCCATATAAAGAGTTATTTTTGTGGGCGGTGCTTCAGGATCGTATCCGATTGGCTAAGCTATTTTGGAAGCTTGGCAAGCCGTCGGTGGGAGGCGCTTTAGTTGCAAGCAAGCTCCTGAGGGCATTATCCAACCAACAGGAAGTAACTAATGCACAAAAAGCGGCGAACATGTACCAGCATGCCAAGTAATACTTTGATTGAAATAAATGTATTATAGCATTGTAATCGAGTAGTCAGCCAGTTTCATAAACCCTCATCCACATTTGGCTTGTCAGCAAATACATATATTGAGGGGACTCCAAAATTGTAGTCCTAAATCTTTTTGTACTTATTTACGAATTCGGGCGATTCACAATGCAGTGCGCCACCAAGAGTTTGCCATGGAGAGTCCATTTTTCAGGTTTACGGTCGACAAAACATGGTCCATTTGCATGAGAGTCAGAAGACAACTTGATCTAATTTGTTATAGGTTGGAGCATAGTGTCTGCCGCCTTACAAAAAAACCACCATATTGATAAGAAGAAAAGGACAGGGTAAACAGATCCTCGAATCGTACGCTTACAAACAAAGTGACCAGAAAGACTCGCAATTTCAAATAGCCCGCGCTGCGAATTTGTCGACCATCTCCCACAATGCACTGGGAAAAATGAACTCTCCATGGCAAATTCTTGGTGGAACACTGCATTGTGAATCGCCCGAATTAATAGACCGTATTACTAAACCTCTAGGCCAAACAATACAGGAGTCGATATTTTCCAGATGAACTCACTGTGCTATTTTCAAATTTCGATTTGAGAAGAAAAACAAATATGCTATTTTTCTAGCGATGCAAAAGTTGTTCAGTTTTGCAAATGAGATATTTCGAATTGTTACCGACCGGACAATAATGTGGTTCTGTTTTAACAAAACTTTTTTTGCAAACAAATGAAACCACTTTCCAATAGGGAAGTTTCACTTTTTTACATGCATCAATTTCTCAGTTGTTGAAATAGGCAACACATATCTTTGGAGTTTTTCTTCAGCATTGTGTAGGAGAAAGCGACTACCATAGGATCCTTGCAAATTAACCCTAAAAGGGCCGGGTTATTTTGACCATCTCTCAGCCGGGGGGGGGGGCCTTAGATTTGGCCAATTTTTTTTGGTATCAAAAGATGCGCAAGGCTCGAGGCTAAAAGGTCATAACAGCTCTGGTCGCGAAAAAAAAAATTCAAGGCTATCGCGGACAAAGTTGAGGGGGGGGGGGATTCCGCCCCACCCGGCCCTTTTAGGGTTAAATGATACACGTTTTCTAGTTATCTGAAATCACATAATCAAGCTTCCTGGTCGTTTCACAGGGAATTCCAGCACATCGCCGTGGATATCCTAAACATGTGCTATGAGGAGGACAGACGGCGCACATCGGACCTGTTGGTGCGTATCATGCCAGAGTGGGGCGGTGCTACCTGTCTGGATATCGCCGCTGCTGCAATCAGTAAAGACTTCATATCGCAAGCTGCCGTACAGAATCTACTCAGCGAGCTGTGGATGGGACGGCTGGCCGTCATGACTCATGAGTTGAAGGTTCATAATATTTGGAAAACCCTAAAAGGGCCGGGTTATTTTGACCATCTCACAGCCGGGGGGGGGGGGGGAATTCCCCAGATCTCGGCCATCGAGTGACGACAAATTATGAAACTCGGTATAACATGCATAAAACAAATTAACATGAACATACCCAAGACACTTCATGACTATAGGTCGAAGGGTTTTGAATTATGGGTAACTAATTATTCATGTGAAAGAATGGTAATTTTGCTTTGTGTTACACTACGTATATGGAGAAATTCAGATCCGAATTTCATGGTTTTGGTATCAAAAGATGCGCAAGACACGAGGCTAAAAAGTCAGAACAGCTCGGGTCGCGACATTGTTTTTCAAGGGTACCGCGGTTAATGTTAAGGGCGGGTGGGCGCATTCCGCCCCGGCCCTTTTAGAGTTAACAGCTCAATCCTCATTCATTAGATGAAATTTGCGTCGGGTTATGTAAATTCAATGTTGGGTTTTGTCCGACACCTTTTACCCCGAAGCAAATTCGATCTTATTTTGAGCGGTACAGGGGAAATGACAGAAATTATGATCGGAGGGAGGGATTTTTTTTGGTGGGGGAGTTGGTGCGGTGGACGCACAGAACACTGGCAGGACCCAATTTCCAGGCATATGATTGACAGGATTTGGTGGTTTGTGGGGTTTTGTGCAAAGGGTATAAGGAAAATGATTTTCTTGGCCCAGCAGAGGGCTTTGACGTATTTATTTTTACCCCCACATACCGTTTTTTTCTAATAGCTATATGATTTTTTAAGTAGGAGGCTTCACTTGACAACAGTATGAAGCATTGCATTATCGTATGAAAATTAAGATGATTAAATCTCAACCTGATTGAAAACCACGTAAAATGAGGCCCTTGTATTGCGGACCGCATTGTAGGACCTATCCAGTTTTTGTTTAATAACATAAGATTCCAACCATAAAAACGCGGTTGTTGCGTTGTTGGCGGAGTGTCGCTGACAGTGATTTGCTATACATGTATATAGGCTTAAGCAGATTTTAGGGAAGATACAACGTTTGCAACATCATAAAACGAAATGATCAAATTGTAACGAAATAGCTAGGGAATGACAGTCTTAAGCATCCTGTAAAATCGTGCATCCTGGTGGCATTTGCAAGAAAACTTGTATTTTTCCCAACGCTGTGAAGAGATACAAGCCTGCTAGACTGATTTTCTTACCTTACAAATCCCCAAACTCTACAAATTGTCCCATTTCAAGTGGGTCAGGGAACCAGACTACAAGAACATGGTTTGGTTTTCTTGGTTTGTTCAGCATCTACAAGCCAAAACCGTGAAACAATTAAGTCAGTTTAAACTTTGCTATAACATACTAATCCCCAAAATCCATTTATTTGCAGCAAAAGCAAATGTTGTACATTCCCTCTATCCAAATATATGTGCAAACAACATTTTTGTTTTCAATGTCATGAAAGTAGAAAGCTTAACAGCTGTGCTGTTGAAAAATGTCCAATACTTAGACAACTGGAACTTAAAAGAACAGATCAGCAAACACGTGCACTGACGCTTCTGCTGTTTTGTCTCGGTGTGTTTTAGATTGGTCTGTGTGTCATCCTTCCTCTGTTGTCAATATGGCTGATCACCTTCACTGACGATAAAGATGACTCAACTGATGCGCTGAAAAAGAAAAGGGTATTATGTCTGTTTTAATATGGCTGATCACCTTCACTGATGATAAAGATGACTCAGCTGATCATACGCTGATAAAGATAAGGGTATAATTCTAACAAACTATAGGCCATTTTTTGTTGTTGCCTATTATAACACATATTGATTTTATCAATAGACTAAAAGGAGAACCCCCACCAAATTCTGGAAGCCGAGCAGCTGCTCGAGTATTGGAAATGTATCCAACAGAATACTGTATGCCTCATTTGTGTTCAGCTTCAGGCTGATCATTCACAGCTCCCTTTCATGAGACAAAGAAGACACTGCATATTACTCCAATTTGTAAACGAATGTTTGAAAACTGTACAGATAAAGATAACTCTTGATTCTATAGCTACTCTAGCATGAAACACAAAGTGGTTAGTGTTTTTAATTATATCATCCGAGCCGTTAATTTCGCAAGAGCTTTGTATTTCTTTGAATATCCTCTTGATTATTTTATTGCTGGCAGATGTATAACTTGGATTTGCAACTAGACAGACAAAGTCGATATGTTGCTGTCAATAACTTGATTTTAAGCCAAAAAAAATAAGTCGGTCTCTGGTCAGCGCGCGCTTCGATTTTAATCATGCGCGTCAATCTTTTTCTTTTTCAAAATGTTCTGCGGTAGCTCCAACAGCGCCCTCTATTGCCGCACCTCCTCAACTTTTTTTTACCAAAGAGCACCAAGGAATGGGAAATTGCACCAAGGCAAATGATCGAGAGCACCAAGGCAAATTATGGAGGACACCAATGTACATGAGGACACCAAAAAAGCAAAATAGTACCCCACCTTGTCTGTACAATCCAAGCTTGAAGAAACCCCCCCCCCCCAAAAAAAAAGCCGTGTCCCCCCCGCGTCAATTCCGGAACTTTGGTCTGACCAGAGACCAAATTTTTTTTGTTGGCCTTAGGAGAATTATGTTTGCGTTTGCATTATAATTATATTCCATTGTCGAAGAGTTAATTGACAGTGATTTATTACCCGACAGAATTCAGTGTGTCTTCGTGGTTCAGTTGGGAAGCTAAACAAAAGAGAAAGCGCCACCAGGCAAGTTTACCCTCATGTTTCTATGTTCTTACTTCCACTTCCATACAAAGGATAGATTGTTCATTAGCCAACTTACAAATATTTGTTGAGTGACAAAATGTTCACTATGCAATAATATAATTACCCAATATAAGTTGGTAATCAACGAAACCTAACAACTTTACAAGTCATCACCTCGGTTACTGTCCCTTTTGAGAAAATAGAGACTCGTACCATCATAAATGATAGTTCTCCATTCATTGCAGACAGCATAGACTACAAGCCAGTCCACTCAAAGAAGGATGGGATCCTCTGTCTTGGTTGCATAGGCTGAAAATGTTCTTGGAGGCACCGGTTGTACGCTTCAGCTACAATGTGGTAACTTAATCAATTTAACCTATTTTGTCCAGATGTTTAGAAAATCTATTTTTGAATATTTATCGATTATGTTGCGAACATCGTATTTAACTTAATTTTAAAAGCTTCGTGAGCGGTTCTGTTTCATCAAACTAAATATAGTGTTTAATTTACAAACGCTTAGGCCTATTTTTTTCGGCGATGCTTAAAGTTAGAAATTTGTGAAATTTCAAACTCTGTTAAAACCTATTAACCGTTTTTACGCTAAAGACGAGCTAGGCAAATATAAGTTACAATCAGCTGCAAAACTTGAACCAGGTGTTTGAGGCTTTTTTGGTACAAAGATACTTGCATAATGAATTTGACTCACAATTCAGCTCCTCTAGCGCAGGTTTTTATAAACTGTTGCAAAAAAGTTAATAACTTTAACACTATAGGGTTTATACAAATATAGGTTTTCCCGGCCAATTTCCTAAAATGTTCACTCACTTCCGAAAATCGGTCATTCATTTTCGCCTGAATTTGAGAATCGCTCTGAACACGCGTTTCATTTTCGCTACCAGATAATTCGATTCCATTTCAGTTCAATCAAATAAGTGATTGAGAAGCACCTTTCGTTTATGCTCATTCAGATTCGTTTACAAGACTTCCTTTTCACTTTTTAAGGACTTTATCAAACATTAGCCATTCTATTTCACTTTTAGTTCGATGTTATGTGATGCACTCTGCTATTTTGAATGAGAAAAACGTACTTTTGATTGCACATTCAGGGAATTGTATTCCAGAATTCTGCGCGAAAAGGTATGCTTGCGTAATATGAATGCGCAGGTAAATATAATTGGCCGTCTGTTTCTCAAAACCGAATGCGCAGACAATGAAAACGATTGAAATTTTGTGGAATTGAAATGAGAATAAAGACGTCAATTCATATTCAGACGAAAATGATTGACCGATTTTCAGAAATGAATGAACATTTCAGGAAATTGGCCGGGAAAACCTATATTAATGAATACGAACACAAGTTGGGGAATTGGATTTTCAAAACATATATTTAACAGTGTTTTAATGACTTGGAAAAAGTCACCATTCTCACAATACAGTTATACAGTTCACATTTATTTGTGATTCATTGTAGATTTCCCAGGTTTTGTTCCTGCTGCTGTTTAGCTACATCATGCTGACCAACTTCCATCAGGAGGTCTCAGGCTGCGAGATTGTTCTCATGGTGTGGGTCTTCACACTCTTCACTGATGAAATACGACAGGTATTATCAATTATCTCAACTCTCAGTTTAGCACCTGAGCAACAGCTAATGTGACTATTAATTAGATGAACTCTTGACTGTTGACCTGAAAAGATTGAACAGGAATGGATTGATCCCAATACACCCCTTAGCCAATTATTATAGACATGATGAGATTTTACCATTCTGGCGTGAGTGTCCACTGAGTTCCTGAAATTGCGTTCGACTGGTCAGCTAGGATGAATCAAAGGAGAGTCAGAGAAGTATATTACTGAAATAGCAAATTATTATGCATTTACGGTCGACACGAAATAAATTATTGTAAGCTTAAGATTTTCACCGTTTTTTGCAAAATTTTCGTCCATTATGTTTTTTCAATTATCAATCTCGAGTTCAGTACCCGTGATCATTATAAATAATTGTACACAGTGATGACAAAGCCCAACTATCGCTGATTGTTTAACGCAATTTCTGAACGCACTAGGCATATATGAAATATGCTTAGTTTTTGGTTTTTCATTTGCAGGTATTATAATTATTATTAACAGTGTACTACTGTAAATTTTGAGTGTCTTTTTAGGATTTTGGCAGTTTCAGACTGCAGATGCAACTCCCCAAATTGTTTGAAAAATGCCCCTTCATTGAAGCAAATCTTTAAAAAGAGTTTGTTGCATGGTTTGCAGTTGGGATTAATGATGGCGCAAGCAATAGAAATTGGCCAAGTACATAACTCTGCCGTCCCTCTTGTTTACTGGATTTTGTTTCACTACAGATATTGCAGGAGAAGCACAAGTCACTGCTGCATCGTTTCCAAGCCTGGCTGTGGGGCTATTGGAACAGTGTTGATCTGATCTCCCTGGTCTTGTTCGCTGTTGGTGTGGGTCTGCGATTCCATCCAGCCACTTTCGATGCTGCGCGCATTGTGCTGGCTCTGGACCTCATGGTGTTCTACTTCAGAATTCTCCACATCTGCTCCGCTAGTAAGCTTCTGGGTCCGAAACTGATCATGATCACAAAGATGGTAAGAAGCCCCCCCCCCCAAAAAAGGAGGTCTGCAGTTGTACTGCAGAACCTTGTTTAGAAAATGACTTTCAGCCCTGCGTTGTAGCTTTGTCCAGGGTTAGTTTTCCTGTTAGCCATGACAAGAACACTGAGAGGATCTCGTTTAGATAAACTTGACTTAACTCTTAACGCTTGCTTTCTTTATGTCACAGATGTTAGACCTGACCAGCTTTGTCTGTATACTGGCGGTGTTTCTGATTGGCTATGGAGTAGCCTGTCAGGCCATACTCTATCCAAACTCCACCCACCCGGCGCGCATCGCTAGAGGAGTCTTGTATCGATCTTATTTCCAGCTGTATGGACAACTCTTCTTGGAGGACGTCGATAGTAAGTATTATTGTCTCCTATGTAGGTTTTTGTTTGAAACCTTTGGCCTAACCATTTCTTTTAAAAATTAAACCCTCCTTTTGAGACGTCCTATAGGATCATATAGAAGCTGGCAAACAACTTGAAGAAATCCTACAAGAGCTTGCAGGATTTATTCTTACATGGCTTCTTGAAAACTCTAAAATAATCCATGTGTGTTTTATTAGAAAAGGCACTGAAATTGGTCGATGTCCTTTTTCTTTCTGCCAATAGGTGACTGCGCTGCGAACCAGACCCAGATTGCAGAGGGTATGGATTCCTGTCCCCAATCCTCCTGGTTTGCTACGGTCAGCTTGGCCGTCTACCTGTTTATCAGTAACATCTTGCTTCTTAACCTCCTCATTGCTATGCTGAAGTAAGTCGAAGTTTGTCTTTACGACATGTCGAACTCAGACGCCTCCTATTAGAATACCAATGTACTGACTGTGAGCCAGTGTAATTGCAGGGCGGACCTGTTTGTGTTTAAAAGCAACCCAAAATACAGTTATTTTCCAAAGGGATGCAGATGCAAAAAGTAGGTTTTACTTCCTTAGAAAGATCATACCAGTTGCTGCAGCGAAAAAAATTAGAAGTTTGTCGATTGAATAGACACTACTCTATGAAGTTCCAATCACTCAAGCCTTGTCCAAGCCCACTATCATTTTCCCTTTTTCCGCCTATGTTTTTGTAACGTCTCCAAAAATTTCTTGTTGGTGTTAATGAAAGTGGAATCCAAATTTCCCTGATTGAACGAGGTTTAAAAAAGACACTAATTTATCTTTGATGTTAAGGGAAACAACAACAACAACAACAACAACAACAACAACAACAACAAACAACGTGTCTTTCATGTGTGTATTTTACTGCCTCCCTGGATGATACATATACAGAAGTTTTCGTACCCCACTTTCGCGAGCAGGATAGCAGTCCGCCCATCACAGACCGGAGCTGGTTTAACTCATTCAAACACACTTCTTTGGGAGAAATAAACAATACTACCTTACTTTGTTTAACATGGATGGGGTTACAAAAAATATTCTGTCACACAGTCAGCGATATATTTCTGAGACGCGTCAGGCATCCTTTTCTTATATGATGGAATTTTAGCTCGGTGGTCGAGTGGTAAGACATCTGCACTAGAAAGCAGGAGGTCGTGGGTTCGAGTCCCACCCGAGTGATTTTTTCCAACTGTCACTCGGGAGGTAACACACTGAGTATACAGTGTTTAAAACGTCGGTGAAGGGCAAAACCTAATTTGATTTACATCCTTTTCTTATTTGCAATTTTAATAGCTACACCTTCACAGCGATTCAGGAAAACACTGACGCATACTGGAAGTACCAGAGATACCAGTTAATCAAGGAATATTACCGGCGACCCCCGATCGTTTCACCTTTCATCTTGGCTGCTCATCTGTATCAACTGGTACGCTACGTGTGGGATCGCTACTTTCCTGAATGCAAAATGTACAGGGCTCCGAATCTCATTAGTAAGTCTGAGTTGATATTTTGCTTTTGGCTAACAATCCAAACCAACCCCGAGTGTTTCTCTTCATTTTGCACCGGATAAAACCAAACCCAAAAATATCTCTAAACCTGCTTTCCAGAGAGGGGAACTTCACCTTGTGTGGAGGTGGTCAAGTCCACACAACGTGTCTCAAAACTGGTTTGTGTGGACATCTTTTGTTCGGAAGTCCACACAGTGAATGTAATGCTTGTACACACACTTACACACACCTACTGAAATTTGTATCACTGTGGAGACATTTCTTTGTTCTCGTGTAGTAAAGTTTTCGAGTTTGAAAGTGAAGTTCCAAATTGCCCTTATTTTAACCAGAATTAATTTCCTTGGCTGAAATTCGGACTTAATATCCCATTTTTAAAACTCTTCCATTTGCGACAAATCAACCCACCTTGGAAATTCCTAGTTTTTGAGTAAAATCCATATATCTATTTCGTGAAAACCTGTGGAGACTATAGAAATTGCCCTGTATTCATCTATAGAAATTGCCCTGTGGAGACGTATACAATCTTTTGTTCCCTATTATGTGCACGTCTCCAGGGGGCACGGTGTATCAGATCATTTTTATAAGACCTACGGTCTTGTCTCTTTGCTTAATACAGGTTTTAATTAAGTGGTTAACCGAGTTATTGTTCGTTAGTTCTCGCTTATTGTTGGTTTTCATGTGACATGCACGTTCCTTCTGACCTCAGGCTGCTGTTCAAAATTCATGTTATGTGATCTAGCACCCGGCCCCTTGTATGCAACCCCCTCCCGTTCAGCCGTCTAATGTTTTGATACTACATGTAGTAGAATGGTACCAAAAATAATTAATTAATTCTCAAATTGACTTTGAATGCAGGAGAAACACCGTATATATAAACATTTACCGGGGGTAGACCGATGATTCCCTGGCCCTAGCAAGACGTGCCCTTGGCACGGTTTCACTCAACCACACCTGCATACCCCCACACCTGTTTCCTGAAAACTATGGATCCGCCATGAACGTTTAGTGTTTAATTCATGGAAACAAACTCAAAGTACCGTTAGATCCCTGCTAAAACGCCATAAAAGTCATTACAATTCCTTTTGTTGACTCCGTCAGGAAAGAAAATGGAGGCCAGGGAGGCCGCAGAGATGACCGCCTGGGAGAAGGTAAACTGTCGAGATTATCTGGCCGAGAAGAAGAAGGCAGAGAGCGAGGCGACAAACGTGAAACTGGAACAAATGCAAAAGAAGTGAGTCTTAATAAGGGATGAAATTAGTGTGATACACACGCAGGGTGATCGGACAGACAACTACTTTATTTGACATTGCCCAGTTCATAATAAATATTTTTCGTCCGAACAAAAATAATCAAAATGAACCTTTTCCAGTGTAGCAATTTCTTTTATTTTGAAATTTCTTTTGTCGTATTGGGGTTGATAGGTTTAATGTTAGTTAAACATGACTCCCGGTTTGATGTTGTCACCAGTTGAAAATTCACAAAATGAAAATTGTTTTTGTTTGGAGAGGCTGGAAATATAAACTTTACACCGCGAATGTAAATGTATAAGTTGATACCATTTTGCTTTTCTTTGATGACCACACGGCAACAATGGAGCTGACAAAATTTTGTATTATTATTGTGCCACGAACATCGCCGCTGGATACGAATTAATTATAAAGATGAAATTGATTTTTTTTTCAAAAAGATAATCGATAAGTTTATAATTTTCACTTTAAGTACTTCCGGTTTGATGACTTCATGACCCTGAAACTTCTCAAAGTTACCTGCGGAGCAAAATTTAGTAAACTTGTGAAAACTGGTTCTAAATTTAAAAAGTTGAACTTTCTTTGAGGGCGCTAGAGGGCGCTATTTTGGGACTTGACATCGCACATGCAGCCAATCGGGAAGCCTGCCACTGAGCCAGTGAAAAACTTAAAAACATTCCAACATTAATTGTTCTATTAAGAATTGTCAATGAAACTCCAGAGAAGCAATGTGGAAGTCAGAGAGTATTTTTTATTTGATTTAATGTAAAGAGTGTCTCGGTTTACATTTGTTTCCAGGCTGCGAGACCTTTCCGACATGATATATGATTACTTTGATGATGGCCGACTCAACCGGTCTTTCCAGAATGCGATAAAGAAACATATGGACAACGACACGGGTCGCCGTTTATCCAGGTAAGTCACATTTAAAGAAAATAATATATAACGTGGATCTGTGGCATTGGGTCGTATGTATAAAAACTAGCATTTGCTTTTACTACCTATTTTCGTGCATTTACTTGCATTTGTATGAATAAACATGAAACAAATGCTTTTACTGGAAAGCAGTTGCTAGTTTTTATACATACGACCCATTATCTTGGAGAAGGGCGTCAATCTAACTTTAGTTTGTATGAATGTTCTTATTAGGGTGAATGCCTAAATATCATAATAAGGGTTTTCTCCACAGCAACCTTTTGGTAGGCGTAGGGATGGGATCCCAAACGTTTACGCAAAGTGCACCTAGCGTGCGTGCGGCTGATTTTGTATTTTCGAAAAGTAGGGACACTAAGGGGACATTTCAATGTTTTTAAATTTGGATTTTTTTCCTCCAAAGTGTGGGTGGGATGGGTCAAGGTAAATAATTGAAAATCCAAATTCTCTTTTCATTAAAAAAAAAAAAAAAAAAAAAAGCTAGATATGTTGTCTTGCCTACGCACCAGCGTTCCTTATGCGCGTTTGTTTTCCAACTTCGTCCCCAATACCGACGGTCAGACAATACAGTCATACAGACGTACAGAATGATCTGTAGTACATGTACATTGTGTACTGTGTGCACATGAGTATTCACACACCGGTAATCGAGGACCTAGGACACGGGCGCAAACAATACGTGCACAAGTGACCGATAGTCCACGATTGAAATTCGTGTACAAAACCAATGAGAGCTGTTGCTAAAAAGTTAGGGGTATAAACAAAGGAATGAGGATTAGGGCGATAGGGCGTCCACGATTGCCGGTGTTTACAAATGTGTGTGCATGCAAGTGCATGTACGGTTGATGTACCCTAACGTGGCGCGGCCCCTAACGTGGCGCACTTTGATTTTTCGCATGTAGCGCCTAGCTAGAGCAAAAGTTGTAACTGAAATTTCACAGAAAGTGAAATTTCATCAAGTTCTAAACACTCCCGTTCATAAATTACGAGTGTATCTACCTGTTACAAAATTAGAAGAACATTTTATTTTGGCGCGATTTTCCGATTTTCCGTGATTTTGTTTCGAAGTGCTCAGTGAACCCTTTGAAAATGTCCCCCCTCCCCCCCCCAAAAAAAAAATTGAAAATAATTTTCTGACAAACTTTTAGTTGGGTATGTAAATAGAGATAATAATGTTTGTCAGAATTTATCAACTTTACAAATATTCTTAAATGTCAATTTGGAAGTTTCCGTCATTTATTCAAGTGCGCCACGTTTGGGAACACTCAGCCTATTTTTTCCCAATTTCTGGACGCCACAGTTTTTGAATTGTGGGCTAAATTCCATGAAACCGAAATTGTTCACAGAGGTTAAATAGCAAGCATTAATAAGGTAAATGTACCAGTGTTTCACTGAATTAATTTGAAGTTTGTCAACAAAGAAGTTTGGCAACACTGATGTGGACATTCGGCGTGAATGTCGAAGTGCGCCACGTTAGGGAACACCACTATACATGTATTTGGATTTTTAAAACTGCATCACAAATCAGATTTTTTTTAAATCGAAAATAGGGGTGGATGGGTGGGTCAAAACAATTTGGAAACAAAATCCAAATTTAAACACACTGAAAATTTTGAATGGCCCCTCACGAGATCCGAATCCAATTTACGCAGAATCCCTTGCCTGAACCTTCAGTCAGATCTCAGATGTAACGTCTAATTGTTGACTGTGTGAATCTTCTTTCTGTTTGATATTTGCAGATCTCAGGATCAGGTGAGTTTCGAATACCCTGATGAGCTCCATACGCGACATGAATCTTATGAAGCCCGGAGCCCCAGGGTCAGCCTAAGTAAGTTTAGGGACCCGTCATCTACCAGCACACCGAAGAAAAGAACGCTCACAAAATAAAACGGTACATAGTTAATTACACAAACAGAGTGGCTGGTAGTGCACAAGCTAGGCCTATACGTCCTAAGTTGGCTCTTATCAGATCTTAGGCCTATACAACGTGGTCACGTGGTCTTTGCCTATTATACACTGTTAAAAACGTTTGGCAAAATGGGTTGAAAATTCGACCAACGCTGATCGAATTATCAGTTGCCTACACTCTTGGGCAAATTCTTCCCAACAGTTTGACGGTTTTTACCCAATTCAACCCAATATGAGGCAATTTCATACCAATGCTGGGTAAATAACATTGCCCAACAGTGTTTTATCCAACCTTTTTGTTTTACAGTGTACGTACAGTTTTTGAAACAAACATTTTTCAGTAACGTATTTTATAGCAGAAATGGCAAGGGCTGGGGGTCATGAACATTGACGTATATGTTTATAGCAAAGGTTTTCCTGGTCAAGAGAAGGACGTTCAATAATAATGATCCAATTCAATTTCGTTTGAAACTGAAAGCTGTTTTACATCAACATTCATTGGTAAAATGGATCTGAGTCATTCCATGTCATTGCTTGAAACAATGAGATATGAGAATGGGTGATAATATGGAATTTGTAGGCAAAATTCGATTGACATTCTTCTCACCTGTATTTTGTTAGATTCGGTTTTGTTAAACACCGTTTGTTATATTGTATGTGATCTTGTTATCTCTAACGTCTGAGGAATTGGGACAATGGTTTTCATGTGATAAAAATAACCCCGAGGACCCAAGCCAAGTCATGGGGAGATGTTCGTGTACAAACCTTAAGGGAGATGTTGAGAACAGTTTTCAGTACAAAATAAAGAAGGTAATGGTAAGTGGTCATCAGGTGTATATCAAACAATGACTTTCGTATTCGCTTTGTTCACTTGTTTTGTTTTGCTTTCGCAGTCGAAAAGCCTGTGGAAAGTCTATAGCTTTTTGGCCATCCGTCAGGATTGCGTTTTGTATTGCTTGTATATTCGTGCTTATAACTCATATATAACATTTTATTGTATTGTTTTTAACTGATATGTTATCATTTTAACCCTGCTCTGTACTGTTTACTTGTTTTTTTTCTTTTCAATCGGTGTATGTATTGTATTTGCCTGAAATACTATATACTAAATAATAGATAATTAAGAAAGAAAAATACTTTGTGAGTAGAATTACGGAAATTTGATTGGATATATAATGATGGATTATAGCATAATGTTAAAAATCCATTCTGCTTTCGTTAATCTTTGCTGATTAATAAGCAACTCTTAGAATCTAAACCAGGGTTTCTTTTACTCACTGATGACACATGACTCTACGTGTGAGCCGGGCAATGTTGTCGTACTGGTTTTACCCTGTAACGCTAATGAATGGGCTAAATCTGGCCTGTTGCGCAGATCAAATGCATGGAATAAAAACCTTCCAGGATGTAGCCATACTATACGCTCAACGACCAGGTTAAATAGACTTGCCTTGTCTTGTTTTCTTCCAGAAAGGCATCTTACATTTTGTAATTCAATGCATACTGGGGCCTACTCTTTCTATAAGAAAGCTGCTTACATAAATCCATCTTGACATCTTTTTCTAAGTACTGTTAAGTATTTCCAGTGTAGCAAATTTGCACAGTAGTGATTCATTTTAATGATATATACGTAATGCCTGTATCGCTGGTCTAATTTAGAATATAAATATATTCCACGTAGTTTTTTAGCACTATCATGTACAGTACAATTTGTTAATACACATCCGGGGATACACATGCCGTGTAAATATTAAGTGGGTTTCGAGTTATCCTTTTTATTTCAGACATGGGCTGCGTATTGTTTTACTGTTGCACGTAACTAGAAAAACCTATACGTCACATTAACATGTTATAATCAAGCTATTATGATGATATATATTATATAGTATATACCTATGGGTCACTTTGTTTTAGTGGATAATAATTTTCGTATCATTGTAAAAAAACCCTGGTATAAACCATTCCGAGCACGCTATCACTGAGCACTCAACGTACGGATGCGCCCTCAATGTCAAAAGCACTGTGCCATTGTTAAGATAAGCCGTACAAAAGCTGGTGCATGTACAATGTAACTTGTTAGCTGTGAGCTCGTAACCCAAAAAACAAATCGTGGAAAGACGAAATTATAAGTTTTTAAAAACTTATGTTATCTTTGGAAAAAAGATTTCGGATGTTTCTACGACAACTACAATATACTGCTTTATTTACTATGCAAAGTTGTATTAATTTGTAATTTTATAGCACTAAGTTTGCATTGTTGTAAGCCTTCATTGTAGGTTTGCAAAGAAAGGTTTGTACATAAAATCTCATCGACCCAGAACTGGAATTAGTGTATGAGCTATATTGGCACTCAGGCCGTGCAGTGGAAATTCTGTGCGACTTTACTATGGACTTGCCTAGTCTAATATATTTTGTTATTAAGTGTTATTAGGCCAAAAAAGTCTCCGGTTTCTGGTATGGAGCTTGCCCAAAAAGTGGTGCGGCAACGCGGCTTTTTTTTTTTTTTACCGTTTTTTCCCCTTCAAATGTCGGCCGATGACTGCAAATGGTGCCCGACTAAACTTAGTGCAAGTATATGGGAGTCCAGAGAGGCCACATAAAGCTTTTTCTTAAATCACGTTACAATTGTGCAGCAGCAGGATTCCAGTCAAACCAGTGAGTTTGGCGGTTTTGAGACATCATCTTTCATTGAAAAAAAAAATCATTTTGCCGACGCGCATGGCTACGGCGACGCGCGCGCATGCCAGAAACCGGAGCCTTTTTTGGCCTTAGTGTTTTCCAATATTAGTCCTAGGACTTACTGGTTTCTAAGGAACTGCCCAAGTACTTTCATATTATTTGACATATTTTTCTTAAGGTACCGGTATTGCCTGTCTACCAGATTTGCATAGTAGTGATTACTTTGTGATATTATATACCTAATGCTTTCATCGTTGGCATGAATATAAACTATGTACTTTATTTGCCTATGTGTACAGTACATTTTATTACACATGCGGGAATACATATGCCGTGTAAGTAATTAATGGATTTTGATTTATCATTTTATTGTAAGCACATACGATGAGTCATAACTACCCCAAGGACCGTTATGTATACACGTTTTGTTTTACTGTTTACTTATAAGATAAAATATGCCCATGGGTCACTAATTTGTTTTAATGGATAACAAGCATGGTACGAAGACCCCTAAAGCTATTATTTAGGTAAGTCGTCATGTTGGCACAATGCTTTCGCAATTGAAGGGGTCTTCCACGAGCGTACAGCGTGTCCTCGGAATCGTCTTGTATGTGACTTAACTTCTTAGCTTGTTAGCTGTATTTCGTCAAAATGGCCGAAAAACTATTAAGCTTTTAAACATAATGTAATCTGTGGATTGTTTTTTTTATTGTGTATCTTAAACTAGGTCGTAATCATGCTACTTTATTACCTCCGCCAAGGAGGTTATGTTTTCATGTGAGTTGGGGTGTTTGCTTGTTTGTTGGTTGGTTGGTTGGTTGGTTTGTCGGTCAATAAGATAACTCAGAAAGTTATGGACGGATTTGCATTAAACTATTTTTAGGGGTGGTCCTTGGTACAAGTACAAACATCCATTACATTTTGGAAGTGATGCCGATCTGGGTCTGTATCCAGGATTTTTTAAAGGATTCTTCACCATTTATGCAATTATTTCTTTTGGGTGTACTGACAATATGGCGGGGAATTGTTTAGCCTTGGCGGAGGTTTGCGCTCTGTGAGTGCTTTCTAGTTTACAATGGCAAAGGTGTGTTAATGTTGAATGTTGTGTTACTTAGTTACAATTGGTGTGTTGTGTTACTTTGTTACAATTGGTGTATGTAGGCCCATATTGCTGGTAGTGTAAATAAAGGTTTATAAATGGCATCTTCTCGACTCAGGTTATAACTTATTATATGAGCTATTGGCACTCAAGCCGTATGGCCGGCCAAAAAGGCCAAAATTAATAAGATGTAAAACAGACGCATTAAGAGGCATACAGGACAAAATTTGAAATCAAAGAACACGTTTAAGAAAAGAACAACATATATACAAAAAAAATAAAAAATAATAATCAATAAAAAAGTTTACCAAAGAAGAGACAAACTCGAACAAAGGACAAAAACAACAAGCAAAGTATTTATTAAAACAGAAATAAAAGTCAAAATCAAACAAAGAACAAAACAATGATCACTACATCATTCAACTTGATAAAAACGAACGTCTCACCTGCAAAACGGAATTAGACGCTAGTCTAATTACAGTCGATTTCCCATCGGCCGTACGGACAAAGTTTGAAAAGGACATCATCACACACACGAGAAGGACGTCTCTGAAAACCAAAGGACAAACTTTATATTCTAACTAATACTGAACGATGAGGGCGTATCGCGCGGCCGCCCCTTGCCGCCGCGGGAATTTGAAAAGTTTAGGCACTGGTTGTCAATGTCATCAGTATGCTGATGAGTGAGTTAGGACTACGTCTGTGCGTGATGTCAAGATTTATCACAATGATATCGGTGCTGCTCAAGGGAGTGATATGTTGACGGAAAAAAGTGTTAAAATTCTCAAAATAAGCTGCGCTCTCTGTAGATTGCGCTGAATAACCAATGTACTTGTCATCCCACTTGACGCCGCGGCGGTATGGTTGCTTTGGAAATGGGTTCTGACAGTAACATTGCATCTAGAATTATTGCTGCAAGGATTGCAAGACTGCATGCAGATGGCTATCTAGACTATAGCGATACAGTTTGTAGGGCTGTACTGCAATAGCGAGAATTCCTTCCTCATTATGACTATAGGCCTATGTTGCAATCGGAACATTGACACAGGCGCGGTCGTGACAGCCACTGATGACTTTAACAACTGTCAACTAGTGCCTAAACTATAGTCCCGTGGCGTTTAATATTAGTTGGATTATAAACTTTGTACTTTGGTTTTCAGAAAAGTCCTTCTCGTGGGTGTGATGATGTCCTTCTCAAACTCTGTCCGTACGGCCGGTGGTAAATAGGGAGTAGGGAGGGAGAAGAGGGGAAAACTGGATGCCATGTCTCCAGGGGCGCTGTATAAATATTTGCATGAGCACGAATTTTTTTAGCCGCATTTAACGCCCGGCCATTATCCCCTGCAGTGTCATGTACTTTCGAAAGTACGGACGTGGTGGACGATCCGTATCTAATTGGAGCTGTACACGCAATTGTCTGTCGGCACACCCCCACCCTTGATTGGTACGGGCGTGGCAAGTGATTTGGGAAAAAGTTGACTTTGCAAACATGATTCGTTGTGGTGTAGGCCTAAAGAATATCCTCAGCTTTCATGGGTTGGGTTCAAGCAGGGGTTAGCGTCTGATTAGAGACGGGTATGTAATGTGTACAATCTGCTGACGGAATGCCTTGTTATCAACACTTGCGGTATCGACAAAACAATATTTTGTTCTCCCCCAATTTTTTTTTTTTTTGGGTTTTTTTTTGGGGGGGGGGGGTGGTGATTATAAGGTCTTTGTAATGTTTTAGCAGTTTTAGTATCTATTTTTCCTGTCAATCATATCGATTCCAGTGTATTTTTAAGCGGTGGGTTTGTGAAGCATGCGCAGTTTCTGCGAAGAAATAATATGGGGCCTTTTAGAAGGAAATATTTGACACAGTCGAAATGAAGCTGAAATTTGTCCTTGCGATTAGATCGTAGCTCCCTGGGGAAAATATATTTCCAAACGGAAAAAGCTATTTTTAGGCACAATTACAAATTGCACGATGATTGGCAGATAAGATAGTTATAAGATGTTTTTTAATCTGTTTCACTTCATATTAATTTCCGCAGTCTCACTTCATATTAATTCCTGAAATCTTGAATTTTGATAAATGCGGAGTGTGGTAGTTTTTTCCTTTAAAAAGGCAGGTTTCCCTTGCATGCGGAAATCATTAAATGAAATTTGTCAACAGATCATTGCAGTAATACGAAGCTTAGTTTTGACGTTTTGAGAAATTTTGATTTCGAAAATAAAAATGTTTTGGGGTTCGCCAGGGGATGAGAAGTGATGAATATTTGAGCATGACAGCTTAGTGTCTCTGAGAAAAGGTTTTGTATACACCTGTTAAGCACTGTCATGTGGACAAATTATACAATGTTTTGCATAACTTCCGTTCAACCAAAGCAAACAAAGAATTCTTAAGAATAACCGAAACAGTTCACAGAATTATATCGAGCTGAAAATAGTAAATTATTAATACCAGACTCTAAAACCTCTATTTATATCAGCTTGCGTAAAAAAACGATGGAATGTTTTTGAAAGTGTCTAAAGTGTAACATTAATCTGTCCCTGTTACCTTTGTAATTTGGCAGTGAAGTATGCCAATCATTAAAAAAATACTTCCTCAAAAAACGATTTCTCATTGTTGGGGTAGGTAGTTTCCTCTTCATCATCACTTTTGGAAAATGACTTCATTAAGGAGCGCATCAGAATTAAGATGTCAGATGTAACAGGGAAAAAGGGGGAAAAACGTGGACCCCAAATGCCATGTATCAAAAATTTAGCGAATAAAAAAAAAGTATTCAAGAGGGAAGGGGTGGAATCTCCTTGCGGTAACCCACCCCACCCCGGCCGCCGATGACTTTCGTGGTGACATTCCGAAATGTATGATCATCGCATCACTTTCATTTTGTTACAAAATACCTATTTCAGCAGCAAAACAATCAATGACCACAAACGTTTCTCATAGACCGAAACCATTGTTTGATTAAACACAATATCGAGAACAAAAGGAGCGATAGCGACAAGCTATGTTTTGGAATTCGATTGGAATTTCTTGAAATGCTTTATAAGTCAAAAAATGCAAAACAAAACATGTAAACGCACTGGCATAAACAACAAAACTCGTAGTAGGGTGGAAAGTTGGGGCAGAGACGGTGGAATCTTTGGTGGAGAGAAGATGGACCTTTGTTGGTTGCTTGTCACACTGGCTGTCTGTGGCCTCTGTCAGGCTCAGGATTGCCCAGACGTGGATGACAAAGCTCTCCCGCCGCGACAGACTGTTGGCGTTTGTGAATATGAGAAACCGTAAGTATCGACACTTAGGCCTAGACCTGTTTGAATAACACCTTCTAGAGTCAGACCCCCCCCCCCCAACCAGGCCCGGATTAAGTGTTTCGTAGGCCCTAGGCACCAGTGTTCCGAAGAATGGAGAAGGAAGGGGAAAGAAAGAGGGAATAAGAACAAAGTGGAGAATTTAAATAATAAACACCGCTGCTCAAAACTCCGCGAAGCTAAAATCCAGATCTGAAACCCATGGCAAAAGATTGTACATTCTGTCATGTCGGCACAAGCCGCCGCGCGAAGTCGCTTCATATACGGGGTTGACAGCTACAGCTGTACATATAAAAAATATAAAAACATAAAAAAAATCCACTATAGGATTTAAAGACCCCCCCCCCCCAGTGCAGTCTGGGATCAGGGAACAGGTCTGAACAAGGTATGCCCGAAGGTACTGATCATGTACATGCAGTTTGCGCCAATGGAATAAAAAATTACAGCTGGATTGAATTTCGAATTTTCGAGCAATTTTAAAATTAATTTCGAACGATTACAGTAAGGCCAAACAAAAGTCTCCGGTTTCTGGTATGCGCGCGCGTCGCCGTAGCCATGCGCGTCGGCAAAATGAAAACGTTTTTTTTTTCAATAAAAGATGATGTCTCAAAACCGTCAACTCACTGGTTTGACTGGAATCCTGCTGCTGCACAATTTAAACGTGTTTTTTTAGATTGGGTTATGATCGAGAATAAGCTTTATGTGGCCTCTCCGGACTCCCATATATTTGCACTAAGTTTAGTCGGGCACCATTTGCAGTCATCGGCCGACATTTGAAGCAAAAAAGACAGGTAAAAAAAAAAAACCGCGTCGCCGCACCTCTTTTTTGGCAAGCTCCTTACCAGAAACCGGCGGCTTTTTTTGGCCTAAAAGCTCTCAATATAAAAAAAAAAATATCATTCTTGCAATTGCCCTCCGATAGAAAAAAGAAGAAAATAAAACAAAAAGTTATGTGGCGATGGCCAAGTCTTCAGGAGTCGGACTTATGACCCTAACTCAACGAGCCCCTTACCGACTTCCATATAGAACTCTTCCGGGACTCGGTACCCGGCCCACCACACCTCCTTCCCTGTCCATCCATGTAACTCGAAAGCCAGGCACTATAAAGGGAGGAAACGAGGTGGCACCCTAAGCCTTGCTGCCGAGTCAGCAAAAGAACCCCGTACCTATACGCAGATGCCAACCTGGACTTCGCAGACAGTCCCAACTTGTGAGTCAGCTTACCGACTGACCGAGCTAACTGCTGTTGGTAAATGACAACGGGAAATTAATACTCTTAAATGACACAACCGCGGGCATCGAAAACCAAAAAATGTCACCAAAATCATAAAATTCGGGCGATTCACAATGCAGTGCGCCACCAAGTGTTTGCCATGGAGAGTCAGTTTTTTTCAAATTACGGTCGACAAAACAAGGCCCATTTGAATGAGTGTCTTTAAACAACTTTAGCTAAGTGGTTATAAATTCGGGTATGGCATTCTGCCGCCTTATTTAAAACACCATATTGATACAAAGAAAAGAAAAAGGCAAATTTATCAATTATGTATACTCACGCTTACATTTTTAAAAGCTTTAGCACTGTGTTTCTCCACTTTCCAGTGCTATTGAATACATTTTATTTGCTGGGACGTTCGGAAAATACCTCAAAATCCTCTTCTTCTTTTTTCTCATCACAAAAAAGTGGGGAATTATTCAATAGCCCATCCCCGCGCTTAAAAAGTGTGGGGTATATACCCCCACCCCACCATCACCCCGGGAATTACGCCCCTGATGACGGCGCATGGAGCCAACAAGCCTGCCACTCGCATTGTCTTTTTTGTGTGTCCGGGTTGCCATACGTCTTGACTCAAGTCTACCGTCATGAAAAAGGCCTTGAGATGAAATAAAGCAAATCCATGAACCTTTGGCGACTGAACGATCTAAATTGGGGTCGTATTGTGTACTTAACAAGCGAGTATAATTTTACCTGCACATGTAATACGCCAATCGGCGGTGGCGGAACGTTTTTAAAACTGGGGGCATCACCAAAAAGAGGCATTTGCTCAGAAAAAGGCACCTTCCGTCGGTGTGAAAATTGTGAAACTATTTTCGTTCACATTGCAAGGAATACATGTACCCAGAGCAAAATTTACTACCAACATTGATATACACTTTTAAAAATGTGTCCATTACATTTGAAAAGCGTAAGGAGCACTATTATTTCTTTACAGGCCAGTTTTCCATTTTGAGAGGGGCACAATTTTCTTTTTGTTTATTGCGAAAGGGGTCATTATTGTTTTCGAGGGATAGTTTTCCATCTCGAGAAGGTTCACAATCTTGTTAATGCGCGAGTGGTATTTGTGTCTTTGAGGGGCACTTTTTGCATTACAAGAGAGGAGATCATTTTTTTAACACGAACATAATGCTTTTATGTGCGTTTGAGGGCAGTTTCATTTCATCTCGAGCGGGCACATTTGTGATTTTATGTGGCAAAATGAGGAATGTCCCCAAAACCATGTTATGATTAATTAACGCCTGAAGTTGGATACACTAGGAAAATCATATAATAAGAACCGGAAAATGTCCCTGTTTAAAAAAAAAACATAAATCGGAATCCGCCCCCCCCCCTCAACATTTTCCGTGATAGCCTCTAAAAAATTTTTTTTCGCAACCCCAGCTTTTATGACTTTTTAGCCTCGAGCTTTGCGCATCTTTTGATACCAAAAACATAAAAATCGGACCACGGGTTGCCGCGTAGCGAAAAAATTTCCGGCGCTACGCGCCGTGAAAACTTTTGCATATACGGCGTGTATACACTGAGCAGAATTGCCATTCGTACATATGAATAATTAATTAGCCATAATTCCATAACCCTTTAACCTATAGTCCTGAAATTTCATGGGTATGTTTAGGAAGAGTCGCTCTATGCATGTGCCAAGTTTCAAAAATTTTCGTCACTCGATGGCCGAGATCTTAGGGGGCCGCCCCCCCCCCCCCGGCTGAGAGATGGTCAAAATAACCCGGCCCCTTTAGGGTTAAAGGACTAGAATTCAAGTCTGCCAGATGGCATGGCTTATACCGTACTTTTTGTCGAAGGTATTGTGTGTCAGGATCTAGCTTATATTGTATCGTTTCATTTCAGAATTATAGTGACCGTGAACAGACAGGTGAAAGCCGTCAGACAAGAGCCCTACAACGTTCCCTGTGGCATCCAGAACACGGACTCCTGTGTGATGCATAGGTAAGGAACTTCGCGTCCTATCATTTTACTGCTCAGCCCTTAAGTGTGCCCTTCTTTGCCTCATGTGTTCTGATCATGCTCCCTTCCCTTTCCCCTATGGGTTTCTTGGTGACTCACTTTCACAGCTTACCTCATTTTTATCCGGGTATGTTCCCTTGTTGTTGTACTTATACTCGGTACTCGTACTTGAGAACTACTCGAGTCGTTTTATCTATTTATTTATTTTTTAGAGTACTCATACTCGAACTCGAATGTCAAAGTACTCGTACTTGGGCAACAAAGTACTCCTACTCGACATGTCGAAATTGTACTCGATCGTCAGAGTACTCGTACTCGAAAAGCGGTAGCCTACTCGAAAAAAAATTGTATATATAGCTTGACTCACCACTGCCTTATTATTATCGATACGTTAAGTTGGAAATGGTTGATTGGTTTGCAGAGAAATCAAAGTTTCCTGATTTTTCTCTGTGCACCATTTTTCCGTATAGCCGTATTCGGAAATAGAAGTACTCGTACTCGTACTCGGAAATACAAGTATTCGTACTCGGAGACCTGAATTAGTACTCAGTAACTATAAGTACTCGGCAGTACTCGGGAAAAAAGGTACTCGACTTCAACACTGGTAGGTCCACCGTCCCTTTCAGAGCAGGTTTGCTCTACTCTACCACTACACTCGGAGGATCGATCTTGACCAAATGCCCATTTCTTCAGTCACATAATATCCCTGCCAATTCTGTGCACACCCGGCTACAGTCCATTCCTTTTCAGATAGATTTGTTTAAACATTGGGATGCGCCGGACTGTATAGCTGCATCATTCGCTGGTCTTCACTGCCTCTTTCCAGAGGCTCTGGATGAACAAAGTCCTTGCTCTATGATGAAACCGAGAGCCTTAGTGCTGTCTTTTGAGAAGAGGATTAAAAAAGGTCCTCCAGTCATACAATGGCTTAGCACGGGGAGCCTTCGGTTTGAATGCTAATTGAAATTCATCTATACCCCTTTCACAAAATCCCGTCAAAGAAAAGCAGAATCGCAAAGGTTCAGTCGCACATGACATGCGCACACCGTACGGTACGGAAGTGCAGACATTCGTCCAATGAGAGCTGCTCAATAGTTTGACCCCAGGTCTCCGGGTAAACAAATTTCCTAAGGGTGCAACCGGATTAAAAAAAATTCCATAAACACCAGTGATAAATCCCCATATGTCAAAAATCTTTTTAAAAATACTCAAACTCTCATAGGTGTTCAGGCTGCACAGAAAATGATAATCAACATGACATCTTTCATTTTCTTTTCAATTTTTTGGGGTTGACCATTGACTTTTCTCACCCAAAGAAGACCCCGCCTCCCTCCTAAAACGAATGATGTGTCCCAAACTGGAAAAGCAGGGTCCCTCCACAATATGGCTAAAAAGCGCCACTTTTGGACCCAACTGCATCCAAAATGCTCAGAACTGGAAGCCCCAAGTCCAAGCCAGAGGTGGCTCTCAAAACTCTCTATAAAAAATATAACATAATTTGAGTGCAAAACTTTTATTCATGAGTTCGGCGGTCGTGGCGCGGAGACCATTTTTGTAAGTTTATAGTGTGCACCTCAGTATAAAAATTCCCATATACACCAGTGATAATCCCCATACTTCAAAATTCTTTTTAAAATGCTCAAAACTCTCACAGGTGTTCAGGCTGCACAGAAAAATGATGATCAATGTGTCATCTTTCATTTTCTTTTCAATTGTTGGTGGGTTGACCATTGACTTTTCTCACCCAAAGAAGACCACCCATGAAACGAATGATGTGTCTCAAAACTGGAAAAGTAGCCAAGAAGCGATATTCCTCCATGACATGGCTAAATAGGGATACTATGTATATGCGACTTCGGAGAACTGTAACTCAGTAAAGGAAGGGGTCGACATGAACATGCATGATGAGTCTAGTCTTTTGTATTTATTTTGGAAGCGGACTTCAAAATATTCAAAATCTAAAGTTTAGTTCGATGCTAGGAAAAGAGTAATTTTGTTTAATTTGATCTGCACTTGAGGCCTATAGCATCTGCGATTATTTACTTGATACCTCAAGAAATAGGGCCTAACATATCAGAAGTCAAATCTGAAGTTCCTGTGTAAAACAAACCAAGGAAGCTTGGTTTTGTTTAAAGAGTTTCTGCTATCATCGCTTAATGACAAACTCGTTTAGGCCGTGAGAGCTGTCTGATCTTTTAAATAGCAACCGATGATGATGATTTTGTCTTGCGGTCGTATCATAAATCCGACCCCTCATAGGTCCTCATAGGACTTATGAGGTGTCGGACTTGTGAGCGAAACCCTTTGTCTTAACCAAAATCCTCTTTTCTGATGATGTGATATCATGTGGCTCGAAATTTCAGGAAGGAGTATGCCTACAATTTGACTCATTAGGGAGGTTTCGCAAGCGAACGGATACGCTTACACTTACGCTTAGCTATCCGTATCCGTTTTTTACTTACGTGTAGCGAGCGAGATATGCGTGTCGTCTGCACGTTTAGCGGATAGTGAGTGGCGTATGACGTCATACGTGCAGACGACACGCATATCTCGCTCGCTACACGTAAGTAAAAAACGGATACGGATAGCTAAACGTAAGTGTAAGCGTATCCGTTCGCTTGCGAAACCTCCCTAATGTGTGTGGGGGCCGAGGGCTAGCGAAGTTGAATTATGACGGTAACTCAACCAGGGTGACCGTACGGTCAGAGCCAAATTCTGCTAAATGCACATAAAAAAAAATCAGTCAGATTTATCAAAAATCTGCCAAACAGTGGCGTAGCCAAGGGGGGCGTGGGGGTGGGGGCGACAGCCCCCCATGAAACCTCGTCGCCCCCCCCAGTCGCCCCCCCCCCCCCACTGAGATTTTGAGTTTCTAAAAAAAATTATCATCGATCTACATGACGCCCCCCCATGAAATGTTCCAGCCCCCAGCGCCCCCCCCCCCCTGAAAAATTCCTGGCTACGCCACTGCTGCCAAATTCCCCAGAACTACTCAAAATACACTAAAAACACTTAAAATCACATGCAGATTGGTAGTATTGCCTTAATTAAGATTCAGATTACATAATAAACAATCTAGTCACATAAAGATGTTGTGAATTTATTGGTAAATTTCGGGCAAAACGTGGATTTGGCCACGTTCGAAATCCGTTTCCCAGTGAACCTCACCAGCCAACTTGTCCCATTGTGAAGGTTTGTTTGAAAGGATTGCAGTTTTTTTTTAAACAAATGTACACTATTTTTGTTCAAATTTGCTGTTTTTCTGTAAAATAACCATTTTTGCAGCTAGAATTCTGCCAGAAATCTGCCAAAAAAATCCATTCTGTCAAATTTTCTGTCAAACTTGTTTTCTTTTTAACAAAAATTCTGTCAAAGTTAGCCGAAAATCCTGAGCTCAACCGTGCTTAGCAAAGTCTGCATGTCCTTCACTAAAATTATGCGAGAAAGATATAACGGATCACCAACACCCTTCGTATGCCCGAGCATATAGTTTGAACTAAAGCTGACCCTATGGGATGGCTAATCACCCTTGCGGTGCCTTATCGAAAAATCTGAAGACATGGTTCAATGTAAGTATTATTATTCAAAAATCTTTCGTGTTATAAATTCCGCGTGGAAGGTCGAAATAAACAAACTTTCATTAAATAATATTGAAACGTCAGCCGTCTGTTTACATGAAGCTCCACAAGTATTAAAAGCATGCCATGTTTTGAGCTTCTCGAATTTAAACCCGATGACAAAATAAACTTCCGTCGACATCTGTCTGTTGACGTGAAGCTCCACAACATATTGAAAGCATGCCATGTTTTGAACTTCTGGAATTTGAGCCTGATAAAATAAACTTTGGTATGGAAACAAACAACAGTAGCCAATTTCTATTGGGTGACGTCGAACACCGTCGAAGCTTCTGTTCTCCCGTAGCCGTGGAATAGCCGTGAAAAGGAATAGCTGATAAAACATTGATATGTTTAAGGCAAATGTCTTCCAAAACTTAAAAAGTTAACACATAAAATGTATATACTGACCCGATGTCGTGACGTTGAGCACCAATAATGGATTGTGGTTCAGGCGATGTGGGGTACACGTAGTGGAGGTGTTGTCTATAGCGCAGAAACATTGTGCTCTTGTAAGCGAAGATTCTTCAACCACGGTGGCCAGGGCCATGCAATTACCAATAGGGAGCTATGAATAATTTGATAACTAGATGATCATAACGTCTCACATTAATTAAATCGTGCATCAGGTAACCGTCACATGCAACTATGATGCAAGCAACCAAAAAAAAACCAGAGCATGACGCGGCGAAGTCCAGCTCTCGCTGGACGAGCGAATATGACACAACGACTGTACCTCGATATTTAATGCAGTTAATGGGTATACGCCTGACATTGAAATTCCAATTCTAGTTTATAAACTGAACAATTAGGACTGATAGCAAGCGTGAAGCAGATTTTGATACACGAAATATCGGTAACTATGGACATTCTAGGAAACGTGCAGGTTGCTGCCTTGTCAATAATTGCCATGGCATCTACCTGACCTAAAATTTGCCAGATTAGTAAAAAAGAAATCTTAAAGTCGCAGAATACATTCTTATTTGCTTCGATGCAGACGAATGTGAAAGGGGGGGGGGGGGGTTATTGCCACGTAACCACTTGCTGTCGGTAGTAAGTTATTTTCAAGGTATTTTCGAGGGTAGGCTGGACACCAGCTGACAATGGTAAGTGTATATTCTATCACAAAATTACAGTCCTAAATTTTTGGATTTACTAACTTCACAACGATATAAGTACATTTCTTCTGTCATGAAAAGAATCAGATCCACATGAACGCATGAAATATAACCGGATTTGCTCATTTTAGTTATTTAGGCTTACGTAGTTGACTTGAAGTACAGTTAGGGCATTTGGGAATCTTGATTTCCCTGTAGGTCGGTATACTACCTGAAAACAACCCCCGTGGAAGAGCCCTCTACCGAGACGGTCCTCGAGTGTTGCCAAGGCTACACCGGCGATCCAGGCACAGGTTGCACGCGTGAGTATCTCAAGCTCAAGGGGGAAGTTCTTTCTTATTAGAAACAGAGATGAACATTTGAAAAACAAAAAAAGTTCAAACCCTAAAAACAAATGTTATAATGTAGACTTCATGGACTCTTATTATGTAAAAATAATAATATAAGTGATTATTTTCAGAATAATAATAATTAGGCCCTATAATAATAATACAAATAACACTTTCTTCTACACTGCATTTCAGTACCATGGGAGACCTCAATGTGTTTAACTATTTTTTAACAAATACATGTAGTCAGAGCAATCTATTGGAATCGTTTCTCAAATCTGTAGATTTATAATCATTTCTTAGTGACAGAAACAAAACACAGCAACACGAACCGTACA
The DNA here is from genome assembly GCF_015706575.1 of Patiria miniata. Classification (NCBI taxonomy): domain Eukaryota; kingdom Metazoa; phylum Echinodermata; class Asteroidea; order Valvatida; family Asterinidae; genus Patiria; species Patiria miniata. The sequence goes on from NW_024037050.1 coordinate 320,437, forward strand.
TGTGTAAATCAAGCGAATCACTTCAGCTTTTCAGTTTGAGCAATTATTCCTCTTCGTGAATAATTCATTTCCCCGCAGCTACTTGTACCATCCCCTGCGCTAATGGTGGAACTTGCACGACACCAGAAGAATGTTCTTGCCCTGCAGGTTGGACAGGTGTAGACTGTAACACACGTGAGTATTCATACACTTGTGCAGGCCTATATACATTTCTTTTTTCAGAAGCCAGGCAATCGGAGTCGATTTTACTAAATCGCAACGTCATTTCATTTCTAAATCAGGACTAAATGATTTGATTGGTCGATTCGGAGGATTGTTTTGTAGTTCAACAACAGCCAGGCGTGATATCGCGTAACATGATACAGAGTGCGTGACATATTTTTGTTTATCCATTGTCTATGACGCGCAACTGGTGAATTACCGAAGACCCGATATAGAAATCGCACTCTGATTTACGAAATCTAGGAGGTCAAGATGCGGGGTCCTGCCTAATTAATCAGCGACATATGTTCACGCATAATAGATTCGCCGTGGTCTATTACATAGTCTATTAACGACTAGGATTCGAATCTGCAATGAGTCGAAATTTCGATTTGGATTGGACATCGACAAAAAGACTCGGAACCGGACTCGGACTCAGACTTCGACTCGGACTCGACCATTATGACTCGAACTTAATAATGACTCGCATCTAGCCAGTAACATATTTGTTTTACCAAAAATGTCCTTTGGAAGCATATTTCTGATGTTCTTTTTTCGAAAGTAGACCCAAACATTTAACAACAAATATTATTTTTTGCAACACCACCTGAACATCTCTTTAGCGTTGCTTATATTAATGTGCCTCTTCCTATTATACTCCCGGTCCCCGCAACAGCGCGTTACACGTTCATCTCGAACATAATGTGACTCTTATACTCTGACTCGGACTTGTGACTCGATCGGAGTCGGATTTTAACCAATTGACTCGGGACTTGGACCCGGGCTTCGACTCGATTGACTGAAGTAGAACACTTCTTTTAATACTGGTTCTGTACAACATGTGGAAGTTACACGAGAGAGTTGCACTGGTGTCTGTTCATGCAGGTGACATGATCTTAAGCCATAGAGGCCTATACAACTCTAGGGTAGACAAAATATGTTCGTTTGTTCCTGTAAAGTTTTTGCTCACGGAGATCAGCACCCTCCTTTCGAAGATACCTGAGACACCTATTGCGTATATTTCAAAACCCACTGAATTATCAAAAGACGGGTGCGTCGTAAATGTTATTCCCAAATGAGATATGAAACCAGGCGATTTAGAATTCGCATCGATGATTAGGAAATACTTTAGGTTTTGATTCATAAAACAAATGTGTATGACGAGATCATGCGCATAACATAGTGAACGATGACAGCATCGGACGACATCACACATGTTAAACGCTTGCGTTCATCGTCAAACTCTATTTAAACGAAAACTAGTCACGTGAGTGTAAGGAGTATGTCGTTTGAACAAGTGTTTATTTACAGAGTATCCTCACTGGCTAGGGTAATCTTTCTCTCGTAAATTGGTAGCCTTGCAAACCGATTCCACATTTACTATTTTCAACTTGCGTGATTAATTATTCATGACACTTCCAAATATAAATTGACACAATATCTGTCCAATCGGATCACGTTTTACAAAAGCTTAACACCGACTTGAACTAATAAATACCGTTTGGTTGGACAACCATCCCTAACTCGCGCTTCACACTGGGTTTTGACTGCCTAATAGGCTATGTAGCAAAATGCACTTGCCCGCTCAAGTCCTCACTCCATTGCAAAAAAATCTCTACCCAGTTCTAGAGGGGCTGAAAGAAACTTCACTGGTGATTTTGTAGGTCTGCTCCAGAATAATAATAATTATTCCCGTACGTACACAACGATCGCTATAATTGTTTTGCCTAAAAATTGTCCCACGAGCCACCTTTAACGCTCTCTTCTATTGGCTAATAATGTTACAGGAAAAAAAATGACCTCGCAGATCACGAACCATTAATATTCGGTGTGTATGGAAACGTCACAAAATGTACGCAGACAATATCATGGATGACAACGATTTTCAAAATAGTAATACGTGAACACAGTTCAGCAGGGACGTTTTATGACGTGAGAGTTAAGACTACCCTGGCTAGCGAGGATTGGGAAATACAATTCATGGAATTTGGTTTAATGTAGGAAGACTCAAGGTACAAAACGTTTTACGTGTATTTGAACCAGTCTCTGTTACATAATTTCACTTTATACCATAAACTAAGTTGGTGTGATACTCTCTAAATTCCAAAGAGCGAAACTTCACTACATTGGAGTGAATCAGATTCATTCCAACAGTGGGAAACTAGGAACTAGACGTTTTAGAGTGAAATTTCTTCAATCGTAAAGATCGAGTTTTCACTCGAACTTCGACTGAAGTGGTTCATTTTTCAGCCTGAAGTGGTTCATTTTCAATCAAAAATTAGAGTGATTTTCACTCTAAAACGTATAGACCCTAATATCACTCTTTGGAATTTAGAGAGTATTCTTGTGGATGAGTGAATTTTACCGATTCAACATGAACCAGAACCAGAACTAAGTTTATCATTTTTGACATTTTTAAGCAGTGTCTTTCACCCAAGCTTTCGCGTGTTTGTTGTCCTTGTACAGCTTGCCCGACCAACACATTTGGCGTTCAGTGTTCACAAAGGTGCACGTGTGAAAATAACGGCAGGTGTAACCGGTTTACAGGAGAGTGTCAGTGTCCGCCGGGTTATCAAGGGTTTCACTGTGAAGACGAATGTGCAGATGGTACTTATGGTTTACGGTGCCAGTTTCTTTGTGAGTGTCACAACCTGGCAGCTTGCGATGTCGTCACTGGGACATGTTCTTGTGCATCTGGCTTTCAGGGGCAATTATGCGAGGAATATTGCGACCAGGGTTCGTACGGGCCTCAGTGTAGCAGGACTTGTCGTTGTCAGCCCGGTGCCTACTGCTATGCCGAAGACGGGAGTTGCTCTTGCCCTCCTGGGTACACAGGGGACTTTTGTGAGAACGAGTGCAGCCAAGGGTTCTACGGTGTAAATTGTCAGTCTCCATGTATGTGTGAAAACAATGCTGCTTGTGACCACGTTGATGGAAGGTGCACATGTCCTCCAGGGTATACTGGCTTGACATGTAGAAGTATCTGCTCTCCCGATATGTTTGGGCAGGACTGTCGCCAGCGATGTACTTGTCAAAATGGTGCTTGTCATCATGTAACTGGCGTTTGTTCTTGCTTCGACGGCTGGACGGGTGCCAATTGCGACGCCCCATGTAGAGCCAATTACTATGGCCGAAACTGCTTAGAAGAGTGCCAGTGCTTGAATGGAGCATCCTGCCACCACATGACTGGGGTGTGTCAGTGTACAGCCGGCTGGGTAGGAACATTCTGCCGAGATCCATGTCCACAAGGTAGGTTTGGCATGGATTGTACTTCGCCATGTCGCTGTGACAACGAAGCTGCTTGTCATCATGTTGACGGAAGTTGTCGTTGTAGGCCGGGCTGGAAGGGGGCTGTCTGTAACGAGCCATGTGCTATGGGCTTTTACGGTCTAGAATGCGCTGAGAGATGTCAGTGTCGAAACGGGGCAGAGTGCAACCACATTTCGGGAGCCTGTCGGTGCACTGCAGGTTGGCAGGGCCGGAACTGTGAAAGGCCATGCTCCGAAGGTTTCTACGGACTGGGATGTAACAGAGCATGCCGGTGTCGAAATGGTGCCGATTGTAGTCACATTGATGGAGAGTGTTCTTGTACTCCTGGCTGGCAAGGACAGTATTGCGACGCGCCCTGCAATCCGGGTCGTTTTGGGTACGAATGCAGAATGGATTGCCTTTGCCAAAACAATGCTGCTTGTCACCACGTTAGCGGTTTATGTACTTGTTCACCTGGATTTACCGGTTCTACTTGCTCGGATATCTGTCCCATGGGCTACTTTGGTCAGGATTGTCGCAGTGAATGTCAGTGTCAAAATGGTGGCGCTTGCCATCACGTAACGGGTGTATGCAGCTGTACAGCGGGCTGGCTTGGGCTCACCTGCTCCGACCCCTGCCCACAAGGTAAATATGGATTGGACTGCGGAGACAACTGCATGTGTAAGAATGATGCACTTTGTAGCAACATCGATGGCAGCTGCAGCTGTGCGCCAGGATGGCAGGGAACAATATGCGATCAGCCCTGCGGTGCTCTTCGCTATGGTACAAGATGCGAGAAGATCTGCAGGTGTCAAAACGGTGCCATTTGTAATCACATTGATGGAATGTGCACATGTACACCTGGATGGCAGGGAGTGTTCTGCGATGTACCGTGTGATGACGGTTTTTATGGCCACAACTGTGCTAAAGTATGCCGCTGCGTAAACGGTGGTATCTGCGATACCGTGACAGGAGCTTGTACTTGTCCTCCCGGCTGGAGGCTATTTTGTTCTGACCCGTGCGAGTCGGGCTTCTTCGGTCAAGACTGCAGTGGAGTCTGCAGGTGCCAGAACGGCGCAGAATGTAGTCGGTTTGACGGAACTTGTACTTGTACGGCAGGTTGGTACGGTGCCTCTTGTGATAGTCCATGTCGGCCAGGGCTTTATGGTCCCGGATGTGAACAAAACTGCAGATGCAGAAACGAAGCGACTTGTTCTCGTTTCGATGGAAGTTGTTCTTGTGCTCCAGGATGGACAGGACGGTTTTGTGATACACCTTGTCGTGAGGGCTTCTATGGTGCAGACTGTACCGAGGAATGCACGTGTGTAAACAGCCTCTCTTGCTCACCCTTTGATGGCACGTGCTCCTGTTCAGCTGGCTGGAAGGGCCAGAACTGCCAAGACCCGTGCGATAATGGCTGGTATGGTCCGGGATGCTCATCGCCATGCCAATGTCGAAATGGCGCGTCCTGCTCAAGAATAGACGGCGAGTGTTTTTGCACAACAGGCTGGCAGGGGCGTTACTGTGAGGATGAATGTGATAGAGGTACTTTCGGCCCAGGATGTACTGAAACTTGCCAGTGTCAAAATAACGCCCCATGCAGTCGGTTTGACGGCACGTGCGAGTGTAGCCCTGGTTGGATGGGTCTCCAATGTAATATTGCATGTCCTAGAGGATTTTATGGTGCCAATTGCGATCGTGAATGTGGCTGTTCTAACGAAGCATCCTGTGACAGGGTCACCGGTGAATGTGTGTGTACTGCAGGCTGGACGGGTCGTTTCTGTGATACGGCTTGTTCTAGAGGGCTCTACGGTCCAAATTGCGAGAGCAACTGTTTGTGTGAAAATGACGCTTCCTGCAATCGCTTCGATGGGACTTGTCAGTGTTCTGCTGGCTGGACTGGAAGGTTTTGCAACTTGGCATGTGAGCGCGGAAGATGGGGAGTGGCCTGCAGCGAGGCATGTCAATGTCAGAATAATGCAGCTTGTTCTCGATTTGATGGCTCCTGTTCTTGCTCTGCGGGATGGATGGGAAGAGCGTGTGACATTCCTTGTAGACACGGTACTTATGGCATCAACTGCCAAGGCACCTGCTCGTGTATGAATGAAGCGTTCTGTTCACGGTTCAACGGTGCATGTCTCTGTCCACCAGGATTCATGGGATCTTCTTGTGAGCAACCCTGTCCAGAAGATTTCTACGGTCTTCAATGCAAGCTCCCCTGTACATGCGCTAATCGTGTAAGCTGCTCTCCAGTGGATGGTAGTTGTATCTGTCAAGCTGGATGGATGGGAGACCGGTGTGACACAGAATGCCCTCATTCACGATGGGGTGTTGATTGTTCTCAGTTTTGTTCCTGTAGTAACAATGCTGGATGTAACAGGTTTACCGGCGAGTGTGCTTGTGGAAGCGGTTGGACTGGTAAGGATTGCAACATCGAGTGCTCAGTAGGGTTTTATGGAGTCAACTGTCTTCAACGGTGTAGTTGTGCTAACAATGCACCTTGTTCTCGATTTGACGGTTCTTGTAGTTGCGGACAAGGCTGGACTGGCCCTAACTGCAACGAGCCCTGTGAGGCTGGGTTCTTTGGAGAAAATTGTCAGCACGCTTGTGGTTGCCAGAATAGCGGGAGCTGCAATAGGTTTGATGGTTCATGTATTTGTCCCAGCGGTTGGGAAGGGACGTTTTGTAACCAGCCATGTATGGAGGGGTTCTATGGCAGAAACTGTGAGAACCGATGTGAATGTCAGAATGGTGCTTCATGCAGCAGATTTGATGGGTCTTGCGAGTGTGACGCAGGTTGGACAGGATTTGAATGTGATCAACCTTGCGGGGACGGAAGGTGGGGACCGGGCTGCATGCAGCGTTGCTACTGTCGGAACGACGCCACTTGTTCTAGGTTTGACGGGGTATGTTCGTGTACTACAGGATGGATGGGGCGGTACTGTCATCTGCCATGTACCCAGGGAAGACATGGTCCAGGTTGCACAGCACTGTGCCAGTGCAGGAACGGCGCCCTGTGTGATAGGTTCACTGGACGATGCATGTGCACTTCCGGCTGGAAAGGTGTCTTGTGTGACATTGAGTGCGACGAGGGCACGTACGGTACCAACTGTGCCCAAACCTGTCGATGTGAGAACGGCGCCCGGTGCCACCGCGAAACAGGAGCGTGTTCGTGTTCTCCCGGTTGGCAAGGAGAATTTTGCAATGAACCTTGCGTCGGTGATAGATTTGGTCTGGATTGTCAAGATCAGTGCGACTGCCGCAACGGTGGACTCTGCGACGCGATCACTGGGGCTTGCAACTGTCCAGCGGGCTGGTATGGGTTGACATGTGAACAAAGATGTCCTCCGATGAGATACGGTCCAGGATGCTCTCAGATCTGTCGATGCTTGAATGAAGCAAGTTGCGACCCGTCGACGGGCAGGTGCGAATGCCTGTCGGGTTGGATGGGTACTCGTTGTGATGTCCCATGTCAGCAAGGCAGATTTGGTATTGATTGTCTGCAGCAATGCGACTGTGAAAACGACGCCAAGTGTTCTAGATTTGATGGGACCTGTGTCTGTCCACCAGGCTTTGTAGGTCAAAGGTGCGAACGGAGGTGTTCCGGAAATACGTTTGGTCTGGAGTGCACTGCTGAGTGTCAGTGCCAAAATGGTGGCATATGTTCAACGTTTGACGGATCCTGCATTTGCCAGAGTGGTTGGATGGGTCAGTTGTGCCAAATACCCTGTGATGAAGGCTTCTATGGACCATACTGCAACAGTCCGTGTCGTTGCTTTAACGGTGCCACCTGCTCTCGGTTTGACGGAAGCTGCGCATGCACAGACGGCTGGACGGGCTCCTCCTGTAACATCGTCTGTTCTGGCGGGCGCTACGGACAAGCGTGTGCACAAAGATGCCAGTGTCAGAATGGTGCTACATGTCATCACGTGACTGGTGCTTGCACGTGCACGCAAGGATGGACTGGCCCATTCTGCACACAAAGAGGTAGGCCATTTTAATTACCAGGCATTTTCTTTATCTAAAATATTTCTGAAAGGAAGTGATTCATGTGACGATTCATAGAACAGTGCACCCGGGTTCTCTTCGATTCGTCATTGTGTACTTGCGATACGACTTCCACACAAACGCACGAGTGCCATAAATGGCGAAAACGAAGAGTTACTGTGCTGAGCATAAATATGTAAGGGCGTTAACAACCTTTATATTCCCGATGCAGAACCACAAATGTTGCATGTACATGTATTGTGAATTTAAAATGAAAAATCACCGATCGTGCTAGATCTTATAAATTTCCCTAGTTAGGGACGATGTTATTTGCTTTTCAAGAACAAAACTGTGAAAAGTAAAACAAATGTGACTATGCATTTATTACATTTTGGTCTTTACTACATGTAATAGACTACTGCCACCGGAACTTTTGAATGTTTTTGGACATGATAATTCTCTGAAGCTGAAATTAGTGCACACTATCATACATATTACCACTTAATTTTAATCGTTCTACCTCCAAATTGATCAAACCACAATGTTCAGATTATGCAGGTACAAATTAATGCTGATATTTTCTAGATTTTTTTCGTGGAAAAAGCTAAAGAATTATCATAGTAGTCCTTACAGCAGAAATTACGACCCAAACATCTGTTGTAGACAAGACTTTGATTGAAAGTGACACAAAAGAAGAGCACACATTAATGTGGAAAACAGAGATGACACTGCTAATAATGTTTGTGTTTTGTGACTGTTCGCCGTTTCAAATTCGACTCACAGTTCAAGAAGAAGTCATTGGAATCGGTAAACGACAGACAGTAGCCGGGCGGGTTGTCACTTGCAATCAGGCCAGCATCTTCCCTTTGAACGGATACCACTACTTCGAATGTCTGGATATCCGGTAAGCATACAGTTAACCAGGTAAAAAGACAACGTTCTTTGAGATTTCAAGAAGAAAATGCTGCTAAGCAAACTGATGATAAGATATCTTAACCAAAAAAATATCCCGAGCAGTTATCGTAACTTGATTTTTAGTTTGCCAGTGAATGTTGTTCAAGCAAATTTTCTTTATGGACTAGTTTATAGTTCCAAATTGCCCTCCCCCGCCCGTGGCTGTGGGCAACGGTCCTGTCAGAAAAAAAATGAAATGCGAAGATAATTTATATAGAGTCCCCTATAACGTGGCGTTCTTCGATGTTCGCCTCGACTTTCCCCTTGTAGTTTTGCACAACCTCTTTGTTCCAAAAAAATTAATTCATTAAGTTTTACCTTAATAACGGTTGCTGTTGAAACTTTTGGAACAATTTTTAGTCTCACCAAATTAAGATCGAATATTAATAACTGTGTCGGTCGGAAATTGGGCCCAAGTTCGGCCGCGTGCTCCCTAACGTGGCGCACTTGAACGAAATCCTGAGTTTATTGGTGATTTCTTTCTTAAGTTGAACAATTCTGATAAGTCGTTATTATATTCACTTACATACCCTATTACAAGTTTGTCAGAAAATTATCTTCTATTTTTGGGGCGCCTTTTAAAAGGGTTCACTGTTAGTTAAAGGGATATCGGAAAATTACGGCAAACTAAAATTTCTCTGGAAACGGGAATGTTTAGAGCTTGATTACTTACTGTGAAATTTGAAATAAAAAATCTCTAGCAAGTCACTATAGAGGCAAAAAATCCAAATGTGCCACGCTGGGGGCCGCGCCACGTTAGGATACATCAACTGTACGACCGGTCATGAAAAAAAACTGAAAGATTTCCAACATAACTTTTGTTCAGCGTTGATAACAACTTGAGGTTTCCCAACACCATCACTTGTCGTAATCTGTGGGTAGACCGAATAATCGACAGCACGAGTCCAGGCTACACGGAAAGAACGGATCACTTGGATTTCTGCATCCATCTTCTCAAAGCCAACAAGTTGGACGGTCGATTTGAAGACAGAGACGTATCGGTAAGTGATGTATTGTGATGCCAATCTCAAATTTGGTATAAATCCGACCGGTTTTGGACACAGTCCGTCAATTGGGGTTTAATCGTCTACGTCATTTAAATTCCAGAGTGATTAGGGACTAGACGTTTTAGAGTAAAATTCACTCTCCTTTTCGATTGAAATAGTCTGTTATTAAGATGGAATTTGTTTGCGTCGGGGTGATATAAATCAAATTAGGTTTTGCCCTTCACCGACGTTTTAAAACACTGTATACTCAGTGTGTTACCTCCCGAGTGAAAGTTGGAAAAAATCACTCGGGCGGGACTCGAACCCACGACCTCCTGCTTTCTAGTGCAGATGTCTTACCACTCGACCACCGAGCTAACGGGATCGGTTGGCCGGTTCGAATCTAATGTGCATAGCAGCGGGTACTGCATAAACTATTATAAGATGGCATTTTGAGTCGGGGTGATATAAATCAAATTAGGTTTTGCCCTTTACCAACGTTTTTTTTGAAATAGTCTGAAAAATGAACCACATCAGTCCGAGCTCGAGTGAAAACTCGATCTTTACGATTGAAGAAATTTCACTTTAAAACGTCTAGTCCCTAGTTTCCGACTGTGGGAGTAAATCTTCACTGGAATGGAGTGAATTTTCACTCTTTGGAATTTACAGAGAACCTTGCTTGTTGGAGAATACAACCGACAATTAAATGGGCTAATACAGGTCCAAGTCCGCCGAAGGAGGAACTTCGAGTCTCCCTAGCCACCTCTCCTCAGGACACCAAGTTCTCTTAAAGTAGTTGTGTCACCATCTTCGTCAGACTTTGTGCGTTGGCTGCACGAAAACGTAAACATAAGTTTGCCCGACCGACTATTGTGAATTAGACTTAGTTGCACCTCGGCCCAAAAGTTTAAAATGCACGAAAAGACTTAGAGTAAAATCAGAATTGTTAGTATTGTGTGCTCTGAGAACAGAATCACTAATTTGTATTACTTCTTTTTTTGTTTAGATCGAGGCTCGATATACATGTTCGAAGACTCGTGAAACCCGAATCCAATGGCTGTACAGCAGCTGGCGATATGGCGGTTCACAAGATGCCGGCTACACGCAGGATCTACGATGCAAAGTGCCATTAGGGAAACTCGAACTTCCCTAGAAAAATTAAGCTTACCACAGTTTTCTATTTTATATAAAAAACTACATAATTACATTATATAAAAGAACATATTTTATATAATGTAATTAAAGATGTACTGTCCGAGTAAATTTCGAGTTTCAGCCAGAACAGTTTTTGTTTTTCAAATTTTGTTGCTTTTATTATTTTTATTTTTATTTTGCAATAAAGGAGTTATTCACTTCTTTAAAATAACCATCCAAGCTTTCATAACTATAGAAACTTTTGTTACTTCAGAAAAGGAATTTATTTGTGGCACTGATGTCGCCCGAGAAAACTGGCTCCCGCCCTCTTTGTATTCGGTGTTAGGGATCAAGAACCAGTCTACTCGCAGAGTAGATCTGTTTGTGCCATAAAGCAATCCAACATAATGCCCTGTTTTCAGAAGGCTGTAGGCGCTAAACAGTCAATTTGTTTAAATACAAACAAACAAGTTAATATTTGTCACAGCAAAAAACGTCGAATTGAAAGTTAAAGAGCACGGACAGTACATCTTTAAAGAACTTAAGCGACAAACTGAACCTCTCTCATGATAATTATGCGTGTAGGCTTAATGTAACTTCTACATAGTTAAAGTTTGGTTCATTCTTGCATATTTTCATTCTAGCAATTTGTCAAGATACGGAACATTTTTGAAGTTTCCACAATATTACAATCCTGGAACCAAGGATAGTAAAGGATCTTGAACAGTAACTTAACGCTCATCGGTAGGACAGTTAAAGACCAGTGACGCACCCGGGGGGGGGGCCTTGGGGGCTTGAGCCCCCGCCCCCAAAGGTTGTCAATTGTTTTATTTTTTGGTAATTTTTTTGGTCCCACGATTTGACCTTGGTGGTAATGTATGTGGCCTATTTTCGAGTATAGTTTAATAGGGGTGGAAGTGGCGCCAACAATGTCAAAATAGTCGCCCCTCCCCCCTTTCTGCTGACAAAAAAATTTGGCAACATTTTTTTTTACAAAATTAAACGTCTAAAAAATTTGGAAAAAAAATTGTGAGCCAACCCCCCCCCCCCCAAGCCAAATCCACAGTGCTCCACTGTTAAGGACTCCGGATAGTAACTTAAAGCTCACCGGTAGAAGTGCATTAATAATACACTAAGATTATTATACGTTAAAGTTTCTTTATCAAATTGCTGCTCTTAGAGGCTTAGGTCGGGTCGGATCTAAAAAAAAGTGTTCACCTTCCTTAAACCTCTTTGGTTTTGCCGCGACCGTACGGGTGTGAATGCAGAGGAATACTCTAAAATGTTCCTGGTCATATTGACCCAGAATCCAGGTTTTATATGGCCTAAAACATTTTAGGGTCTTTACCTGGGCCCAATTTCGTGGCTCTGCTTTATTATACCGTTTTCAAAAAATACATTGCTGCTTACTGTGGCAGACAATTCCGCGCTTGCGGTAGGCGTATTTTATTTGTTCCTGCGCATGCGCACATCCCGTAACTAAGGATTCTTAACACAGAATGGTTCTGTTAGCGCGGTTAGCGCAAAACGGCGATGGTAAGTACTAGAGATCTGTGGTATAAGTAAGGCCGTGACATTGGGACCGGGTCAAAGTGACATTTCTTTTTGCGAAAGAAAGTCATTTTGACCGAAAGTGCTATTTTGACAATGGAAATAATTAGACTACATTTCTTTCGTAAATAGAACCTGGACCCTGAGTCAATTCTCACCATAGTCGGTTTAGAGTCTGATATTGTAAGTGCTGAAAGACCATTTGCAATAATGAGTGCGGATTTTTTGGGGGAAAAATAAACGTTGCTATCCATGTAGGTATTTCATCGGGGCCCGGCGCACTATGAGCTATTTGAATTCAATTCCAGTTGCTCAGATACTGCGATAATTAATGGTAATGCATCATATTATGCATCAATGTTGGAAGCCTTAGTTGTAATGGTAATAAGAGAAAGACAGGTCCATGCAGGATTTTAGGTTCATGCAGCTCGAAATGATTGGCCAGTAACTCTTATTTGTGTGTTTTTTTTTCACCAGGCCCTTTTTTATCTTGACATATAGTGTTAAAAAATGTCCGCTTAGGCCAAAAAAAATAAGTCTCCGTTTTCTGGTATGGAGCTTGCCCAAAAAGTGGTGCGGCGACGCGGCTTTTTTTATTGTTTACCTGATTTTTTTTGCCTCAAATGTCGGCTGACGACTGCAAATGGTGCCCGACTAGACTCAGTGCAAATACATGGGAGTCCAGAGAAGCCACATAAAGCTTATTCTCGATCATAACCCCATCTAAAAATACGTTAAAATTGTGCAGCAGTCAAACCAGTGAATTTGGCGATTTTGAGACATCATCTTTCATTGAAAAAAAACCTTTTTCATTTTGCCGACGCGCATGGCTACGGCGACGCACGCGCATACTGCACGCGCAGTACCAAAAATCTCAGTACCAATTTTCTTACACATTTCTTTCCAGTCGGCTACTGCTAGCGTTCCACACTTTCGCAAGATCATGATTTGCTTTTTTTTTTTTGGGGGGGGGGTTACATTGAGGACTTGTTTTATTCCAATGAGGACTTCTTTTGGTCCAAGGAGTCCAGGATTAGTAGCTTACACTAAGGCGGCTCAACACTAAACACCTTCTTGAGAATAAAAAGTGAGTCGTTTCAGATGCGCACGCTATATTTATTAAACCGCAAAGCTTCTACAATTTCTATGTCTGCAACACTTAAAAATTGCCTGGGTTAATTTTACCCCAAAAAGGGTGAAAACTGGAACTACCCAAACTTGGGTTGATCTATAACCAATTGTTTGGAGATATAATTTATGTTAAATTCAACCAAAAGTTGTACTCATACAAGACGGAATTAATTTGGTCTTGAAGGACCACACGTTTTGATTGAATTTAGCAGAAATTCTAACCCAAACAATTGGTTATAGAACAACCCAAGTTTGGGTGGTTCCAGTTTTCACCCTTTCTTTGGTAAAATTAATCCAGGCAATTTTTCAGTGAATAAATCACACAACATATCTTTATTTAGCTAAAGCGATATAGCTTACTTTCTCAAAATGATACACAAATCTAAGTACTTTAATCAACCGAACCTGTAGTTGTCGATAATAATGCATCCAATGATCCAATGGTGCATCCACGCAGTTTGCGTGGAGTGACTCGACATCTTTTGTCGCTTTTTTTATCGGAATAACATTCACAAATATTCTAAACACTGTTTTATGCGTCAAGCTGGAGTGATCAAACTCCATGCAGCTTTTGTTTTTGCAAAAAAAAATAATTCCATTGAATACACCATCAACTTGTGCTGATCTTTACTATTGGTCGGTTATTAAACAAGTTTATGACAAAGGAACCAAGAATGGCAAAAATCAACATCACATTCATTTTCAGTAGTCGATTTTTTGTTGGATATTGTCAAAACAGCTGCTATAGTGCAAAATTTGGCTATAACTACAATAAATTGTTAACTATTTAAAAAAAAATGATAAAATGCTGTACGAAGTTTGCCTGATAGGGAGACTTCGCTTTTCTAGAAATGTCAGGTTTCCATTATTTTTACCAACTGAAGTTTACTGATGAAAAACGAAATTGGAAAATTTGTTATACCGTTTACTGGTTTAATTTATTTAAAATTTTGGATGAAAGTCACAGACTGTGCTTAAGGCTACAATGTGTTTGAGTGACATCCACATTTAGATTCAATTGTAACTGCCAGCACACTCACTTATTGAAAAAATCATTCACACTGTGTATTCTTATAAACAAATTTACGAATTATGAGATATAATTGTAAACAAGGTTAGCATTGTCAAAGTCGACCGCAGTCGTTTGGGGAGTTGCTGTTGATTTTCGTGACTTTGGACCCAAGAACCGGAAATTCGTTGTGTTTTAACTCACGACTTTTTCTTTGTGGGATATGAAGAAGAAAGATTGGAATGAAACAACCCCTTAGCGATACGGTAGAACTTTGAAGCAAACTTGATTATATTATATAGTTAATGATAACAGTATACGGTTAACGAGTTACAGAAAACTAAGTATTGTAAATTACGCTACTCATTATGATAGAAATAAAGAGCAAACAACAAGTGAGAAAAACATAATTGATACACGTTGTATAGGACTTTCTGAGTAATGGAGCAATGCATAAACTCAACGTGGTATAAAAAAAGTATTTTAGTTGTTTGTTTGCTAAGACTGATAAATTGTTACTGTGGTGGTTCAAACCTTACTTCTACAAAATAGTGAACATTCACATCTTAAGAATTCTAATGATATGAATGTTGTTTCACGTCGAATTAAACATTACAATTTATTTTGTGTTGCTTATAAAATATGTCCCATGCCAGAATTACAGGGATTACAGGCTGATGATTAAACTGTTTTTATTTCTCGAAACATGCAGTCAAAACTAGTCTTCAATCCTGTTGGGGTACTTTGAGTAAGGATCCTCGTTTTTGGTTAGTTTTAAAGAATTTTTGGTCGCGGATGCGCCGATTGGAGATCTATGCATCGAAATCAAACGAAACAAATTTTAAAATGGATCGCAAAAATACGCCGCACTTCTTGTGAAAACACTTTTTATGGCTTATTTTTTTCAACTTGGGGGAGGGGCAATATGTTGGGCTATTCGTACAAAATCATGGGCAAAGCCCAATGTTAAATTGCCAAATGAAGAGTTATTTATACAGTGATTGAAAAATTTAATCTCACCCCGATATTTTATAGGGAAAATTAAATGACAACAAACTTTGAAACAAATTTCGATCGATGTCATAAACTAGACAACCACTTAACTTGTTAAGAGAAATTTGTGGAAATTAGAGGCAAAATTACCTTGTCTTATTTGCCAGTTATAAGTAATTGTTCTCCTGAAAATAAAACGCAAAACCGAAAGTAGATAATAGAAACATTTAACACACGTGAAGGATGGGGCTGTCACACTCAGATAAACGAAAAAGAAATTCGAATCCTAAATTTCAGTGAACTTGACTCCATATACGTCGTCATAATGAGACACATCTGTTCCTCAATTTTGCTCTCATGGTTGCGAGCCAAAAACACAATCCACCAAGTCCGCAAACTTCTTTTTTACGTTTTTAATTAACTCTTTCACTCTCCCTGCAATGACTTCAAATAACTTGCTCTTAATCAATTGCCACAGATTGCTGAAAAAATCTTTGATTAGGTTTAATAAACCCTTCATATAATCATCGACATTCTTGATTATGGTTGACGCGTATTCTACAAAGCCTTTGTAAAGCGCCATTTCAGCTTGGTATCGATCATTGGCTGCGACTTTCGCTTCCTCGCTTGTATCAGCTGGGAGGTTTGGCGCTTGTGGTTTTTTGGACTTGACAAATTGTCTCAGTGTATCAGAACGCTTCTTAAATTCGGTATTTAGGATATCAAATTTTTGATCAATAAAATCGTCCAACTCTTCGGGACTGCTGAGGGCCTCGACTTCTGTTTTGGTTTTTTCAAGTTGCTTTTCAAACTCGGTGGCTGTATTCTCTTGCATCTCTTGAACAGCGAGACGAAGAGCTTGCTGCACTTCTTCCTGCTCAGTGGTCGAATCGACCCGCTTACGCTGTGACGCTTCCATCCTGGTAATTGGAAAACAATTTCAAAACGCCCCTTATGCAAGTAATATACTTCTGCATTGATAGCTAGGATTGAACACTATGTACATGTATGAACCTCATTTTCTTTGGCAAAAAATGGGTTCGTGGTTAAAATCATGTCGGAATAAAACTAAAACCGCGGATAAAACAAGTCGAAACGAATTCAAATTTATTTCTGAAAATCTGAACAGAACAACGTTCAGGGCGATTCCTGTCTTACGCCTACATACAAATCCTCGATGGTCCCTATAGACCTACTAATAGTGATCTAAGTACTTTTGGACGAATAACTGATAATGAAAACTTCCAACCAAAACATGTCTTTATATTTCTTAATCCGCAGCATATTCTACACTGTACAAAAAACGTCTACACAAACTTCTTCACGGTTAGAAGAAATCTACGCGCATTTTAAACTGCACGGAAAAATAACGGCTGTATTTTAGGGGAGGGGGGTTCTACAACCCTACACCATTCTGCACTGTACAAAATGTCTACACAAACTTCTACTAGTGAAGCAAAAGTCTACACGCATTAAACTACATGGAAAACTAAAAGCAGTATTTCAGGGGAGAGGGGATTTTACAACCCTACAACATTCTACACTGTATAAAAAAAATGTCTACACAAACTTCTACATGCATAGAAAAAGTCTACACGCATTAAACTCTATGAGAAAATAAAAGCTGTACTTTAGGGGAGAGGGGATTCTACAGCCCTACACCATTCTACACTGTACAAAAATGTCTACACAAACTTCTACACGCGTAGAAAAAATTCTAAACGCATTTAACTCATGGGCGTTTTTTGCCCCCCTCTAGAAAAAATCTTGGCGACGCCCATGATTTAACTGCATGGAAAAATGAAAGCTGTATTTTAGGGGAGAGGGGATTCTACACCATTCTACACTGCTAACGCGTTCTTTCCTGAGAGTAGATTTTACTGTATACAGTTCTGATTTTGGGGTTTGGGCAACTAGTGGTAGGGTTGTGTGACAGGCACTGAAAAGGGGGGGGGGGCAAGGGGGTTAACATGTACTCCCATGTGCCTCCCTGATGCCACTGTGTTTTTCATGGGATCTCCCTTTTTGCCAAATAAAGCAAATTGCTTTCGAAGACTTGAGTAACCTAATAAATGTAATCATTGAAAATATTTGCCGCTTTCCATTTTGATGATTCCCGGTTCAAACTGAAGTATTTATAATGTCACTTAAGGTGAGTAAAAAAAGAATGGGCGAGTAAAAAAACCCCGGAACCCTAACCAAGAGAAATATAATTCATATTTGGAGAAAAATATGTAGCACCAAAAATAATTCGACGATGTTTCCCCAAAGTGACAAAAACCTCAACATCATGCAAAAAGGTCGTTCCGAGATAATCGCCTTTGAAGTTAATAATTTTTTTTCAAAACACCTTTTAGACTAGTTTTTAGTTATGGATTTAGGAAATTCTTGCATTGTCGAGTAACGTATGCTCTGTTCTTTGCTCATTTAAAGTTATTTATCAGAAGTCTCTCTTCATTAAACTTTAATTCATTAATAAAGATCAATTAAAGTTTTTATCAGTTCGTGAAAACAGCAAAACAGAGAGGCTTCACTTTTTTGTCCCATGAAGTGTTACAATCTTCGTCACTTCGTGAAAACATAAACGTTCTAAGAAATTGTTACATGCGCGTCTGACGTCACTGCAGCGCGCAATCGTTCACGGCGTGCGCGTCCACTCCCATCCTAACGTGTGTGTAGAGAAATGCATTATTCATCTGGCCCTGCTAACGACGTAAGTTTTTGCCACTTCGTGACAACAGAAAAACACGGATTTCAGGTATTTTGTCAAATGTTTGTTTACGATAATCACAAAAGTAAACAATATTTTGCTTTGAAACTCGGCCAAATTCTTCTTTTTGTCAAGTGCAATAAATCGGCCGGCAAAGCTCAAAATCGAAATTTTTCGATTGTGCAGGTTTTTGTCACTTCGTGAAAACATCGTCGATAATATGACTGATTAGCCAATTTAATAAAATTCTTTTAAATTAAACATGTTACACTTCAATTGCTAAATCCGTTCAAATTATATTACCATAACCCTCGGAGCAGCTTATCAAAAAAAATCGCACGGTGGAACCACTAGAATATTTTATCACCACATGTGTTTATAGGTCAATAACCCTGGCATGCCTGTACTTACACAATATATAGGTCATTCACATGGCCATGGATTGTTTACAACCTGTCTATGCTCTGGGCGGCACGAGTAGTTGACATAAAGGGATCGGCGGCACAAAGGGGTTAGCCACTAATATCTCCCATTACTGCGCAAAGGCATTAGGAGCCATCTTGGGAGCTGTCTTTCAACACTCCTTACTCTGGAGTGGCTAGGGTCTGGCATGGCCAATGGGAGTCTACAGGCTTGTGGTGTATAGTAGGGGTGAGGATTACATGGAAGCATGCCCTTACTGGCCCATTGAAAAAATTGTCTTCAAACATCCCACCCTTGAGCTATAGGCTTCCACACCATTCCCTGCCCAGTAGCTTTTTGAGCTGAAATGTGAGAAAAAGATGCTTATTCTTATACGCATTTACAAAGAGGAGAGAAATAAAGAACAGCGCTGATATCGCATAGATGCATTTAATAAACATCCATATTCTTTACATGATCTTTTGAGGTACAATTTGTAATTACAAGAATCTTAAAGATTGGTAGGAAATGTTACCAAGAGCCGTAGATGGGTTCAACTTCCCTACCTCTTTTGAAGACGAAAGTGTATTTCACTTGAAAATTGACCCCTATTTTTTAACATGAGGCAGTTTGCCATATTTTTGTAGACATCCCCCTTTTTGTAGACATGTCCTTTGTCCCCTTGTATGATCAATCTGCTCGTGGACTTCAAAAGTCATTTTTGTTTATGTACAGGCTTTAATTAAATTATGAATGATATTTTCTAGTCATTCAGAATTTACAATCGTCAGTTAATTAGCATACATGTTGCACATTATTATAACGAAGAAAAAATAGCACATACTAATTGCTTACTGGTTTGCATTCATTTCTCAACATATTATCCCAGTTTCAACAGAAGGTAATATGACGAAATGTGTAAGTAAACAATTCGGATAAAGATTACAGCCCTGAAGTTCATTAATTTTTTGTATGACAGTAGTAATGTGAAAGTTGGGGCTGGATTTGTGTTGAAGAAATTTAAGTTATTTCACAGAAAAAAAAGAAGTTAGGCCAAAAAAAAAATAAAAAATACTCGGTCTCTGGTCAGCGCGCGCGTCGATTTTAATCATGCGCGTCAACCTTTTTTTCCTTCAAATTAACACGAAAGCCACAACAGCGCCTTCTATTGTCGCACCTTTTTTGTCGCATCACATTTTTTTTTACCAAGGTGCACCAAGGAATGAGGAAATTGCACCAAGGCAAATGATAAAGGGCACCAATGCAAATTATGGAGGACACCAATGTATAATGAGGACACAAAAAAGAAAAATAGTACCCACCTTGTCTGTACAATTCAAGCTTGAAAAAAAAAAAACCGCGTCGCCGCATCAATTCCGGAACTTCGGTCTGACCAGAGACCGATTTTTTTTGGCCTTACAAATCATCTCCAGTATCTGAGGATATTTGTCAGTTAATTCTTTGACCTTTTTATAGTTTGTGTCAGCAGTACAGGATGAGTAAAAAAAAGCGGAACCCAACCCTCAAAAGATATATCTCATACTTAAAAAAAAGACATGCAGCACCAAAAATAATAATGACTGGAAAGCCAATTTCAAAAACTACTCGTAGATGAAAAATACTAAAAATCATATTGTTTGCCTAAGTACACTTGTCAATAAGGATATTGTGTACAATAAATTGCTTTTTTGGACGAAACAGGTTATGGGGTCATTGCGTTTTATTATGGTGAAATGGATCTTTGAACGGATTTAGCAATTTCATTATTTTTTTTCATCTAAAAGTAGTTTATGAAATTGTCTTTCCAGTCATTACTATTTTTAGTGCTACACTTTTTTTTAAAATATGAAATATATTTCTTGCGGCTTGGTTTCTGGGTTTTTTTTACTCACTCTGTATGTTAGAAAGATTTCTGACTGGGATTTCCTACGATCGTCACCGGGCGATCGTTGGAGATCAGAGTTTTGCCGACATACAATTACCGTTTAATTTAAAATGACAGCTTGTCATTCAAAACACGATTCACAGGATATGATTTGAATACTAATTGGGTGATTTTGTTTTGTGATATTTATCAATGGTGTAATCTACCTTAACTCTAAAAGGGCCGGGCTATTTTGACCATCTCTCAGCCATCTCTCGACCCCCTAAGATCTCGGCCATTGAGTGACGAAAATTATGAAACTCGGTACATGCATAGAACAACTTATCATGAACATACCCAAGAAATTTCATGACTATAAATTGATGGGTGTTGGAATTATGGCTATTTAATTATCCATATGCACGAATGGTATCGGCAACCCGTGGTCCGAATTTTATGTTTTGGTATCAAAAGATGCGAAAGATTCCAGACTAAAAAGTCAGAACAGCTCAGGTCGCGAAAATTTTTTTTTCAAGGCTATTGCGGAAAAAGTTGAGGGGGCGCATTCCGCCCCACGGCTCCTTTAGGGTTAAATAGGGGTACATGAACAGAAGTTTTATCGAAAGGGAAGCAAGAAACCTACACGGGAACCTTCTAATGTTCCTCAATATAGTCTTACCTCTACACAGATACTGATTGTGAAGCTATGTGTACTGGCTAGACCCATTGAAGGCCATCATCGGTTAATGAAACAAATTACTTTCTCACAAATTAATTTGTTTCTATTAATGTTGTACTTGTTAAGTCTTAACAAGTACAAATTTAATAGAAACAAAATAATTTTGGACAGTCTTCAATGTAAACGTTTTGCATTTTAGAATGGAAAACACTAATGTACAAAATGAAGTGTTGAAGGCATAGGGGGAATGTGCTACTGGACCACCGGGCGCAGCTAAACGACCGTTCGTAAACTTTTTTTATGCTCTAGTGCCCTCCATTGGTGAAACAAAGCCATGTGGCCCTTAACCTAGCACACTATACATGTTGTAAAGTTTTACAAAATAAAGTCTGCACCAGGTTTACCTGGAATTGTCACTTTTCTTCCGTTTGTATGGTGGCTTTAATGGGACATCGCACATATATATTGACGCCAATATTCACGCCAATATTCACGACATGGCCTCCATGTCGCAAATATTTGCGCCAATATTGACGCAAATATTCACGACATGGACCCAAGTTGCAAATATTGACGCCGATATTGACGCCAATATTGACGACATGGACCCAAGTCGCCAATATTGACGCCAATATTCACGACATGGTCTCCAAGTCGCAAAATAATATTGACGCCAATATTGAAGCCAATATTCACGACATGGCCTTCATGTCGCAAATATTGACGCCAATATTGACGCCAATATTCACGACATGGCCTAAGTCGTAAACCCACTCAGGCGTGAATATTCTTCTTTTTTTAGCAACCTAGGTAGCAATTCAAGCCAATAGTTTGGCGCACCCTACTATACAGTACACACGTTTTAATATTGTGTTTGTGTCAGCGCGAACTTTTTCGCTGCAAAGATACAGATGTCCAATCAGTGTGACCGTAAGGTCAGAGTCAAATTCTACTAAATGCACATAAAAAATCTGTCAGATTTATCAAAAATCTGCCAAATTCCCCAGAATTACTCGAAATACATTATAAACACTTAAAATCACATGTAGATTGTTGGTATTACCTTAATTAAAGTTCAAATCACATTATAAACAATCTATAGTCACATAAAGATAAAAGATGTTATGAAATGTTTTCGTAAATTACGGGCAAAACGCGGATCCGGCCACGACGACGTTTCCCAGTGAACTTCAGCACCTAGACCCAGAGTTGTAACGAGTCACTGATATTTGTAACTCGAGTCGAGTCGAGTCATTTTTAAAGAAGTGACTCGAATCGAGTCGAGTCATTAGGTCAAAAGGTCGAGTCGAGTCGAGTGAAATATTTAGCTTCAATTCGAGTCACGATTATTTGAACACTTTGTATACCAACATTTATAAAAGGAGGCCATAACTTTAACGAGCGTTAGAATCCAAAAGCTTTATAAGAAATCGCCCCAAACCAATGATAAAACAGCGAATTAGAAAATGTGTTTAAAAATCTTGTTCCTGGATAGTATTTTGTGCGTTCTAGGCATGAGGTTGGAGTCTGTGACACTTGTATATTTGTACATGACTGCTATTCGCAAAGGAAAGTGAGCATAAATTTTGCACCGTAAGTCATTGCAAATACTTTTCTCAAAGTTGCGCTTTTCATTTTAGGGACTCGATCGAATCTTATTAGCCTTCGCTCGAGTCAAGTCGAGTCTTCTGATGAGGGACTCGAGTCGAGTCGAGTCATTTGCTCGCAGTGACTCGAGTCGAGTCGAGTCATTTACCCTTAGGGACTCGAGTCGAGTTGAGTCACCAAAAATTGTGACTCGAGTCATTACAACTCTGCCTAGACCAGCCAACCTGTCCCATTATGCAAGGGTTTGTTTGAAAGGATTGAAGCTTTTTTCAACAAATATGTACCATTTTTTGTTGAAATTTGCTGTTTTTCTCATCAAATCAAATTTACAACCATTTTTGCAGAATTCTGCCAGAAATCTGCCAAAAAAATCCATTCTGTCATATTTTCTGTCAAACTCTCGTTTTTAAAAAAAAAAAAATTCTGTCAAAGTTAGCCGAAAATCGGCTAAAACGGTCCTTTTGCGTCCAATGTACATGCACATTCATGGTTCGCGCTGCGCCTCACGACGAACGTTCAGCCAGAGATCGGTGTGTCTGGGTGCCAGACTGTGTGGGTAACGGACTACCCAAGTTGCTGTGAAAAAAATTCACGCATGATTGGGTTTACAACTTGGGCCTGTCGTGAATATTGGCGTCAATATTTGCAACATAGAGGCCATGTCGTGAATATTGGCGTCAATATTGGCGTCAATATTTGCGACTTGGAGACCATGTCGTGAATATTGGCGTCAATATAAGTTGGCGTCAATATTTGCGACTTGGGTCCATGTCGTGAATATTGGCGTCAATATTGGCGCAAATATTAGCGACAAGGAGGCCATGTCGTGAATATTGGCGTCAATATTGGCGTCAATATATTTTATGTGTGATGTTCTTTTAAAGCCACCATACGTTTGCTGATCATCAAAAACTGCGAAACACGTTCTCCATTTTTGCTAAGTAGCAGTGTTTAAGCAAGGTAAGTTTTAATCACGATTTGAAGCATTTAACGTAGGAAAAGTGACTTAAATGGGTGGTTATGTGTTCGCTCATACATAGCCCAATAAACATAATAATGTGGCCAATTTACTGGACTACCTCCATAAATAAAGGCCACACTTGGAACATATACCCGAAAAAGTTTTTATTTTCACATTTATACTTAGTTTGTAGTTTATTTACTCTTTAGAAGCACACTCGCCCTCTTTAAAGCGATAGAAAATTAGGCTACCCTTTTTCAGACATCTATATTTCGTCTAATTTACTGATTCGTTTGCACACGTTCGCGTATCTTAATTCCAAAACGAAATTACACGAAAAGTAGATGTCTGAAAAAAGGGAGACTAATTTTATATTGCTATAAAGAGGGTGAGTATGCTTCTTAAGCGTAAATAAACTACAAATAAAGTCTAAATGTGAAAATCCAAATTTGACAAAGTTCTACATTTTCGGGTACATGTTCCAAGTGTTTGCCTTTATTTATGGAGGTAGTCCAGTAAATTTGCCACATATATGGGGCTAGCTCATACGTACCCCCGCCCTGCAAACAGGGCGCTGGAAAGGGCAGATGAGCTTCACAGAATCTTGTGAAGGAAGTGGGAATGGCCGGAGGGCATTGTGGGTAACTTGACCTATGTCTAAAGACATGGCTGCAGCTGTTTAAGACTGCAGTTAGTCAATGCGCGCAAATGCTATCCGAAATCTTTCTCATAGAATTGCATACATTCCAGGAAAAATGTTGCAACCTGACGCCACTTTTTTTCTTCAAATATCATCTCAATGGAAATCAATCATTGCATAAATGATGATAAGACATGAATCTGGGACTGAGAAATATTTCCAATTTTGTTAAGAAATACTTCGAAAATTGTCTTGACTTTCCATAGACTTTGTACAATTTGCAACATTTTTTCCATATTCCATACCGGATGTGATTTATTTTTCATTGCGGACCATGTGGAAAAAAAACTTGAGCGTCGCATAATGTGCAATTTGACCCTTCGTGTAGTCGAAACGGCGTGACGGGAATTGAAATTTACAAAACTGATGAATGGGAATAAAAGATAGGTGACTCGGTCTTAAACGGCGGTAATTCTTAACGGCCGTTTAAACCCTTGCAAGGTCGTGGTCGTGATGACTTGCAGGTCACAGGTCACGCAAAATCTATCCAATCAGAGCTTAAATTCCTCAGCCCTTCCCAGCGTCCTGTTTGCAGGGCTCGGGGACGAGCGAAGGTTATGTGAAGCATGGACATTCAGTACGCCGCGTGAGTGCCTATTTTCTTGTTAGACGGGTCTTATGTTGAAGCATCGGAGGTTGTTGGCCTACCGGTGTTTTAGTGCTAGGCATGGCGTCTTTGTAAGATTAGCAAACAATAGACTGCTTCGAAAGGGTATAGTTCTCACCATGGAATAATTTTTGATTGAATCATTAATATAGCGGTATCAATTGTTCAAATAAAAATTAAGGAGTAAATGAAAGTTTGACCTGAAATTCAGTAATTTTGTGTGCACTGGAAGCCTACATTTTGGTTCAAAAATACTTGATGTTGCAACATAAATTTCTTTCGTTTTAAGAAAACAAAATGGCTGCCGCTATTTGTAATATCTTTAGTAGGATGTATAGCCAATTCAATATATATATATATTTTTTTAATGTTTCAGAGGTAATTAAAGAAAGATATTCCAATGATGAGAATGCAAATTTATGCAAAAATATTTGGAATAATTGATAATTGATCAGGAATGAAATGTTTGGGGCTACTTGACCGCCTTTTTTCGGGGCTACTGGCCCGCCTGGGCCAGTTGCCCCGACAGTTGTACAAAGTATTCCCGTATGATTTTATTTTCTTTGTAAGAGTGTTAGTTGTTAACTACTGTTTATTCCACCTATAATGAGGCTGCAGTATAACACTTTGGTTATTTGTTTGTTTTCCTAATAACAGAGTCATGGTGCGGACATATCGTGTTACAACTTGGAGGCAGATGCGAAGAGTAGAGCCATAGCTGCGATCACAAGTGAGGGATAACCAGTCTTCAAGTTGCAAAGCAATTCAGATATAGTACATGATTTAGCCATTCTAATATCAAATTTAAAAATATGCAAATTATAAGCATTTGTTTTCAGTTTTAAGGTCCAAAAAGTGTCGAAAATTATAGTTAGCGTTTAAGGAGAAAAAAAATGTTAACAGTTACTCAAGCTGCTTGAGAATATTTTTCAAAAGCAAAGGCATGCATAAAGTGTGAGATATATACAATTGACAAATCAGGGTTTAAGGAATACAAAATGCCTATGAAAAACAACTCTATAGGGGCCTATTTGATTCACTGACATTCCGAGAATGGAAGTGCAGGAAAGTAGAAACTCTTTAAATTATATTTAAACAACTTTTTGAGCACTTTGGTGTTACTAAGATATTTACAGTTACCTTTTTGAGTGTTTTATTATCCAGTTACTGTTTAGTATATTCATTTTTTAAAGTTTTGATGACAAATATTTAGGTTTTATGATGCGGACGACTTGCCCCAGGATTGGCCCACTTTTGGCTGAAATTTTTAATGGAAAAAATGTTGCAACCTGACGCCACTATTTTCTGGGACTGAGAAACATTTCCAATGTTGTTAGGAAATA
Source organism: Patiria miniata (assembly GCF_015706575.1). Classification (NCBI taxonomy): domain Eukaryota; kingdom Metazoa; phylum Echinodermata; class Asteroidea; order Valvatida; family Asterinidae; genus Patiria; species Patiria miniata. The sequence continues at coordinate 346,506 of NW_024037050.1, forward strand.
CTTAGAAAATTTTCTTGACTGTCGTAAGACTTTGTGCACAATCGTGGAAGTGGTGTCAGGTCGCAACATTTTTTCCTTTTAAATTAATACATATTCATATGTTTAATAAATGTTATTGATTTCAACTGTTTGCAATGAAGAAGCAAGTGTTTTGGCCATGTAATAAACATAGTTCTCTCCCTTTCCTACATCCTTTTTATATTGTTAGAATTGAAAATGTGCTTAAGTGGTCCATGCCCCACATTCCCCCAATGTATCAATTTCGAAAAAAAGCTAACATTTCACTTTTTATGAAATGATCGATTTTGATACTGAATATTAGAAATATAATTCAGAGTGCTGTCAATGTTTTAATTTTGAGGAAAATTTGACTTCTTAGTATGGAAATGTAAAACACAGGCATTGTGTTGTTGATGTACCCTAATGTGGCGCGGCTCCTAACGTGGCGCACTTTAATTTTTCGCCTGTAGCGCCTTGGTAGAGCAATAGTTTTAACTGAAGTTTTACACAAAGTGAAATTTCATCAATTTCTATACACTCCTGTTCATAAATCACGAGTTTATCTACCAGTTACAAAGTTAGAAGAAACCTTTATTTCACTTAGCGTGATTTTCCGATTTTATTTCGAAGTGCACAGTGAGCCCTTTGAAAATGTCCCCCAAAAATTAGAGAGAAAAAAATCTGACGAAAAATTAGAGTAGAGTTTTTAAGTTGAAATAATAATGGTGTATCAGAATCTTTCAACTTTACAGAAATTCTTAAATGTTAATTTGGAAATTTTCCGAGATTTATTCAGGTGCGCCAAGTTCGGGAACGCTCAGCCGAATTGTGCCCAATTTCCTGACGCCGCCAATTTTGAATTTCAGTATAAGTTCATGACAACACTAATGTGGAAAGTCGGGGTAAACGTCGAAGTGCGCCACGTTAGGGAACACCACAGTATGTGCTAACATAACACTTTCTATGCGGAACTTTTTCTCGCGGCATTGCGATCCATATTGCAAAAGTGGATGTATATTACCAACTGCTGGGGCTTTTATCAATCAAAATCCAAAGAAAATATAAAAACGAGTGGAAATCAAACATCAAAATATGCCTAGAACGTGAGAAAAGCAATCGTACCACGGAAAATGCATACACGGTGATTCTCAGGAAAATAATTTTTCATGCAGTAAATGCACAGGATATAATAGCAGTACAATTGGTTCTCAGGAGCATCTCATATTCTCTTATTAACGCAGCTCAATACAGGATACCAGTTTGTAGGGATTATAGACACTTGTAGACCCTACGGTTGCAGGCCAGTAAATCGGTCCACAATCTCCTACGCCAGCCAAATCACGATTGGTACGCCATCACATTCTTCGTTATTTGGGCATATTATGGGCCATGAACGTTGAGCCAGGCACAATACTGTGATACAGCAAAAATACCGTTGGAGAAAAACCATTTTGAGTTTCGCCATGTTCGTAAATTTGGCAAAGAAAAATGCTCATGTTGAACTGCGCGATTTCCTTCAAACGGCTGTGGAGTAAGGATGAAACCTTTGATGATTCTTTCGAGGAACAAAAATGAAATGTTTAAAAAGTGTTTCCACAAAAAAAAAATTGTTTTTGTGCAGGAATTATAGGGGCGTCAGTGAAGGTGCTAGCCTACTATACACGTTAAGCGCATTGACCACGTGTCGGCGTACAGGATTCACTGCACGATAGAACGAAGCAAATACAGATTCTTTTCTAGAATTGGTCTTTCAATACTAGACTAATATACACATTCGGTATATTGAACAAGAGTTTGAATTATTCATGTAGAAACCAGAAAGCGTACAAAATAACAACTTCAAAAGGGATATTTCTATTATCACTATTTTGAACACTTTTTTTTACGAATGGAAGGTGCACACAGACCATCGTTCGCGCTCTTCCCAGCACCCCCCCCCCCCCGCCCCTGCCACGGCGGTGTGAAATATTAACACGCCTTCGGCTTCAGCTGCTTATTAAGTTGGTTGGTGGTTGGTGGTTGGGCGGGTGGTGGGTGGACACTTTACTCGGCCATAATAGAATCAGAACTGAATTACCTGGCTTCAGAACTGTATGAGGAGTAGAACGCTCCTAATTCAACAGTTGAAATTAATTAATCGATTAGGCCTACTTATCGTTTGCTGATTTTGTTTTCGTTCGACGTCTCATTGGAAAGCTCACAACTAATGTAATACTAGAAATTATCAATTACATTTGAAAATTTATATTCCGGGTTAACCCCCCCCAAAAAAATATAGTATATCTCTCAGGAAGTTATAACAATTAAAATTGTTTGAGTTTCAGCTCAGTAGATACTATACATTTTGGGGAAAAAATCGTATTCACAATTTTGGGGGATTTTGTAACTGGATTCCGTTGCTAACGGGGCTTTTGGGGGGTTTTGTAGCTGGATTCCGAGAATGGGGCTTTTGGGGGGTTTGTAACAGGATTCCGTTGCTAACGCATCCTCCCTCCACCGTAGCGCCGCCACTGCTTCCTAGATAATCAACAGCTTCAGTCGTTTTAGATTAACACGTAACATTTATTAACCGCAGAGCTTCTACAACTTTTATGTCTACAATCATTCACAATTAGTAGATAATTTAAACAATAGCAAGATAAACTGTACCCTGACTACTGTCCCAAAATTGATACGCAAATCCAAGTTTATAAGTAGTTATGACAAGGTGAACATGACGGTCCTTGACAGTTATCCGTTAGTGTATCCATGCAGTTTGGGTTGAGCGATCGACCCTCGAGTATTTGTCGCTTTTGTTTCAGAATAATATCCAAAACTATACTAATATAATAATATAATAACATTTGTTTTATGTCTCAAGATAGAGGGATCAACGTTTTTATCAAACTCCACGAGCGTTTTAGTTTTTGGAAATAAACTCAGTTGGGCCCGAGATGAATACACCATCAAAATTGATTTGTCGGATTTTCGGATTGTCGGGCCTCTGAATACACCATCAAAATCGACTGGTCGGAATTTGAAAGAGTTTCATGGCTTAACAACAAAGACAGGGAAAAACAACAACAGCACGTTTACCTTTAACAGCTGAATTCCTTTTGTTGTAAACAAGAATTTAATGGTGGAAAATGCTGCACGAGGTTTGCTTTTTATGGGATTTTTTTTTAAATTGAAAGGTAAGGGTTGCAATTAAGTTAAGAACTGAAATTAGTAGATGAAAAACAAAATTTATTGTTCTATCGTCAAATAGTTTAATTTAAAATGATTTTTTATGAGAAAAATGCTTTTTTCTACAATTGTTTTATTTACATTCACATTTAGACTCAAATTTAACTGCCAGAGCACTCACTTATTGGATAAGGAAAATTCGTCAAGGCCTATGTATTTGTATCGACTGTTGGGGAATGGATGAGTCGATACACAATTCTTTGGTTGAGGACTGTGTTTACCGTGACTGTTTATTCCACAACAATTATGTTATTTACACATTGATTGATTGAACTGGTTACAGTGAATTGAGACAAAGAGAACTGACGGTGAACTGACTGGATGAGCAGAACGAATTAAACTGACTACATGATTGGAATTGAAACAGAATAGAATAAAAATGGAACAGAATAGAATGAAGAACTGCGAGTGGAGCAGGACTTATATACTGGTGGAAACAGGAAGTCTTGAGAATAAGAAATACTTAAGAATGGGGAAACTTAGTCATATCTTGGTTTCCTTGAGTCTCAGAAAAATGACTAGGAATGAGTAATATAGTTCCTTAAAACAATGATCTTGAAAGTAACTTGGTTGTACTAAGAAACTGACCAGTGACTTGTGTGTGGGCAGTGAAGGTCATTTGCTCTGTATAAAAGTATAGGGACTACACATTGCATAGGCACTGTGTGGGTGTATGTGTATACAAGGAAAACGATGAGTAATGCATTCAGGAGAATTAATCATTAAAAAGTTCAAAAGGAACATTGATGATTAAAGTGTGATAATTAACTAAAAATTAAGATGAATTTATAATTAAGAATTGATAATATGAAAACGCTACACGACAAAATGTACGAATTATGATATTGTAACGGACGCTATTACAACGGATGCGATTAAGTCCCGCTTAATCGCTACCGGAACCCCGCTGAGGTATGTGAACCCCGCCGGAGGCCCGTGTGACTCTGAACTCTTTGTTGAAGCTCCGGAAATTGGAATTCTATTTTTAGTAAGCGTGCGATTGGATTTGGTCTGGCGTGAAGATAATTGGCTGTTAGTCAGGTTTTCTTTTTTGTAATTGGATAAAGTGTGACAAATCGGGTAGCAGAGTTGAAGTAGTGCCAATCTGGAAAGAAGTTGTTGTTCTGAAAGAGCCGAATAAAGAGTGAATTCAGTGTTTTGATTGAAATAAACTGATCAGTCTATAGTCCTTTTTGTTTTGCGTTTGGCGACAAAAATTGGACAAGAACCCAATACAGACTGCGCTACAAATGGTGGCAGCGGTGGGATTTAAGTTTGTGAACGTTAAGCGACGAAATGGCGAATTACATGTCGTTGATCGACATAAAAACGAGCCTGGACGAAATCAAGAGGTCGTTGTAGGGAAGAGGCGGCCATCCTGCAGGATCATAGTACACCTCGGGAAAGTGATCAGAGACGAGTGCAGCACCGCAAAAGGCAGCTCGGGAGTGAGCTCAGAGAATTATCAGGTGCTTTGAAGATAGCGGGCAAGACCCACGAATCTCTATGCTTTGATCCCGTAGCAGCTTTAGGTGCCGGACCGGACTCGCCGGGGGCCGTGTCCGCGAGACACGTGGGGACTGCTGATAGTGGTACCCCCGGTGCCATCGCAGACAAGCGCGCCTCGAGTGGGACTGCCGCCGCAGCTGCACCAAGGATAAAGGCCCGTGAGTTCGATGGCCGGCTTGCCTGGAGGAATATTTGGTGCACTTCAAGAAAACCCTGGACTAAAACCCTGGGCGACGCTGTCGATATAACGGCAGAAGAAGAGGCGTGGCTCAAAGCTGAGAAGGTGGGTGGCTCATGGGCAGTCAAGACTGACTTGGAAGGTAAAAAACGGGAAGCTCACGCCCGCACAGAGAAAACTGAAATTACCCGATTGCTTCAGGAGGTGTACACGTGATATACCAGTAGTGACCTCCAACTAGAACTACGAGCTCGCCCAAGAGGTGGCGAGGGAGACCCTCAGTAAACAGATGCGTGCCAAGAAGAAAACTACGATCGTGGTGTAAATAAGGTGTTATACAGCGAAGAGACGGTAGTGTGGCTGCACCAGAAAAGAACGAGTAAAAGGACGGTCCCCGAAGTTATATCTTTACTGGACTGGACCCCTTGTGATCGTCACCAAGCTATCCGAGTAACCCCGCCAGTGCGCACTACCCCACCAAAGCCAGTAACCCCATCAGTGGACACTACCCCGCCGGATCTAATTTCCCTGCCGGGGCAACCCGGCGCGACCACACGCGTTGACAACCCGCCGTTGACGACGGTGCATGTGGTGATCACAACGCTGAACGACGTACACGGCGTGGGCGAACGGTGCGCTACGAAAGCTTGAATTGCCTTCCGCGATACCGCGTTACCGTGATAATTTATCACAGAAATCCGGAATTCAAAGATAAATCCTTCCTCGATACCGCGTTATCGGGATATTTTATCACAGAAATCCGGAATTCAAAGATAAGTCCTTCCTCGACACCGCGTTACTGTGATAATTTATCACAGAAATCCAGAATTCAAAGATACGTATTCCTCGATACCGCGTTACTGTGATAATTTATCAAAGAAATCCTGAATTCAGAGATAATTCCTTCCTCGATACCGCGTTACCGCGATAACTTATCACAGAAATCCGGAATTCAAAGATAAGTCCTTCCTCGACACCGCGTTACCGTGATAATTTATCACAGAAATCCGGAATTCAGAGATACCTATTCCTCGATACCGCGTTACCGTGATAACTTATCGCAGAAATCCGGAATTAAAAGACAAACCGGTAACGAGGAAGTTATTATCTTTGAATTCCGGATTTCTGTAATGATTATTGCGGTAACGCGGTACCAAGTAAGGAATTATTTGGAAAGAAGTTGCCGAATTGAGAGTGAATTCAGTGATTTTGATCGAAATAAACTGATCAGTCTATAGTCCTTTTCGTTTTACGTTTGGTGACAAAAATTAGTAGAGACTGCACTACAATATGTTCTTCGAAATATAGTTTGCTTTGTCAAAATCAACCGCAGTCGTTGGGTGAGTTATTAATTTCCGTGACTTTGGACCCCAGAAAATGTTTGTAATGGATCACTATTTTTTTTTTCATTTTTGGATATGAAGAAGAAAGATCGAAATTAAAATAACCCCTTGACGATACGGTAGAGCTTTAAATCAAACTTAATGATATACTTAATGAGCTATATGTCTTGCACTTGCTTATTAAGCTACTCGTTATACATGTATACAATAAAATGAAAGTCAACAAATGAACAACACAATTGATACACGTTGTATATGACTTCTGAGTAATTGGGCAATGCATTAACCAAACGTGGTTTAAAAGATATTTTAATGTGCTGTTTGCTAAGCGCACCTCGAGCTCACTACAAACTCATCTTAAAGGAATTATAATGGTATGAATTTTGTTTCACGTCGAATTAAACCTTATAATTATGTTTGACGTTTATAAAATCTGTCCAGTGCCAGAATTTATTTGAAATCGATTTCTAATCTTAAAAATACATTTCTTCGACTTGCATTTTAGCTACTATAATTACCTACAATAAAAATCGAAAGTCAGCAAATGAACAGTACATTAATTGATACAGATTGTATGGGTTTTCTGAGTAATAGAGTTATACATAAACCCAATGTAGTTTAAAGAATAATATTTCGATCTGCTTGTTTGATAATGGTCGTCTAACATTTTAGTTGTCCAAACCTCACTGCAACAAACTTTAGTGAATATTCACATCTTAAGAATTATAATGATATTAATGTTGGTTCACGTCAAATTAAACATTTATAATTTGTTCAAGCTTATAAAACATGTCCCAAGCCGGAATCTTTTTGAGAAAGATATTGCTCCCAGATGCGCCGTTTTGGAGCTCTATGCAACGAAATCAAACTAGTTTGAAAACAACAATGGATCCCGGAAAAATGCCAAAATTCTTTTGAAAACAATTTCCATGACTCATATTTTTCGATTTCGGGTGGGGCAACGTGTTGGGTTATTTTGTACAAAATATCAAACGCAAAATTCAATATTGAATGGACAAATAAAATGTAAAAGATTTAACCTCACCGCGACACTTGAGGAGATAAAATTAAAGATAACAAGCTTTGAAAAAATTTCATACAATGTCATATAGACCCCAACTTAACTAGTTCAGAGAGATTTGGAGAATGGAAGGCGAAACGACTTTGCTCTGATTTGCCACTTCATAAGTAATTGTTCTCATGCAAACGCAAAACTTAAAGTAGATAATAGAAGCATTTAACACACGTGAAGGATGGGGCTGTCACACTCAGATAAACGGTTATCCCAAAGGGAAAAAAATGTAACTTTTAGTGAACTTGCCTCCGTTAAAGTCGTCATATTGGAACACAGCTGTTCCTCAGTTTTGCTTGGTTACTAGCCGAAAATATAATCGACCATGCCCTCAAACTGCTTTTTCATGAATTGAATGAAATCCTTCACCTTCTCCGCAATGGCCTCAAACTTCATCTTGATCCATTGCCAGAGGTTGGTAAGGAATTCTATAATTTTGGCAAATAAATCCTGAATAAAATCAGTCAGCCTGCTGATTATGGTTGCTGCATATTCTACAAAGCTTTTGTAATCGGCCATTTCAGCATTGTATTTGGCATGGGCTGCGGCCACCTCTTCCCCGCTCGCACCAGCTAGGAGTTTTGGCTTTATAGGCTTTTTGGACTTGACCAAGTTCCTCATTCTATCAGAATGCTTCATGAATTCGATATTAAGGATATCAAATTTTTGGTCCACATAATCTTTCACCTCGTCATCACTGACAAGGGCCTGGATATCTGCCTTGGCATTTTTTAATTGCTTTTCAAATTCGGTACTTATATCCTCTTGTATCCCTGTAAGAGTGAGGCGTAGAGTTTTCTGTTTTTCTTGCTGCACAGTGGTAGAGCCGTGTATGTATTCCCAACGCGGTGCCGCTGCATAGGCCGTAGTCATCCTGGGAATTTGAAAACAATTTCAAAACACACCTTAGGCCTATGCATTTCGTGTGCTGTTAACTTAATGTTCGTCATCCTATATATTTGGTCCCACTGTTTTCCTATCCTTGTTACATCTGACATCTATGTTATTATTATTCTGAAGCACTCCTTAATACAATCGTCCTCTGAGAGGGATTATGAATAGCAAACTCAGACCAAATATATAAAATAATATATGTCATAAAAAATAGGTCATTCTTAATGATACATGTAATTTAATGCTAAATTAAAAAGGAAAATGGAACAGGGACAGGAATGATGGCACACTTTGAGCCTTAATTAGAATGACCCATTTATATAGCTGTTCATCCACAATGTCCCGCTGAATAAAAATACATGCAAACGCTCGTTTCTTGCAACTGATAAGAGGTGTTCCTTTCCTATAGCACGTGAAATAATGTCTATACGTACACTTTTCAAATGGAGGCGGCCATGCATGCATTGACGGTGGCTTTTCAGTGGGCGGGACCTTGTAGGGGGCAGCAGATTTTTAAGGGGGCACCAAGAACGGATCACAATAAATTTCCCTAATTTTCAGGGAGGCGACAGGCTATTCGCCAATCGCAGCAATGAAAACAAAACGTGGGGTTGGGGGTGGTGGAGACGCTGGAACTGCAAACTCTCAAAACGCTGGTAATAATTTGGTTGGTTAAAATTTGGTTGGTAAAAATATGTTGGTTATTTCAAAATTTGGTTGGTTAAGGTCACCAACATTGTGCACATTTTGCCCACCCTTGCAGGTATTTTTTAACCATCTGTTGGGCTGTTCAGCAGCTGTTCAGTGCTTTTTAGTCAAACTAGGTCATTTTACCCAACGCTGGTTAAATATGGGTAAATTTAACCAGCGAAAAATGCCCAACGATGGGTAAACGTTGGGCAAAATTGGAAAATTGTACACCATATGTTGGTTAACATTTTAACCAACTTTTTGAACAACCGAAATTTTTATCAACGTTTCGAAAACATTCTGATTATTTCTAATGGATCTTAGGTCAGGTAGCCGCTATTAATACATTTTAACACAACAAGTCACGTGAAGGAATGCCTCCTTTTTTCGAAAATGACCGAAGTTTGCCGAATGTATTTCGTCGAAATCTCAGATAGCGCCCGGCATTTTTGGGTATGAAATAGGTTTTATTTAACTAGCTTGCTCATTAAAAATTCAAAAACTAAGTTACTAATAAATATTCATTAATGGCATCAAGAAACTTAAAATTCAATGACGATTTTGTCCATCAATAATGCATTAGGATGAAATTTGCTGCGTAATTTTAATCTGGCGACGGTTACTTGGATATTCCAAAACTCGGCGTGGCCTTCATTTTTGCTTCGCCTGCTAAGATGATACTTGAGTCCCTCACTTGTAAGATTACGGGTCAACCTTCGTCAATGTGTTATACAGAATAATCAAACTGTATGACATATGAAGCAGGTAATGTTTTTTTGAAAAAGTTGATCGCAACATCAAAAGCTATGAGTGATAAAGCGAATTCGTAAACGAAGCCGAGCTTTGAAAAAGGCCGTTAATGTCGTTAGGTTTATTTTTAGCCGCGGAGGCTGCCTTACAGCGTATTTCTTTATTCCTAGGACGAATGGGGCCAGGTCATGAATAATTCAGTAGTTTCAATCGGGCCAGTTTATGTTTATTCATGAAACAGAACAATGATATCAAGAGCATAGTTGCTATGAAGTCAACCAGTAACATTAAAGCACTTTGAAGAACGGGTGTCGTCGAGCTACTACACAGTAGCCTAGTGATAGCGAGATGAGCTATGGATACAAAGATCCCCGGGTTCGAATCCCTGTCGTCGCTGCTCATTTTCATCGACTATTTTTCTTCTATAAATTTATCGTTGACATAATTTTAATTCAAGAGAAAAAGAGGACGAGAACCTTAGTATCTTGCAATGATTTAAAGGGAAAACAAAATACGCTGCCTGACCTACAATTTAGACCACAGGGCGTCGGGAGAAATTGCCACGTCAGCAAACCAGACAACGTTTTGAGAGTGTGGGGGCGCTCTAAGTTCTCAGCCGGGAAAAGCCCATGTTTAGGACTGATATCAACTTCAAAAGTTGTTCCCTCAGTGAAATATGATATATCGATCCTTTATGCTACTTATTTCATGTAAGTTATAGACTTTCAGAATGGCGGCAATGCAGTGGGGACCTTGGGGCAGCACTTAAAAGTGGGTACCAAGGGCGGATCCACAATAAATTTTTTAATTCCCCGCGGGTCGACAGTACATCCTCCTATTGAAAAAAAAACACATGGGGTTGGGGGGGGGGGGTTGAGAGTCTGGAGTATATCAATTAACGTCATGGGGGCCCTCTAACTTTAATACACAGTCGGGGAAGGCGCATAAAAGTTGCCTATCGACCTGAGAATTCTCTGCCTTCTTTGTGGGGAAAATATTTCGAGTATATTTCAGGGTGCAGACCACTGAATAGACCCAAAGTACATACGCGGACCAAATTACAATTTGTATTCCCTCTTTGTTGCGTTTTAAAAAAAAATTATTTTGTGGGCCATGAACTTGAAAGTTTGGTAAAAGAAGGGTGGAAGACGTGATCAGGACTTCACAATTTGAATAAAATAAGCTTAAGGCAATAAAGTTGCTCTATTTTGCAATGGACCGTATATTTGTAAATATGAAATGGGCTTCAGGACTGCTTTTAGGAAAGATTTTCTTTGGTTGGATTTTTCTTCCAAAAATTACCGTATTAACCCCCCCCCCCCAAAAAAGAAGGCGGAACAAAAACGCACTTGTACGGCCGTTCCGTGCAATGAGACAACCGCCTTCACTTTAGAGGTGTGCGAAAAACATTCTTATACTTCACATGTGAAAACCATTGCCGAAAATAAATGTAAACCGACACTCAAATATAAAGGTTTGACGTCTGCATGGTATGGCGTCGACTTCCGTTCTGGGTCTTGTCGCGATGTCGTTTTTTCCCCCACAATGGAGCACGAGAATGGAAACACTGACCGTAACGTTTCAGCTTGTCATGGCATTATTGAACGACCGAACTTCAACAAAGCATTAAAATGACAGATAAAACAAAAACAGACTTGCTTTCACATCAGATGAATTTCCGCAGACTAGGACGAATACTAAAGTTACATCCATGAATTATAACGCACCAAAGATGAAATATATTGGTGAAGTTTCTAGAATTGAGATAATATGTGAAGAATTTAGAAGGAACATTCCTGACCTTTAAAGCCGGTGTCGAAGTCTGGCCAAAATGCTTAAAGTGGCGAGATGAGGTATGGTCGTCCCGTTCGTGCTCTTCTTGACGATACTCTATTATGAACAAAATACAGTTATTATCAGTTTAAGCTGACTTTTACATTTAATAGCGGAAGTGGCAAGTGTAGAAGTTTTATTAAGTTTAATGATAATCAGAAACGCAGCAATGGTATAATTGAGTTATGATGATGCGCTGATCGTATTTTTTTTTTTGTGGGGATCTGCCTGTAGCACATACGTTCTACAGTTTATTTCAACTGCGCGTTGTCGCAAAGCAACACGATTTGTCGGTTTACTCCGTACTTTTATGTAGTGTTCAAGCGCCTGTGCAGGGAGCTAGTTTTTACAACATTTGTAGGGTTAATATTATTCCCCACATTTGGGTAGGGATAACTATCCAGTATTGTTTCATATATTATTGTGAATCTTTTTCCTAATATTGATTCGATGACAAACGCACTTTAGTTAACCCTAAAGGGGCCGGGGGGCGAAATCCGCATCCACATTTTCCGTGATAGCCTCTAAAAAAATTTTTTCGCGACCCGAGCTGTTTTTTAGCCTCGAGCTTTGCGCATCTTTTGATACCAAAAACATAAAAATCGGACCATGGGTTGCCGCGTAGCGAAAAATTTTCCGGCGCTACGCGCCGTTTAAACTGAATTTTCGCATATACGTCGTGTACACAGAGCAGAATTGCCATTCGTACATATGAATAATTAATTAGCCATAATTCCAAAACCCTTTGACCTATAGTCATGAAATTTCTTGGGTATGTTTAGGAAGAGTTGCTCTATGCATATGCCGAGTTTCAAAATTTTTCGTCGCTCGATGGCCGAGATCTTGGGGGGGGGAGGAATCCGCCCCCCGGCTGAGAGATGGTCAAAATAACCCGGCCCCTTTAGGGTTAAGTAATGACTAGTTGTGCGGTTTAAAGCGCATTGATTTGTAATGTAGTCTACCGTGCGGTTGGGTGCCACGGTATCTGTCCTTTTTCCGTTTTGGGACGAACTGAGCTACATTGGTGATTCGATACTTCGCCAGAAATCACACCATTGTAGAATCCTGCGGAGTCATCCGGGCCTCATCAGCCAAGAACTCTTTGCTGTTCGCCCCTAGGTGTCCGGGGTGTTTGTTTTGTTCATCTAAACTGATAAATAAAGCCTAGGGGAAGCTATGAGAAAGCCTCTAGTCTGGTTACATCTGGCCTACCCCTTACCAGGGATTCACTTCCCAAGCCTACGAGGTCCAAATCCGTCGTATCCCAAGCCGGCGTGCAAACGCCACCGCTGCAATTTATGGCGTCTTAGACAGGATTGACCGAATTGAGAACCACATACTTCATGATGGATTTTGAAGTCTACTTCCCGCTACAATTTTGGCATCGTAAACGTTGGCCGTCAGTTAAACACCCTGGATACCAGCACTTGTTGGAGGGACCAGAGGGCGACTACCATGTTGAAGCCGTGCTTTGGGACTCCATTTAATTAGCACTCTATTGTGAGTACATTTGCACATGTATGCGATGATTACATCATAACAGTATAACATGTATGTACCTTTTAGTGTGGAGGTTTTTGTAGTGTGCTTCCTTTAATTAGTACTGTTGTGAGTACAGGTATATGGTGAGTGCACATATAGTATTACCTTTTATTGTAAAGGGATTTGTATTGTATTCCATTTCACTGGTATAGGTTTTCCCGGCTATTCTAACACTTTTATCACACGAATTCCCCATATCGATACATTAATTTCGTCCCCGATCATCGCCAAGCTCACTTCTCAATTTGAATTTCAAAAAGCCACCATTAGTTTTTATTGAAGATTCAGTATAATTCAAATTTTTAGCACACCGATTCGTCCAAAATCTTTGAAATTCGTCTCGTAAAGCAATTGGCGTTGAATTGACAAGCAAATTCGGTTTTTTTTTGTCATTCGTTTTCATGTTGTCATTACATTTCGTTTCTGGTGACTTAAAACGTATACGATTTGGAAATGCGCCCAATCTTAAGACTTATTTCCAAAATTGTACGCATTAAAACAATGATAATTTCAACTTATATTTCTTTATTATACATAAAAGTAGTTAGCTGTAAGGTATGAAGTTTTATTTCTGTGTTTCACAATGACATTAGAGCCAGGAATAGACATTTCACAATATGCACTTTACTTATGAAGGGACACTAAGCATTAAGTTCAATGACCTTCTTAATGCTGTTCTTTGATAGACATACCTTATTTCTTCCGTTTTATTTATATACATGAGCAACATTACGAAGGTGTTTGATCTAAACGCTCAATTTCCATAAGCTAAGCAAAGAGCATATTGTGACAGTTCTCTAGGTTTTCCCTGCTATTTTAACACTTGTATCACACAAATTCCCTATATATCGCTACTTTAATTTCTTGCCCGATCATCGCCTAGCTCACTTCTCAATTCGAATTTCAAAAAGTCACCTCTAGTTTCATTTAAGGTTCAGTATAATTCAAATTTTTAGCATACCGATTCGTCCAAAATCGTCTCGTGAAGCAATCGGCGTTGAATTGACAAAGCAAATTCGTTTTAGTCTTTCATTTTCATGTTGTTATCGTTACATTTCGTTTCTGGTGACTTAACGTTACGATTAAAAATGTGCCGAATCTTTGGACTTATTTAAAGAATTGTGTACATTATTTAAATTTTAAATTTTAACAAATGATTCCTTATAAATGAAGGAAGTTAGCTGTAAGTTTTGAGTTTTGTTTGACAACATTAAAATCAGAAATGGAACTTTCACAATATGCTCTTTGTTTAGCATACGGAAATTATGCATTGACATCAAACACCTTCGTAATGTTGCTCATTGATACATGTATATGAATAAAACAACAGAAACAAGGTATGTCTATCAAAGAGCAACATTAAGAAGGTGTTTGACCTAAGGCTTAATTGCTTGGTGTTAATGTCATATTGTGAAATGTCAATTCCTGACTCTTATGTTAATTGTAAAACACAGAAATAAAAATTCATACATTATACAGCTAACAACTTTCATTTATACATAATAAGATAATACGTGTTGAAATTATCATGGTTTTAATGCGCACAATTCTTCAAAAAAGTCTAAAGATTGGGCGCATTTTTCAATCGTATGCACTTTAAGTCACCAGAAACGAAATGTAATGACAACAACATGAACACGAATGACAAAAAACGAATTTGCTTTGTCAATTCAGCGCCGATTGCTTCACGAGACGAAATTCAAAGATTTTGGTGCTTGGCGATAATCGGGGACGAAATTAAATTATCGATATAGGGAATTCGTGTGATAAAAGTGTTCAAATAGCCGAGAAAACCTATATTTCTGATGTTAATGTTAATTTTTAAAGAAAACTCAAAACTTACAGCTAACTACTTCTATTTACATGTAGTCGGGGGTCTTAGGGATATTTTGGTTCAAATTCTTGCAAGAGCACCAAATTTGGCACAGATGTCAGTCATACCATACTATTTCGATTTTTGACGGGCGCCAAGACGGGCGCCCCGCGGGGCCGCCATATCGGCAAAAGCCAATATGGCCGCCAATCGGGTCAGAGGTCAATTGAACTAAATGAACTAGAATCATACATAATACCACTTTTCAGGTATTTTCGGGGTCAAGCAATCTGAATCTGATGTTATTTTAACGATTTGGGGCAAGACAGATGCCCCAAGGGACCGCCATATTGGCCAAATCCAAAATGGCCGCCACATATATCACAGTTAAGAAAATAACGAGCTAAAATCTTAAATAATACCACCTTTTATGGGTTTTCGGGGTCACAGAATCTAAATTTGATGTCATTTTAATGATTCGAGGCAAGGCAGATGCTCTAGGAGCCGCCATTTTTGAAAAAAAATGGCCGCCGGTACTCGCAGTTAAAACAATACAACGGTTTTTTTGGGGGGGGGGTCCAAATGTCTGATTCTGATGTTATTTTAATTATTTGATGTCAAGTTTACCACTCGAGATCATTCCAGTCATACTTGGTGTTTCTGGTGCGTCATTCCATAAAAAAACTTTTCCCATTAGCTGCACATGTCGGACAGTTTGACATTTCTATGCATACCACAGAAACAATCTTAGATTGGAGCGAGAAAATTGTCCCTAGTTATTGTAAGGATGTATAGGCGCGTGTGGTGTGTGCCCGCCATGCTGAGGATGGGTGGAGTTATCAACCAACGGTCGTTTCATTGTCTTCAGCACCCAAGATGTTGATCACAGATAACCAAGGCTCAGGGCAACCTCTCACTTGGTGAGTTCCAGTGATATGCCCAAACCGTAAATATCCATTTCTCGCATGAGAACCCTGCAGTGAGGCGGGCTCATCAAGCTTGACTTCTTCGACACATCATAACAAGTTTGCAGATGGTGACATCCTCACCTGGTTGGGATACAATTAACTCAGTGCTAGCAAACGAGTCGGCAAAGCCCCATGCCAAAATCGGGATGTACGCCCTATACCTAGACAAGGCTGCATCCACATCTTATGGGTGCACTGGAGTAACTTGATATGCGACCCACTGAGCCAGTGAAGGGTTGAGAGTCGAGTCACTGCGATCACTTTCGAGATCATTTCAAGCTTGTTTTGGAGATCCTTGGCCTATTGGAGATCTGGGTGGGCTTCAGAAGTGGTGAAAAGTACAGTAACATACTAATCCAAAACATCTACTCCGATCTCGGTCTGATAAAGTCCTTGGCACCACCCTTCTTCCAAAGCCTAACATGGTGCGACACAACTTGCTTCCCCATTTCATGCAGAGCACAAGGGGTGTGGTGCAACTGTAGGCATCAAAGGGGCCAGACATCGCTTCTTCACTACTGGAAGCAGCTTGTCGGAAGCATCCCAGCTACCTGCCGTGCTGTTTGAACATGTAAAGCAACCGCTACTACGTACAGGCCACCTCGGTCCAGCAGGAAATTCCTGACTTCATCGTGTGGGGCTGGCACAAAGATGGTACCAGTACATGGCAATCACTATGGACCAACTCTCAATGATGCTTCAGTGACATGTGCCATTCTCGTGCGCTGCGGCTGCCTCATGCAAAGGAAGGTTGAAATGCAATCACACTACATGTAGGTTTCTATATGCAAGGTCCTCTACAAATGAACAGCTTCATTTAAACGCACACAGCGGCATATAGCATTTTGTCACTGCAGACGTCATTTTTAAATACATGTATTTAAATGAAAATAGTTCAAACAATAATCTTTATTGATAAGTCCAATCCTTAATGACCTTTAGGGCAAAATGTGACATACGATCTTTAATAAAACAATAGATTAAGATTCTCCGACCCTGAAAATCCATGTAAAATGGTATTATTAATAATTGTAGCTCGTTTAATTTTTAACTGTGACTGACCTCTAACTTGGCTGGCGGCCATTTTGGATTTTTCTAATATGGCCCCTGGGGCATCCGTCTGGCATCAAATCATTAAAATAACCTCAGATTCAGATTCGTTGACACCGAAAAGCCCTCCAAAGTTGTATAACTTATGATTCTAGCTAGTTAAGTTTTTTAACTGCGGTATGTGGCGGCCATTTTGGATTTTGCCAATCTGTCTTGCCTCAAATCGTTAAAATAACATCAGATTCAGATTGCTCGACCCCGAAAATACCTGAAAAGTGGTATTATTTATGATTCTAGCTCGTTTAGTACGATTGACCTCTGGTTGGCGGGGGCGCCCGTCTTGGCGCCCGTCAAAATTCGAAATAGTATGGTATGACTGACATCTGTGCCACATTTGGTGCTTTTGGAAGAAACTGAACCAAACGGCCCCTATAACGCCCTAACATCCCTGACTATTAGTGTAAAGGGACTTGCACTTGTATGACTCATGTAGAGGGAGTCTATAACCGAGTCTTGGGGTTTGTGTTTACTTTGGTGTTTGCTACTTAATGTCATTTTGATTCTGACATTGAACATTTCTCAAAGTGTTGAGAAAATTTCTCAAAGTGTTGAGGACATTTTTAGAAATGCTTTGCTCCCTTGACTCGATTGCCATTAGTGCAGTGTACATTAATTTGTGGGAGTGTTTTCGGCTGGTGTGTAAGTCGACTGAAATTGTGTATAGCAAGTTGTAGTCTGTACGTTCTTCGGGGTTGTGCCCCCATCGCATAACTTTCCTTTGTGGAAGTAACATTTTGTTGTCTGGCCAGTTTTGACCAGTGTCCAGCTTGTACACATTTTAGATCTGTTCAATTCTGATCTGTATTCCAAGTGTAGGTTTTGGAGCTGATTAACCAGTTTGTAGTTTACACAAGTGAATTGTTACATGTACAATTGGCTATGACATATCTTTGAGCTGTGTTATTGTTACACCAGTGGCTGTGTACTTGTGGTAAAACGACTTTTAATTAATTAAGTCTTGGCATTCTCGCACGTCTTCTATGTGTTAGACTACATTTTAGGTTGGAGAGTATTTTTGAAGTACATGTACAGGTTGTATACTTTTTGCCTAGTGTTAGGCATATATTGGCTTGAGTGGGTTACCATTTATTGTGTCCGAGTGCAGACATACTTTCAGGTCATTTGTAGGCCAGAGTTTAGGTACCAAACAGCCATATGTTGTGTGTACAATTGTAACTGTACTGTAATACCATCTCTTTGCCAGACAGTGTTTTAGAGTCAAAGCAGATGTTAGCTCAAACCATAGCTGGTGCATTTTAAGACCTTGTAATGCAGGATGATAATGATGTGTGCCCTTATGATAAACATGTAATTGATACTGTTTATGAAAATGTTGAAGACTGCTCTCAATGACCGTTTCAGTGTCTTTGCAAAGCTGTTTGAAAAACAAAGTGAAATTGGCCACAGTGATGTAGTTTCTCCAGATCTCGTTAATGATATTCATGATGAAGTTTTCAATTCAGATTGTGTGGCTAATGTAAATGCTGAGCCATTATTAGTTTCAATTATTCCTGAGGTGGAGGTGACAGATCAGGTTTTGAAATGTTCCATTGATGGTACTTTTGTAGATTCTGTTGTTTTGTTGTGTTTAATAGGAAGGGGCGTAATCACACATGTCGCCACTACATTTTAAGTGAAATGGAATGAAGTTTGGCCGCCACCATGCATTAAAATTTTTATCAGACTTGTGTTTTCTTAAAAAGAAGTGGTTTTCTGGCTAGGAAAATAGCAAGGAAGAACCGATTTTTGTGCAAGCAAAATTCAGGGAACAATCTGTTGATACTAATAACGAGGGGCTCTGCGAGCTGATTAATCTTTTTGAAAACATTGTATTTGCAACCAGCTAAGGAAGATTTCCGTTTACTTAAGACTAACGAGCACTGGTATGGATACCTGTGTAATTATATGACTAAACTGCCTAGAGCGTATTTGTTTTTGGAAATTCAATACGCATATAGGGAGTAAAATCAGTTCCACTGTTGGGTTGCGGTGATGGGTGGGTTATAACTTGTCAACACAGACCTCGCCAGCGGGCCCATTAGATTGGTGATAACCGGAGAGCGGGAGTTTAAAAAAACTCATCCGGTGTTTAGGCGACGCAGGGACTGGTTTGTGTACATGTGGTTTTAGTTTCTAGTTCACTTAATGATTTGATTTATACCGGTATACTGGACTTATTAAGTCGCGGCCGCTACTTATTATGTGGCGGCCGCCACTTATTATATTGCGGCCGCCACTTATTATGTGGCGGCCGCCACATAATAAGTCGCTGACGCCACTTGTTAAGTTGCGGCCGCCACTTATTATGTGGCGGCCGCCACTTATTAAGTCGCGGCCGGCACTTATTAAGTCGCGGCCGCCACTTATTATGTCGCAGCCGCCACTTTTTATGTGGCGGCCGCCACTTATTTAAAGTACACGAAAGCAAAGCTTCTGAACCCAATAGAGCAAAGGAAAGGGCGAAAAGGCAAAGGTGGGAGATGAGATGGTGGTTGGTTAAGTTTCATGGGCAAACAAAGATGCCTTTTCTCCGGTCAAAGGTGGAATCGAGAATGACGCGACGCCAAACTATTGCGTGTTATCTACATGTACGCGAAAGAACTTTCCACCAATGACCACCAGTTATTCACACGTTTAGTGTGTGACGTAAATTCACGTAATCGTAAACAACCACATCAGGGATCTTCTCAAAACCTGATTAAACTGCGCTTAATCATCATTTATGGTCAATGGTATTGTTTTCTAAAAGGTTAGTGGAATTTTCTTCCCAGGCAACACCCCAACCGTCAAAAAAAGTGCACCGTTGCCGAATTTCCGCTACAGGAACCCCATAAAAGCGCGTCGTTTTCTCAGTTTCTTTATAAAACAAATGAAGACCGAATATTATTTGACTTTCGAAAAACTTTATAAACAGTGTAATTTTAACGCAGTCATCATGGCAGTCTTTCCCCTTATTCAAATTAAAATATGATTTGGAGAGTCATTCTTGTTGTAAGACATTATGAGGTCCCGAACAAAATTGAATGTGATGGGGAAATGGTGAATTTTTGAAATGTTTGACATTTAATTTATGATATTTGAAAATAATAGTTGTCTTTTTTTGTCAAAACATTGGTGTTTTTCAACTTTATTTAACTATTCACAATGCAGCCTTTGCAGGAAAATTAATTTGAGTTCCCTCATGTCAGCGTGCGTCTGTTGTGTATTAAAACAGAATACATACATTATTTCAAACTGGAGCTATGGAAAGCCCCCATAGTTTAAATCCGTTTCCCCCGGACGATGTATCCCATTATATTTTGGAAAGAATCCGTTAAAGATATTTCCAAAAACAAAACTTCCTCCAACTGTCAGCGTTTTCTGAACATCGACTTTTTTTCTACACACCAAAATATTGAACTACCTTTTGTTCTGCACCTCCACCTTTCAATCACAACCATGTTATACTAACCCTAAAGGGGCCGGGTTATTTTGACCATCTCTCAGCCGGGGGGGGGGCGGATTCCGCCCCCCTAAGATCTCGGCCATCGAGTGACGAAACATTTTGAAACTCGGCACATGCATAGAGCAACTTTTCGTAAACATACCCAAAAATTTCATGACTATAGGTCAAAGGGTTTTGGAAATATGGCTAATTAATTATTCATACGTACGAATGGCAATTCTGCTCTGTGTACACGACGTATATGCGAAAATTCAGTTTTCACGGCGCGTAGCGCCGGAAAATTTTTCGCTACGGGGCAACCCGTGGTCCGATTTTTATGTTTTTGGTATCAAAAGATGCGCAAAGCTCGAGGCTAAAAAGTCATAACAGCTCGGGTCGCGAAAAGTTGAGGGGGGGGGGGCGGATTCCCCCGGCCCCTTTAGGGTTAACTTAAGCGCAAAGGACAAGACGCAAGGATGCACAGCACTTTATGTACATTTTGAACCAAAAGTGCACTTTCTAGCATGTATTTTGAGCAGGGCTCGGGCCAATCTGTACACCCTGAGTGAAGTTTTTACATTAAGTACAATTACTTTTGTTTAAATTTTATGTAATCGGGCATGATTACCCTGCAAACCATGGGTTGGATTGACACCTCCTTTTATAGTATTGAGCAAATTCATGAGGAGATAGAGATATAAGTTTAATTTGTAATGACGGATGCCAATGTGCATATTATGCATCACACAGCATCAAGTGTTTACATTATCATTGTACAAATGGCCTCAATGAATTCGTTGACTCTCAAAACAGCGGCGGCGGAACGGGTTTGAAACTGGGGGGGGGGGGGGGGCATTACCAAAAAGGGGCACTTGCTCAGCATTTTTTTGGGCACATCCGTGCTGAAAGGTCGACACGTGTTTTTCACCGGAAACTAGGCCTCCGTAAAATCAAATAGTGGGGGGTGGGGGGGAGGGGGGGGGGGGGCTGGTACGATCTTCCAACATAGGGGGCGCTCTTTAAAACTGATGATTATATGCTAACTATGCATTATGTGCCCCTTTTCAGGGCGTATTGTATTGGTTTTTGGGGCTTTGTTTTCATATTTCTCGTTTATATAAAAACTATCTTTACCAGTATTGGGAAATGTTACATCTAAGAAATAGAAAAATGCTTTAAGGACATTTTTTTTTTATCTCGAAGGGGCACTTTTATGCTCGAGGCAAGGGGGACATTTATGGCCGCAAAAAGGGCACTTTGGAAAATCTGGGGGGGGGGGGGGCAAATGCTCCCCCAACGGCCCCCCCCCCCCCCCAAATAAGTGGCGGCTGCCACCTAATAAGTGGCGGCCGCGACTTAACAAGTGGCGGCCGCCACATAAAAAGTGTGAATATATATTTGTTTGTACGTGTGAAAATATTTTTTTTGTACAGTGGCCGCCACATATTATGACGACTTCTGTGGCGGCCGCCACTTATGATCTGGCGGCCGCCACATAAAAAAAGTGTGAAAATATTTTTTTTGTAAGTGTGAAAATATTTTTTGTACAGCGACCGCCACTTCTTATGACCACTTATGTGGCGGCCAGTCCAGTCAATCCCTTACCGGAGATTCATTTCACACACTTCGGAGGTCCAGGCCCCGTCCCCCTGCCAGGCGTGCAAACGCTGTCACTTAATTTGCATTATGTACGTATTTACGCATGCAGCTATTTAGGAAAACGAGTATTTGTTCGTTAAAGAATACAGTATTTACCCTCGCCAACCATCGATACATATGCATCATGCCGTGACGCGCATGGATTAATACAGGTAAAGTTGGTTTCGTGAGAATTTGGGTTCCTATGAAATCTGTTCTATTTTATCTTATCTTTTGTTTGCACACGTTTGCAATTACATTTCATTAATTGAGTACATTTCATTCATTGGTACATTTCATTCATTGGGTACATTTCATTCATTATGTACATTTCATTCATTGGTACATTTAAACCATTGGGTACATTTCATTCATTGGTACATTTCATTCATTGGTACATTTCATTCATTGGTACATTTCATTCATTGTACATTTCTTTCACTAGGTACATTTCATTCATTGGTACATTTCATTCACAGGGTACATTTCATTCACTGGGTACATTTCATTCACTGTGTACATTTCATTCATTGGTACATTTCATTCACTGGGTAGGGCCTACCTTTCATTCATTGTGTACACATTCATTGGATACATTTCATTCATTGGGTACATTTCATTCATATACGTCCGATTTGGTTGTACATGTAACTTTAAATGTACCAATACCGGTATTTGGTATATATAAAAATTTAATTGACGTCATCATGACGTCATCATATGACATGATACGTCACAATATAGGGGCATTTTCAAATGTCTATATCTACAAAACTGTACGTCCGATTCGATTGTAACTTGATTGTAACTTGATGTACAGGGATGGGCTATATATGAAAACAAAGTGACGTTTGTCATTTGGTTTACATGAAGAAGCGTTTTCGAGTAGAGTTTGGTAACATAGCTTTTTGACCTAATTTCGGGGTGCTAAAAAGAATCTGAAAATGATGGTTACTAAGCTGGATTTTTAGTGGAAATGTGCTTAATTTGCATAAATCTTTAATACCTGTCGTGTAAAATATTTGTTCCCATATTTTGGTATATTTCTTATTTTTTAGTTGTTTGAAAAGTTTCTTTTGGTGATTCTACTTACACTTCCTTATTTCAATAACATTTTCTAAAGCATACAGATGACTGAGTTATTATGACATAGTAAGAATCCAGAATGGGTACTATTACACTCTAAAGTTGCGCGCATTAACCTTGTCTCCACATATCATCAAGTAGTCTTGCCAAACCTCAGTATTGATGAACTTCAAATTCACCATGTTGCTTACTGGTGCAGTTACCCAATTAAAACCTTATTGAAACTCATTTGAACATAGATACATTGTTATATATAAATCAAATGCCGTAACATAGACAACACATATATGGATAGTGTACGACAAATGATCAACGATTCAACCCTCTTTCGGCAGCCAGCCGATGGAGTCGATAACCTTGTCAACCAGTACAGGAGCGTACTCCAAGACATCGTGGATGATCATGCTCCCCTTGTAAACCGGAACATTGTCCTACGCCCCCATGCCCCATGGTACACTGAGTCTATTCACGCTGCAAAACGAGAAAAACGCAGACGAGAGCGCCTTTTCACGCATTCAGTGCTTACCGTTCATGAGCAGTACTACCAGGAACAGTGTGATCTCTACAACGCTATGCTTTGCAAGGCCAAATCTTCGTATCATCAACTACTAATCAAACAGGCTGACCAACATGATCTTTTTTCGTGTTGTGAACAAGCTGACGAAACCGAGTCTGGACCCTGTGCTACCTGATCATAGTGATCCAGGAGACTTAGCTGATTGCTACATGGACTTTTATCAGCAGAAGCTGAGTGACCTGGGTGATCAGCTCGTCAGCTAGCCTGATATTGCCAATCAATATGCACCAAGCCATGACACCTGCTTGAGTACTTTCAGTACTTTCTACGAGGTGAGCGAGGACGAAGTCCGCGCTATTATCAGGTCATCGCCCATCACAACCTGCCAGATGGACCCTCTTCCATCTACTGTCTTCAAGAAATCCTTCAATGAACTTCTACCTGTCATCACTACGATAATAAATCGCTTCCTGATAAGTGGCATATTTCCTACGAGCCCGACGCACGCCTTCATTTAACCTCTTCTCAAGTCAGCGAAGCTAAATGTGGATGAATTGTCAGATATCGCCCTGTATCGAATCTACCTTATCTTGGTAATCTTATCGAGAGGGTTGCTGTAAAACAGTTTCAGGATTACCTTCATGATGAGGACCTGTATCCTGCTATGCAGTCAGCATATCGCCAAAACCACAACACAGAAACTGCTAAACTGCACATTCAAAACAATCTCATGTGTGTCCTTGACCGTAGACGAGAAGCTCTGCTAGTCTTATTAGACTACTCATCCGCCTTTGATATCCTAGATCATCATATCCTGTTGCAGCGCCTTGAGACGAAATATGGCATCAATGACACGGTGCTAAAGTGGTTCTCCTCCTACCTCAAGGACCGATCCCAAAGCATATCGATTCGGAGCACGAACTCATCCGACGTCATATTCAATACTAGGGTACCACAGGGTTCAGCGATGGGCCCCTAATTGGCTGTTTCGGCACTTTTGCCGAAACAGCCTTTGTTTTCGTTAAGATTTTTTTGTGTGGCTTTTCCGCTGAAAAGCAAAAAAGCCTTTCTTTTTGTTTCGATTTTTTTTCTTTCTTCCAATTCTTTTTTGCACAAAATCTCATAGACTTTGTACACGTTTTTTCTACACGCCACTTTTGGCCTTGAAACAATTCCGATTTCTTTCAAACCTGGAAAATACTTAGAAGATCATCACGCGATTTATTATAGAAATTTGAATATTTAATTTTTCCCATAGACTTTGTACACAGAAATTAAAAAAAAAAGTCGATTTTTAAAGGGAATTTTCGACTCCTTGCCAGTAATTCATTTACACCACTCTTTGTCCAAGCAAAGACCCTAATTCAAACAACATTGTGGGCAACCATTTATAGGCAATTGAATTGTGACACTTTTAATATTTTAAAATGCATAAGAAATCAACCGTACGCGGTTCTGTCCCCCTGCACGACGTTAAATGTGTCCCCCCTGGTAAATGTGTCCCCGTGCAACGTCACAAGTCTAGCACCCAGACTGTATATTAGTAAAGTTATTAACTGTTTTTGCGCGGCGCCTTGCTAAATTCCGGGAATGGTGCTTACGTCAAAGCACAACTCCCGTTTTGATGACGACTTCGGGAGCGAGCGATTTGCATGGTGGGCGTGCGCGCAAGTGTGCCGCTGTCACGGTCTCACTTCTCCGGCGTGCTAGCTTCTCCGAAAGGGAAATTTCGCTTCAACACGCATGCACAAAATTGCGCAGTGGTGTACATTATCGTCAGCTTTATTTGTGTGCTGAGTTCTTCGGGGTTGTACTGGTGCACGTAATATCATAGGATATTTTGTATGCATGGTTACAGGGTACCAGTCGAATTCAGAATTTTCGTGGCGCGCAAAACTCCCAATAACCAAAAAAGGCTTGAAATGCACATTTATTTTAAGCCGCATGGTTGTAAAAATAAAGACAAAATGGAACTCGAACGAGCAAGGAACACGGACCAAGGAGTTCGTTCTTAATTGTCCCTCCATGAACACACACACACATGCATGACGCTGCATGGGAACACGAATCAGAATGCTTGCAAGACCATGCGGGAATGTTACATAACACATTCTTGGATGTCCCTCACTGTGTTATTAATAGGCTTGGTAATACAGCCCGAGGAAAAGGAAGCTCAGCGGACACATCACATCAGCATGTATCGTGCTCATGTAACGTGCACTGTAACGTGCTCAACTGTCCGCCGAATCCACCCGGAGAAGCTAGCACGCCGGAGAAGTGAGACCGTGACACCTCACCTACGGAGGGCGTGCGCGCTAGCGATAGGTTGAGTATTACTACGCGCGCCTTTTCTGCTTTCTTGCAGAAACATAGATCGGTTGATTAACATCTAAACGTTAATTTCATATTGATAATCATTGATGAAGGGTGGACAAATCTAAAAATGTTCCCCTGTGCGCTGAATTCATTATAATAACATCAATATCACAACTAATGCGTGCAAAACCAGGGGGACAGAATTAACTGGAGGGGACAGAATTACCTGGAGGGGGACAGAATTAACGGGACAGGGGGGACACTTTTACCTAGGTAATTCTGTCCCCCCGGACACTTTTACTTGGGGACAGAATTACCGTCCACACTGGCAAGTGGTAGAGTAGGTTGAGGTCTTTATTTCATTTAGTGTGCGTGCAATCACGTGACCCTTGCTTCCGGTCGAAAAAGGCCAAAACCGGAAGTGGCTTATTATTTGAAAGTGGTAATAGATATGAACTTGCTTTTAACGGTGATAGTCTCTTGGCTGATAGTATTCTTCAAATCATCTACCGATGACGTCATGCAATCTTCGAGCGCCCTCTAGCGACAGGTTGAACATTTTCAAAAATGTATTTTGAATAGATGTCTGTGGCGAAGTTTGTCGGAATCGCCTAAATATGAGTGTGTATGTTGACCTTGACCCACTTAAGACGTGTGCGAAGTTGTAGGCGTATGACGTCATCAGACCGGAGGTTATAATGAAAAAACCCTTTTTCCTTTGAAAATTCCTGAAAAATCAACCATGGCAGTTTTTATATTAGTGTTTACTTTAATTGTCGATTTAAGGGTAGGTCTAAGACAATTCAAAGCTTAGAGGCAATAAGCAGACTCGGACGTGCCCTGCGCACACTTAAAACTTCAGGTTGACAATAACTCTGCTTTAAAACATGCACAGGACGTCCACAATGTACATGTACATGCACGTACGTTGTACATATCGTATGTCAGTCAGCCTGCTTCGCACGTGTTGTCGAGGTCAAATCCTGTCCACAGTGACCGTTTTAGCCGATTTCCGGCTAACTTTGACGGATTATATGTTCATGCATAGTCAGGGAAGAATTATTGATAAAAACAAATCAAAATGCGCAGTTGGCATAGGCATAGTCCGTATCGCATAGATGTTTGCCGATGAGTGACGTCATGATGACGTAATCATTTGTCATGTTACGTCATTGCAAAGTTGCATATTTCAAAGCCCTATATCTTCAGAACGGTAAGTTCGATTGGGTATTAACTTGGTACGTAGGTAGACTGGGATGTGTTATAGATGAAAATTTTAATGACGTCATCATGACGTCATCATTTGAATTCTTATGAATAATTCAATTTTTACGATTTTAACATTTATTTGCATGTATAACGTTTGAGCCAAACAAGATATTTTTGAAAATCTTTTTACAGCAGGTTACTTGTTAGCACTAAATATTCCTGTTTGGGCCAAATTTGTGTGAAACTGAGATTTTTTGAAAAATACATTAGGCATTTTCTGATAATGTTGAAACTTAGTGGAAAGGTGCAATATGACATCCGTACCAAAATATGAAATGACGTCATTATGACGTCATCCTTTGATTTTTTATGAATTTTTAAATATTTAATTTTTGCTAATCTTCTTGGCAGTTTTTTGGCACTACTGAAAGTCAAATTAGATTGAAACTTTACAGATATAAAGTAACTTACAAGAAAAGGTGTCTTGTGCAAAATGTCATGATGACGTTATCATGGGTTTGATGACGTCATCACAAATATGTTAATTTTATGCTGGAATATGCAGAGAACCAGAAGGCTGATTTAGTTCAAACTTGCATATGGTAAAAAAATCAAACATTACCTTTGAAAATATGTAAAGGTGAAAAAGCCGCTTTCATTGTCCGTTGACAATCAGCATATCTTTTTTGGGGGGGGGGGGGCATTTTCGCAAAATTTGCGAAAAAGCCTTTCTTTTTGTGCTGGTTCTTTTTTTAGCTGTTTCGGTGTACACACCGAAACAGCTCTTGTTTTTGTTATTTTTTTTTTCTCTTTAGCTGTTCCCAATTTCAATTGGGAACAGCTCTTGTTTTCGTTAAAGTTTTTTTTTCCTTTTTTTTTTAGCTGTTCCCAATTTCAGTTGGGAACAGCTATTGTTTTCGTTAACGTTTTTTTTTTCCTTTTTTTTATTTTTTTTTAGCTGTTCCCAATTTCAATTTTCAGAGGGCATTTTCGACTCTTTGCCAGTAATTCATTTACCGTTTCGCGCTTCTTGTTACAAACGCAGAGTGGTCGGGTAGACAACTATTTTATTAAACACTGTCCAGTTAACGGGAACACGTAATAGGATTTATATGACTTAAATACATTAAAAACAGCTATCTTGCCATGTAACTATGAAGTTTCCACCTCCTTTGTAGCAGTAAAATAGAGAAACTTCAACATTTAAGTTTTTATGCTAATGAAAATTTCCATATTCATGAGCCAAAGCGTGATGTCTTTCAAGGCAGAACCGTAGTGTCTCCATAGCTTTGTGTATACAAATATATATCAAAGTTTTCTTCATTTTCTTGGAGTAAATTTCACTTTTTATTGTTTATCATGTAAAACAGCTTATTTGGACAATCGTAGTGGCAAGTATTTCTTCAAAAAAAAATGTGTTGGTAATTTTGAAGGACTAATTTTGTACTGTTCATAACGCACCATTGGCAAGGAGTACCTTGTGGGGACAAAAGCAAAATAGCGCCCTCTTATATTTTGATGAAAGGATTTACTTATAATTGAAAAACTACCACTTTCTTGTCACTTCCAATGAAAACAAGTATTAAGATCTTGTACGTATTGTTACAACACATAGTATTGTGTATGAAAACAAGATAAGCTGAATTTCCACTGCATGTTTCTTTTAAGTTATGCCAAGTTATATGTGGTTAATCAAAAAATATCGAAGGGCGATTTTGGTAAAATTTGAACGGATGGTTTTCAAATTAAAGAAAGCACACACTATGTTATGTGCCGCTAGGGGGCGCCCTTTCGAAAAATGACGTCATCACACTGTTTTATTTGTCTGACATTCCTCACTAAAACACTTTCCGGTAACACGGGAAGTGAAGGTCATGCAGTTTTGTGTCCGAGAACAAGAAATGTTTCTCACGGCATAGTCTACAACCTCACGAAAAGATGAACACGATACTCTATTTAGTTTAAAAGATATAACGCAAACTATTTTGTCAAAAAGTTGCCCTTAAGTCGCTTGTAATTTGATACCTGATGACGTCATGATGACGTAACACAATTGACAACATCTTCGTTACATGGAACAAGTTCACACAAGGTTTTATGATCATACCGTAAACCGTTTGGAAGAATTGTTGCTTTGTTTTGATTTCAGGCTAAAGTCTTCGTTTTGAATTGACCTAACTTTGACCTTCCCGTAGACCCGAAAGTAAAGGTCAAGCGAGTTAACGTACAGGACAAAACATGTTCGTCAATTAATGGTATATCTGATTACAAGGTTGGAAAACAATTGATCGTTTTGTTCAAAAGTTATAGGTTATAATAACTCTTGTTATAAGTTATAAGAATATCATCATTTTGTCAACGAAAATTGCTTGTAATATGACCCCCAATTACGTCATCATGACGTCAGAGTAATATGCGCCACTTCGGATGAGGGTCGATATATATTGAAAGTTACAAGTTCATATCGTGAACAGTTTAGGAGAAAACCCGCGGAGACGTATTGTCCAGAAAAACTAAAGAAAGATTAATCGTAACAACTCCAAAGAGTGGTCGGGTTGTACCCGACCACTCAAAGAAAGAAAGATTAATCGCAACAGATCCAAAGAGTGGTCGGGTTGTGCCCGACCACTCAATCATCTGGACTTTTAATGATCTGGTTATTTGAAAGCACTAGACAATGAATTCCTTTAAGCAACAAAGCGTGTGCCTCGCAATATTTGTTTTAAGTTAGGACCCTTTCAGCACACTTACTTGTTTCAGTATTGTTTGTTGTGGCCCATGTATTCTTTTCTTGGCATATAACGCACATGTTGAGTTTTAACAAAAAAATTAAAACACAATGACGGAATTCGAATTATAGTTTTGATGCAGACTCCTGTTTTTTAAGCGAGCAGTAACATACAAATCACGGAAGCCTCTTGCAAAAAATACATCAAATAAAATAATAACTATCACTTTCTCTCAAGGGTATCCAGGGCACAGGTTAAAAACGTACATTTAACAAACATGTTGGTTTTGAGTTAAAAAAAAACTTAATTAAAGGTTGACAATGGAAATCAAAAACTGTGGAATTGCATCATGCTTTCCGAGTTTGGCAATAACTTGGCCAGTAACTGACTAACTGGGATCACTTTACTGCTACGTTGCTATTTTTTAATTAAATGCGCAAATGAACCACAAAGAGAACTTTAAACAATAAATTAAATGCTCCTGGCAATAAAGACTAGTAAGTGCCAAATGCCGAAAGTACAAGTTACAATGCATTATGTCGTACTTACGAGATATAAGTCGTACGTGCGACATTACCAGTTACAATTCATAAGTCGTGCATACGACATATAAGTCGTAGGTACGGGTTGTTGGAAGGCGTACGTACGGGTTGTGATTCACAAGGCGTAAGTACGAGATAGAAGTCGTTCGAGCGAGTTAGTTGAAGGGAGAGAGAATTTGTTTTCACCATGTCCCTAATACAGTTTCGTACATAACTCTGTGCATCAATCTTTGAAAGCCTTATAGTATGCGGCCCGGATGATTGGCCAATAACACTAATGTGTGCATATTCCACCAGGCATGGACAGATAAAACATTTCTTGACATAGGTTTTAAGAAAATGGTCTGCTTAAATAATTGTAAACCCAAAAGATTGCTCATTCATTGAAAACATCTGTGAGAAAATTTTGCTCACCGGCTTACTGCCATGCACTGACACAACAACGAATCATCTAATCATCTAAATTTAGGACAGCAAAATATCCCAAAAGTTATGGCGACTTTTTGTGCTGAAAAAGCTCTAAAATTGAAGTTTCTGCAATTGAGGTGGGGGCAAAACACCCGCGAAAATGGCAAAACGAAAATCGAAAACAGGGTTAAATGGGATTGCATTTTCAAGGACTGCATTAAAAACGAAAAGGAAAAGTCCTCACCTTTGAAAACAGGTGTAGAAGTTTTTGCTTAAGTGTTGGGATTTCGCCAGTTCGTCCGTTCTTGTTCTTCTTGGCGATACTATATATAAGAACAAAATACATTGCACAGGTATCATCAATAAATGTGGGGTATTATCACATCATTTAAGAGGCTGACTTTTTCATCATTGGAAGCTTTAAGTTTAGAATCGTGACGAAACAGGGGTACTGGTATATGTAGACTTGTAAAGGAGTCTAAGTCAAAGGAATTATTTATGCGCGTGATCTAGGACATTTCGTGCCTGTTAATAATGCTGAAGTGCGCGTGGACCAATCAGCAATGAATTGTGTTGCGTGATTAGGAGATTAATAATTCATTGACCAATCAGCATCGCGAATTGCGACGGCTGTGGGCGAATTAGCCTGTTATAACGTGGGGTCCTGAGATCACATGGTGAGTTCGCAAGATGGCGTCAATGCAGTAGGGACGCGTTTTTGGTGCTGTTGTCAAGTTGCAAGAAGCCAAGCTTCGATGGTAGGGACGAGTCAAGTCGCGTTGCCGTTGTTGGGGTCTTAATTCCGTTGCCGTTGCGTACTCCCCAGTCGGGAGTAGGCCGGAGCTCTCTGACGGTAACACTCTAGGTGCGGCCAGGTTAGGGAGTTAAAGCTACGGTTTAGTTAGCATTAAGCTAAGTAGCGTCTCATAAGTCGGAACGCTCGGAACCTTCCATTTGGAACAATGACTGTTCTTTTTGGTAACACGCGATGTTCTCACTGGGAACAGCCCGTGTTCTTTTTGGGAACTCCTGACTTGACCCGGCTGTGTCCCCGCCGTATTCAACTGGCGCAGCACCGAGGCCCAATTTCATGGCTCTGCTTACCAAAGAATTCCGCACTTACGATCACCATTCTGCGCCAAAACGGCGCAAGCAGAAAAATTCTGCGCTAACCTGTTAGTTTTGTCCGTCTCCCGCCACATTCAGTGTCGCGTGTCGCGCTTGCAGCACTGCATCGTATTAATCAGGTAATGAATGGTTTAGACCGTGGGCCAAGTGCCACAAAGCTGTTAAAGATATAGTCCATCATTTGTAATTTGTGCATTTTGTTCGTTTGAAGCAACAAAAGAATGAAGGATACTGAACAACTGACCTGATGAAGTTTCAGCTCAGCTTCAGCTGCATATATATTCCGAGAAAAACAGCATTCTAGGATCTCAATTCAAATCAAAAGTTGCTGAATCATGTTTTGAATTGGGTCTGAATTCAGCGTCCGAGACACGTTCTCACTGAGCCGGTTGCAGCTATATGCGATGTCACGCACTGATCCGACGAATTATAACAACCGCACGCGCGTGCGTCATGCCAATGCTTGCGCGCGCTTCGCCAAATAACAAAACGAACTACTAATTTAAATTTTCCTACGGTGCGTCTTAAGATGCACCATTGGAAAGGCCTTCTTTCGTTGATTACTTGAAAATGACAGCTTGCCAGAGAGAATTATTTCACAGGGAGTTTAATCCACTTACTATCTTTCAACCGAGTATGTTTTTCAACAATAATTACGCCAGTTACTTTTCGGATGGCTGCAAATGATGGACTTTAGCTTTAAATCGTGACGTACCTAATGCGGAACTGTTTGAACTGTCTAAATAGAGATTAATACAATTTATGATTTAAAGGATGTTCTTCCAGGTGTAGGTTTGATTTTTAGTGAGCCATAAAGGGATAACCCACATCATTTTTACGGGGTTTTTTTTCGTACTGAGTGTGGCGGTAGTCTGGTGCGTATCGAAATGGCTGTGTAACGTCTGGGGACCAATCCTAGTTTCCACGCGAACGATTCATGGTTACGTGAATTCGCCGTGCGTTGCAGACTACCGCCTCTGTACACGGAAGTATCATGATGCGATGTACACAGCTAGAGCGGGTTCTAATAATGACGACACAGCATCACATATCTTATACAATGCTTGAATCCACGACACCATTGACGGAATTGATCAGACATTACTGTAGCCTGTCCTTTTTTAAGGATGTTTAGAACAACATTAAAAAAAACACCGCGAACATTTCTGGCCAGTTGAAGTCGTTCATAACTCGTCTATGACGGTCTGCATTTTTTCAAGGGATCAATATCGGAGATAAGCTTTACTGATTTTGCACCCAGAACCGAATACAAACTACAGGCGTGAATGAAGATCATGTGGGACTTAAAGAAATCGGACTAGGTTATTAAAGAGTGTCCAAATGTCCTTAGTTGCAGGGGTGAAGTGAATGATTTAGCGTACAACACACGAAGATGGGTCTCTCCAAATTGGCAGGGGTCTTTGTCCTTTACTTTGGAGAGCATTTTTCTTCTGGGAATGTGTTGTTTCAAGGTTCAAGGTTCAAGGTTCATTTATTTCCACAGCATCAAATGTATAAATGACATAAAATAATTACATAACAGAAAAGAATTACAAATAATACAACAAAACTGATATTTTAGAGACACTGCTGAGGGGCTCATTAAGAAGCAGAGCTTTTAATCATGGGCCCCAGACAGGCATGCTCATTGAGTCCAAACCAAGGGAAAGGAAGTAACTTACAATGAACACTATTGAATGGTCAGTCACACGAGGTAGGGCTCAATTAGCATGCTGTATTTAAAGTAATTACATAGAAAAGCAACATACCTTAACACAATACACATTCAGACGTAAACAACAGACAAACAAACAATACAATACAGATCATTTAAACTAGTCAGGTCAGCAATGAGCAATAAAATAACGGATATTCTACAATATACATGTAACAACATATATCTACTGGCATGAATTAATAATAAGTTAGGATTAAGATTGATTTAAATAGGCGTTTAGAAGTGGAAAGATTGGTAGAAGCTTGAAGTTGTGTAGAGAACGAATTCCAGAGCTTGGGTCCCTTGTACTTAACAGTATTTTGAGCAAGAGAGGTACGACTAAATGAATTTCAAAATTAGAAGCTTGGCGAGTCCAATGAGAATGAATTTAACTTTTCTGGCTAAAATACTATTTATGGAAGATGGCAAAGTATTGCGAGAAGATTGATAAATTAAAGACCCAAGCTGAAAGTTATACATATCAGTTTTATGTTTTATAAAAAGGGGATCTGTGTGTTCATAGAAGTTGGCAAAATTAATTACACGCAAGACTCTTTTCTGTAATAGGAGTAGTCTGTTTAAATTTATAGCAGAACTACTACTCCAAGCAAGTAAACCATAGTTAAGATGAAAGACAATTAGGGTATTATAAAGAAATTCCAAAACATTTACAGGTAAAAAAGTGCTTGATTTTGTTAATTACACCTACGTTCCTTGCAATGATTTTACATAAATGATCAACATGATTTTACCATGTTAGCCCTGAGTCAATAAACAAACCCACAAATTTACAACAATCAGTTTTGATAAGTACAGAATCATCAATCATAATATTACAGGGTAGATCACTGACAGAGTTACTGAACAACATGTAGCTAGTTTTGAAAATATTTAAGGATAATTAATTGAGTCTGAACCATCTCGAAACAGATTTAAGTTCGGTGTTAACAGTGTCAGTGAGGTAATTGAGGTTGCTATGGGAAAAGAATAAATCAGAGTCATCAGCGAACAGTATAAAGGAGAGCAAGTTAGAAGACTTTGTAAAATCATTAATATATATTATAAAAAGCAAAGGTCCTAAAATTGAGCCTTGGGGTACTCCGTGTGTAAGAAGACTAGAGTATGAATGAAAGCCATTAATAGACACATATTATTGTGCATAGGGCTTTGAATACTCGAATGTTTTAAGAATAAATTTATTGTAGTTCATGTTATTGGAAATAGTCGTCATATCATCATTTTTGTTAGAACACTCGTCCTCTTTAAATAGAGGGCCGGCCTCCTTTTGCCGTCCCGCTACAGTAGCAATTAAGATCACACATGTACAAACAAAGTATGAACACGATAAAAGAGGGCAAAGGTTCTCCTAAGTTTGTTGCATATAGTTTTTTTTATAATGTCGACTTTCATGCATCATGTTTAATATCTCGCATCAAAAGTTTTTTTAAACCCATTAAGATTGAAGACAGATAACAAATACTTTAAACACGAAACTCGAATGAAACCAATAAAAAAGAACATGTGAAGGAGTACAAACAAACAGAATTAAAAACCTCGCATCTTGCCTTCGTTCCCCATTAATTTGAATGCAGAAAGTACCTAATAGGATGCGCGGAGATGAAAAACAAAATAAGATTCTTATGAAAATAACCCTAAACCAAACATGAGGGACAGTTTTATATTGGGTGAAAATCTCCGTCTTTGAAGTGATTAAATAACCTACAGGCCTACAGCCATTTCTCGTTGCGTTTGATCATACACTTATTTTAATTATACAAATGTGAAATTTCGCAAAATTGTGTTGGCCTGGAACTCTACAATGTCATGTAATTGAAGAGATTATAATTAGTTTTATATTAGGCCAAATAAGAAAAATAAATGTTTAGCGTCCTGCCTTTTTTGAAAAAAAGGAAGGAGGAGGCCCTTTTTTCCCTCCAAAATGACCGCCCGACCGGGCTGCGATTTATTTGTCCATACCACATGCTCGCTACTATTTGTAGAATTATGCTGGAGGGCCCTATGTTTGCAGTACTATAATGTTTTAAACTACCACATCGATCGAGTCACTGCTGTAGTGTCATGGATACTACATCGGATGATGTGAGTTCGATTCCCATTGGATTTTTTTTTAATTTCTTCTTTTTTATTTACTTGTTTTCTCTTGAAAAGGTTTGTTAGTCATTTGGAACATTTTCCTTTTACCAATATGTGGTTTGGAGGATTTTTTTTAAAGGAAAATTAAGTCCGAGAACCTTACTTTGCAACTCAAAGTACTTTGAAATACGCCCATAACGAATAATGTATGTGTACGGAAAAAATATCGTGACCGGGCTATTTTTTCGAGAGGGCTACCAGCTTTTTTTTTAAAGGCTGCACTTGGACTAAAAAAAAAAAAATCTTTTTTTTCGGGTTTAAAGAAAAAAGGAAAAAAGGAGGGGGCCTCCAAAACGGAATGGGGTAGGGACGCTTAACATGTTTTTTTAATTTATTATTTGGCCTAATGCAAAGAAGAAGCGGGGAACTGAATTGAAAAGTAGTATACTCAAAGCACATGGTATCAATCAACTGGGGCAAATAATCGAAAATGGTAAAATTATGACTTTTTAAAGATTGGCCGACATGTGTAATATTTTTTTTCCAATCAAAGCAGGTCTAATTGCAGCGGGATTGAATACATTCATTAAACACGAGTTTGTAAACGAATCCAGAGACGGCCCCCGAACCACTTTCTGAACACTGTCATTTTAAAGGTGGATGATGATACAATTTTAGATTTGACTTGTATTAATGTTAAAAATGTGTACAGATATTTAATTTCATTGTTCTTTGTAGCACCCAAAGTAGACATTCTGGAGTGATTACTTTAATATGGAAGCTAATAAATGGAATGATGATTTATCAAGTTTGGTTAGCCAAAGAGTAAAACTTTATGGAAGCTCATGATAGAGACATTGAAACATAAAATTCTCCCCACCAGAGATAAGTTAAAGAAGTGGATTGTCTGTAATAATGATGTTTGTTCACTGTGCAACTCAGAAGTGGAAACTTTGGAACATTTATTTATTGGATGCACGTCGCACATCGATACTTTGATGTTTGTCGAAAATTTAATCAGAATACCTACCAAGAAACCGACATTTTCTCTATCAGATGAGAACAGAAAATGATTAGGAGTCGATATCAAATGACAGCGTGTGTTTAATATTATAGGACGCCTACACAGAATAATACGGAAAACCAGATGCAATTATGTTCAGCTTGAAAGTTAGTATTCTCCTCGAGTATAAGGCATCCTGAGAAGATTCATAAGTTTAGAAAAAAGCGAGACTGGACACCAATGTTTTTAGGCTCACTTATGCACAAAAAAAAAACTGGGCTGTATGTATTTGGATCATGAAAAACTGAACTTTAACTTTTAATTTTTTATTTGGTGCGTGTGTTTTATTTTGTACAACATCTCTTCGTTTATCTTTGTTTTTCAAGTACAACGTGTATATCATTTAATTAATCAACAATTCAATAACTAAGGGGGTATTGTATATATACATGTAGTTGTATTAAGTTTGTGTGTGATCTTTAATAATGAATGAATGTGATGCATATGTAATGTTGATAATAAGAGGGGCCGTATAACCCATTGCCAAGGAAAAACACAATTGGGGAATTGAAGAGATATGGCAATTTAACTCTGGCCCGAAATTGGGGCTTATTGTTAGCATTTTGGATGCAATTGGGCTCAAAAATGGCGCTATTTTGCATTGTAGAGAGATTGTTTTTCAAGATAGCTGCTTTTTCGCTATGGGAAAAATAGGGGTCGTCTTCTTGAATGAGAATTTCTAGAAAAGTCGATGGTCAACCCACCAAGAAATGAAAGATGACTTGTGGATCATCATTTTTCTGTGAAGCTTAAATACATGTGAGAATTTTGAGTATTTTTAAAAGAATTTTGAAGTATTGGGATTTAGCACTCGTATTTAAGGGAATTTAATACAGTGTTGCATCCACGGTTCTATACTCACATCTGAAATCTCGCGAAGGTCGTGTGTTCACTCTTTTGTGGGGTAGGCCTAAGTGGTTGCCCCAAAAGTAACGGGTGCGTGACGAGTTCTAAGTTTTTTTTAAGTAGGATTAAAACTTTAAATTAATAATTATGCCTGTCTGTGCACAGGTTGGGTTTACTTGGCTTTGCTGACAGGCCTAGTACCTATTGTCCAACGTCCTCGCACGGAAAACAAAACCTATAGATGGAAATTCCCACTTCACCAACTCTGATGTGATTTTAGGACAAGGCCTGTTTGTGCAAAGGT
Organism: Patiria miniata; assembly: GCF_015706575.1. NCBI lineage: Eukaryota > Metazoa > Echinodermata > Asteroidea > Valvatida > Asterinidae > Patiria > Patiria miniata. The sequence continues at coordinate 384,454 of NW_024037050.1, forward strand.
TGAGTTTACTTTACTTTGTTGATAAGCCTGGTCCTTTGATCCCAGCAAATGTGCTGGAATAAAAACAACTATGGGGGACTTCCCACTTAGCCATAGACTTCCCTAAATCTCATTTATTTTAACTTTTTGTATATAGTTTAAATCGTTAGACATAAAAACAACAGTTGGACAGGGGTTGTAATGGAAATACAAAAGTTAATAGACTCTCATAATTGATGTGTATATCCAGACCCCTTGTAACAATAAAACCAATTTTAATATTTAAATCATAGAAAAATAAATAGAATTGGAGTTGGTCGAGGAGGTTGCGAAGTGTCCGTCAATGGTCCCGTCTGGATACGAAGCAGTAGTGTGATTTACGAACAAAACCCAGAATGAACGAAACGAAAGCACCCGTTGACGTTGTCCCCGTGACCACAATAAATGTTGGACTTGCATGAAACGTGATTCTATTTTCAAATTTCAAGAAATACCGGGAGGGTTGGGTGTTGACGGATCCTTTTGGTAACTACCGAAAAAGTAACGGGCAGTCATCCGGCGGTGTTGAAGTCATTAATTACAGAGACCAATGGCTGTATGCAATGACGTTATAATGAACCGAGAACTGTGTGTATACTTCCCATAAGAATAAAGCTGTCTTTTGGCTTTTAGTCTCTCAGCATTCCTGCTTTAAATTTGACTCGAATTGAAAAGACACTACAATCACCAGGATTTTTGGCAAAACACCTACTTGCGGTTTTCTAATTTAAAACAAGATGAAAATGGCAACTAAGAATTGACTATCGTTTGTTTTTTCTTCCTCTTGTTTCTTTTTTCTTTTCCTTTTCTATGTGAGAAGAACTCTAGTGTCATAGCGAAAAACCTTTAGACTTAAATCAAGTCTACTTTTCTGACCCTTGCGCAACATGCCTGGGAATTTCCGCTTTGCTTAATATAAATCTTGCGCAATGTGGGAATTACCAATCTAATTTAGCCAGATTTTCGGACATTGTTCTCCTATTTGTGTATTCGGCCAACATTGTAGACACGAGCACATTGGTAGACCTTTTCCACATAACCGTTCTAATATAGGTTTTCACGCCCAATTCCTCAAAAATAACATTCATATTCATCTTGATAATTATAGTGGCCGATTTCCCAGCGAATTAGCTCCCTGCTGTTATTCCCTTAGCTTGTATTAGTCTGAAGGCGTTCAAATCGATCGTTTTAGATTTGACAGTTTTGGGTTTAATCATCCTAAATTAAAGTCATGTCATTCGGTTTAAGTGATCAATCAATTTAGCATGCAGTCACTTTTGTGACGGGTTATTTGCATTAGATTCTTAAGTTCGTTTTCGTTTTCAAGCAGATTATTTAGGATTGCCTGCATTTAAACTAAGGGGGCAGGAAGGCAAGATGGGAGGTAGTTATTTTTTTTAATTTTCGACTGTTTTTTTGTATTGGTTTCGTTGAACATGTAGTTTGTTTGTTTTTCAAAGTGTCTGTCGTCTGTCTTTGTAATCCAGAGAAGTTAAAAAAAAGCCAAAACAGTAAACATGAAAGTCGGCGTATAAGCAATAAACCTATGTTATAGGCAACAATAAAGTTACGTGATCTTTCCCCCTCTTTTTTATCGTGTTTACCTGAATAACTTTGTTTTAAATTTTTTACCTTTTACTCTGTTACTTTGTGTGTTAAATTTGGTTTTCTTACGTCTCTAACCTTTTCTCAATTCGTTTTATGAATTATCTTAAACATGCTTCATTTCAGTAATATCTGATTTTGCTTTTGCTGTACAAAAGAAAGAAATAAGTAGTGATCAAATTTAAGGGCTATTTTGTGGCTGCTGGTTGTTGCAGAATCTTGTGGGAAACAGTTCTTCTTTTCGATTTTGGAACAAAGACACTCTTTTGAATACAGGCAAACAAAGGTTTTCTCCGGTCGGTTTAATAGATTTGGCAGCCAAATTAATGGCGAATCACCCATTTTCGCACGAATTTGGACGCATGTTAAGATCAACATTCAATTAACTAAAAATATCTTTTAATTGAAATCTGAAAGCATGCGATTGTACTTTTCAACGATTCAATTTCAAAAAATAATGCATTCCAATTAAAATGCCATATTTAGTCATCCGAATTCGCCGGAGCTTCACTTTGCGTCAGTTTGTGCATTCGAATTAGCCATTATGCAAGCATTTGTGAAATGTGAACAAAGGAATTCGAAACCGGTTCATGTAATTAATTTGTTCGTCAGAATTCAATATAGGCCTAAGCGTCTTTGCTCCATTTGAAAATACATAAAAATTGTTTCCCACAAGATTCGGCCACAAAGTAGCAGCCACAAAATAACCATATTTATCACATTTTTGCATAACAAGAAGGTTGATGTTACTGAAATAAAGCACGTTTAAGATTTGAGAAAAAAGTAAGAGATACAAGAAAACCCAGATCGCAATTTAAAACTAGAAGCTAAAAGAGCAAAAGGTAACAATAAGATCATACGTGTATAACAAAATATACACATGTATGTGAACACGATAAAAGAGGGCAAAGGATGTCCTAAATTGGCTGCTAAAACAGTAAATTACTGTTTTAGCAGTGATTGTTCTGTGACAAAATAAACCTGAACATTTTATGCATGAAGTGCAAACTCCGGCGAGCGCGAAGCGCGAAGCCATTAGGGCGTCGGGTCCGGGGCCCGCTTAGGGCCCGGGAACATTTTTGATTTTAGATGCTCTGTGGTGCAATCTGAGACGATTACTGGGCACTTTCCTCTGAAATTGTGGAGCAGAATTTGTTTTAATTTTAAGAAGAATTTTCCTTTATTTGTTAAAATGTACTCTTGTAATTATAAAGTTTCTTCCTTAATCAAAGTTGACAACCATGCATTTTCCAGTTACCTCGCCGTATTTGCCATGCTCTCATGTGCTTTGGGTGTTTCACATGGGATACGAGCTTTTTCTTTCCACTCGGGCACTCGACGCGTAGCTGATAATGTCGTTGCAAACATTGCAAAAAACCTTGCCAGCGGTTGCTATTTTATCGAAGCACTCTTGAAATGCAAGCTGATGCCCGTCAATAATAACGGAGTCCCGAAACCATTTCCACCGGGAACTTATATTTCACTTCTTTATCAAGCTCGAGTCGCACTGACAGGATCGACTTGTTGGGCGCAGCCATGTTGTATGCATTACGTACACGTAAACACGTACACTGTACTCCGAGCCGACGCGCGTAAAACAACAACGTGCATACTCTCATGCATCATGTTTAATTTTCTCGCATCACTAATTTAATTTTTTACCTTTTACGATTGAAGACAGATAACAAATACTTTGAACATGAAACTCGAATGAAACCAATAAACAAAAACATGTGAAAGGTACAAACAAACAGAATTAAAAAACCTCGCATCTTGCCTTCATGTCCCATTATTTTGAATGCATGCGCAGAGATGAGATACAAAATGAGATTCTCATGTGAATAACCCTAAACCAAACAGACTGCTAAATTGAATGATCATTTGAACCGATTGACAACTTCAACTTAGGAGGTGTTAAACATGAAAATGTCAGGTCTGAGAACGAATTTGAACGCCTGATATCAAATACAAACCACAGGAATGACAATAGGGAGCTCATTCGCTTCAAATCGGCCACTATCAATATGAATTTGAATGCTATTTCGCCAAAATTGGCCGGGGAATACCTATATGATCGTGGCGAATACCGCATTTTTGGAAAGGCGTGGACAGACGCTCATGCGTGGAAAGACTAACAATTTCAGTGTTATTTTTAAGCTGGATTAAAAGTTTAAATTAATAATTAGGCCCGTCTGAGCTGTGCGCAGGTTGGCTTTACTTTGCTTTGTTGACAGGCCTAGTACCGCCTATTGTCAACGTCCTCGCGCGAACAAAAACAAAACCAATAGGCCTAGATGGGAATACCCACTTCACCACCGAGTCTGATTTAATTTTATAGGACAAGGCGTGTCTGTGCAAAGGTTGAGTTTACTTTGCTTGGTGATAAGCCTAGTCATTTGTTTCCAGCAAATGTGCTGGAATAAACAACTACATGTATAGGGAATTCCCACTTGGCCATAGACTTCCCTAAAGTCGCATTTTATTTGATCTTTTTGCATCTTTAGACATAAAAATATCAGTTAAACAGGGGCTGTCATGGAAATACAAAAGTTAATAAACTCTCACAATTAATGTGTATATCCAGACCCCTGGCAACCACTAAAACCAATGTAACGATATGGGTTTTTGGGTTTAAAATAATGAATAATTCATAAGGAGCATGAATAATGCAATGTTATTTTCTGGCTGTTCCTTTTAGTGGACTTACCCCGCCAGCCTAATTGCCCTAGTTAACAAGTTTGGACATATGTTCGTCGACATTTAGGTCATTTGATAATTCTATCTTGAGAATGATTATTTGGTAACAGTATGTCATCATCATTGTCAGTAATCAAAGTCAACACTCCTTCTGAGTCAATTTTATGCTCGACGAGGGGTTGTGGTCATTGCATTACGGTAAGAGCGCTACCGCTCACATTATTTGTCCTCTTGCGAGCGGGCCGTGAAAGAAGCTCAGACCGAGCCAACCTTTGTCTAAAAGTCGGCCACTTTTCCCTCATTTTTGGGCTGAGACATTGCTGTCACAAGCTTTGAAGGTTGACATCTCAAGTGCATTACAGGCCTTCTCTATTTTATATCAGGGGTCTTCTTTTATGGTCTTCATTGTCGTCTTATTGGAATCTTTATTCGGATCTTCATTTGGATTATTTTGTATAATTGGAGAAAGTGAATTAAATTAAAACTTAATCAAGTGAATCAGTGTAAACAACCGTCTGAGTGTTCCAGTTCAATTCGACTTGCTTTCCACCTTACTCTATCTTCATGAGGGTGAACCTGACCACCCTTATCATCGTTGGGGTTGCCACCTCGCGACACCAATATTAATGTTTTAATCAGAGAAAAATAAATATGTTTTTAGGCATTTTTAACAAGAGGCCGAGGAGGTTGCGAAATGTCCGTCAATGGTCCCAACTGGATACATTACGTAATGTAGGGAGACCAAGTGCGCCCTCTGTTGTTATCTAAAAGTTTTGCGAGTGATTTGCATATCATGACCTTTGGGCTTCCCGCGAAAAGGCAAGTTGTAACAAGTTTTCTCCTGTGGGCTTCGAGCAAAGAAGACCGATATAAAATTGTCTCCGAAAATTCTCTTTTTTTGTAGGGAGCATTAACTCCTGCCATGCTCCTGAGATATATCATTCTGGGAGGGTACTTCATAGAAAGATCCCAGTGAGTATTTTGCTGTGTTTCATCATCATTTTGTGAGAGAAACTGTGTATTTTCGGGATGAGACATTCGTTGAATTGTACTGTCATGACTGTGTAGTTCTGTATTATAGTGTGTAGCGTACATGTGTTGAACTTTAACACACACACACACACACACACATTGTATACTGTGTCATACTTAATCTATTATTGTGCATAGGGCTTTGAATACTCGAATGTTTTAAGAATACATTTATTGTAGTTCATGTTATTGGAAATAGTCGTCATATCATCATTTTTGTTAGAACACTCGTCCTCTGTAAATAGAGGGCCGGCCTCCTTTTGCCGTCCCGCTACAGTAGCAATTAAGATCACACATGTACAAACAAAGTATGAACACGATAAAAGAGGGCAAAGGTTCTCCTAAGTTTGTTGCATATAGTTTTTTTTATAATGTCGACTTTCATGCATCATGTTTAATTTCTCGCATCAAAAGTTTTTTTTAAACCCATTAAGATTGAATACAGATAACAAATACTTTAAACACGAAACTCGAATGAAACCAATAAAAAAGAACATGTGAAGGAGTACAAACAAACAGAATTAAAAACCTCGCATCTTGCCTTCGTTCCCCATTAATTTGAATGCAGAAAGTACCTAATAGGATGCGCGGAGATGAAAAACAAAATAAGATTCTTATGAAAATAACCCTATACCAAACATGAGGGACAGTTTTATATTGGGTGAAAATCTCCGTCGAAGAAGGTTGATGTTACTGAAATGAAGCACGTTTAAGATTTGAGAAAAAATTAAGAGATACAAGAAACCCAGATCGCAATTTAAAACTAGAAGCTAAAAGAGCAAAAGGTAACAATAAGATCATACGTGTATAACAAAATATACACATGTATGTGAACACGATAAAAGAGGGCAAAGGATGTCCTAAATTGGCTGCTAAAACAGTAAATTACTGTTTTAGCAGTGATTGTTCTGTGACAAAATAAACCTGAACATTTTATGCATGAAGTGCAAACTCCGGCGAGCGCGAAGCGCGAAGCCATTAGGGCGTCGGGTCCGGGCCCGCTTAAGGGCCCGGGAACATTTTTGATTTTAGATGCTCTGTGGTGCAATCTGAGACGATTACTGGGCACTTTCCTCTGAAATTGTGGAGCAGAATTTGTTTTAATTTTAAGAAGAATTTTCCTTTATTTGTTAAAATGTACGCTTGTAATTATAAAGTTTCTTCTTTAATCAAAGTTGACAACCATGCATTTTCCAGTTACCTCGCCGTATTTGCCATGCTCTCATGTGCTTTGGGTGTTTCACATGGGATACGAGCTTTTTCTTTCCACTCGGGCACTCGACGCGTAGCTGATAATGTCGTTGCAAACATTGCAAAAAACCTTGCCAGCGGTTGCTATTTTATCGAAGCACTCTTGAAATGCAAGCTGATGCCCGTCAATAATAACGGAGTCCCGAAACCATTTCCACCGGGAACTTATATTTCACTTCTTTATCAAGCTCGAGTCGCACTGACAGGATCGACTTGTTGGGCGCAGCCATGTTGTATGCATTACGTACACGTAAACACGTACACTGTACTCCGAGCCGACGCGCGTAAAACAACAACGTGCATATCCACACGATTGTGCTGTACTGTATGCCATTGTCGACTCTCATGCATCATGTTTAATTTTCTCGCATCACTAATTTAATTTTTTACCTTTTACGATTGAAGACAGATAACAAATACTTTGAACATGAAACTCGAATGAAACCAATAAACAAAAACATGTGAAAGGTACAAACAAACAGAATTAAAAAACCTCGCATCTTGCCTTCATGTCCCATTATTTTGAATGCATGCGCAGAGATGAGATACAAAATGAGATTCTCATGTGAATAACCCTAAACCAAACAGACTGCTAAATTGAATGATCATTTGAACCGATTGACAACTTCAACTTAGGAGGTGTTAAACATGAAAATGTCAGGTCTGAGAACGAATTTGAACGCCTGATATCAAATACAAACCACAGGAATGACAATAGGGAGCTCATTCGCTTCAAATCGGCCACTATCAATATGAATTTGAATGCTATTTCGCCAAAATTGGCCGGGGAATACCTATATGATCGTGGCGAATACCGCATTTTTGGAAAGGCGTGGACAGACGCTCATGCGTGGAAAGACTAACAATTTCAGTGTTATTTTTAAGCTGGATTAAAAGTTTAAATTAATAATTAGGCCCGTCTGAGCTGTGCGCAGGTTGGCTTTACTTTGCTTTGTTGACAGGCCTAGTACCGCCTATTGTCAACGTCCTCGCGCGAACAAAAACAAAACCAATAGGCCTAGATGGGAATACCCACTTCACCACCGAGTCTGATTTAATTTTATAGGACAAGGCGTGTCTGTGCAAAGGTTGAGTTTACTTTGCTTGGTGATAAGCCTAGTCATTTGTTTCCAGCAAATGTGCTGGAATAAACAACTACATGTATAGGGAATTCCCACTTGGCCATAGACTTCCCTAAAGTCGCATTTTATTTGATCTTTTTGCATCTTTAGACATAAAAATATCAGTTAAACAGGGGCTGTCATGGAAATACAAAAGTTAATAAACTCTCACAATTAATGTGTATATCCAGACCCCTGGCAACCACTAAAACCAATGTAACGATATGGGTTTTTGGGTTTAAAATAATGAATAATTCATAAGGAGCATGAATAATGCAATGTTATTTTCTGGCTGTTCCTTTTAGTGGACTTACCCCGCCAGCCTAATTGCCCTAGTTAACAAGTTTGGACATATGTTCGTCGACATTTAGGTCATTTGATAATTCTATCTTGAGAATGATTATTTGGTAACAGTATGTCATCATCATTGTCAGTAATCAAAGTCAACACTCCTTCTGAGTCAATTTTATGCGCGACGAGGGGTTGTGGTCATTGCATTACGGTAAGAGCGCTACCGCTCACATGGTTTGTCCTCTTGCGAGCGGGCCGTGAAAGAAGCTCAGACCGAGCCAACCTTTGTCTAAAAGTCGGCCACTTTTCCCTCATTTTTGGGCTGAGACATTGCTGTCACAAGCTTTGAAGGTTGACATCTCAAGTGCATTACAGGCCTTCTCTATTTTATATCAGGGGTCTTCTTTTATGGTCTTCATTGTCGTCTTATTGGAATCTTTATTCGGATCTTCATTTGGATTATTTTGTATAATTGGAGAAAGTGAATTAAATTAAAACTTAATCAAGTGAATCAGTGTAAACAACCGTCTGAGTGTTCCAGTTCAATTCGACTTGCTTTCCACCTTACTCTATCTTCATGAGGGTGAACCTGACCACCCTTATCATCGTTGGGGTTGCCACCTCGCGACACCAATATTAATGTTTTAATCAGAGAAAAATAAATATGTTTTTAGGCATTTTTAACAAGAGGCCGAGGAGGTTGCGAAATGTCCGTCAATGGTCCCAACTGGATACATTACGTAATGTAGGGAGACCAAGTGCGCCCTCTGTTGTTATCTAAAAGTTTTGCGAGTGATTTGCATATCATGACCTTTGGGCTTCCCGCGAAAAGGCAAGTTGTAACAAGTTTTCTCCTGTGGGCTTCGAGCAAAGAAGACCGATATAAAATTGTCTCCGAAAATTCTCTTTTTTTTGTAGGGAGCATTAACTCCTGCCATGCTCCTGAGATATATCATTCTGGGAGGGTACTTCATAGAAAGATCCCAGTGAGTATTTTGCTGTGTTTCATCATCATTTTGTGAGAGAAACTGTGTATTTTCGGGATGAGACATTCGTTGAATTGTACTGTCATGACTGTGTAGTTCTGTATTATAGTGTGTAGCGTACATGTGTTGAACTTTGACACACACACACACATTGTATACTGTGTCATACTTAATCTATTATTGTGCATAGGGCTTTGAATACTCGAATGTTTTAAGAATACATTTATTGTAGTTCATGTTATTGGAAATAGTCGTCATATCATCATTTTTGTTAGAACACTCGTCCTCTTTAAATAGAGGGCCGGCCTCCTTTTGCCGTCCCGCTACAGTAGCAATTAAGATCACACATGTACAAACAAAGTATGAACACGATAAAAGAGGGCAAAGGTTCTCCTAAGTTTGTTGCATATAGTTTTTTTTATAATGTCGACTTTCATGCATCATGTTTAATTTCTCGCATCAAAAGTTTTTTTTTAACCCATTAAGATTGAAGACAGATAACAAATACTTTAAACACGAAACTCGAATGAAACCAATAAAAAAGAACATGTAAAGGAGTACAAACAAACAGAATTAAAAACCTCGCATCTTGCCTTCGTTCCCCATTAATTTGAATGCAGAAAGTACCTAATAGGATGCGCGGAGATGAAAAACAAAATAAGATTCTTATGAAAATAACCCTATACCAAACATGAGGGACAGTTTTATATTGGGTGAAAATCTCCGTCGAAGAAGGTTGATGTTACTGAAATGAAGCACGTTTAAGATTTGAGAAAAAATTAAGAGATACAAGAAAACCCAGATCGCAATTTAAAACTAGAAGCTAAAAGAGCAAAAGGTAACAATAAGATCATACGTGTATAACAAAATATACACATGTATGTGAACACGATAAAAGAGGGCAAAGGATGTCCTAAATTGGCTGCTAAAACAGTAAATTACTGTTTTAGCAGTGATTGTTCTGTGACAAAATAAACCTGAACATTTTATGCATGAAGTGCAAACTCCGGCGAGCGCGAAGCGCGAAGCCATTAGGGCGTCGGGTCCGGGGCCCGCTTAAGGGCCCGGGAACATTTTTGATTTTAGATGCTCTGTGGTGCAATCTGAGACGATTACTGGGCACTTTCCTCTGAAATTGTGGAGCAGAATTTGTTTTAATTTTAAGAAGAATTTTCCTTTATTTGTTAAAATGTACGCTTGTAATTATAAAGTTTCTTCTTTAATCAAAGTTGACAACCATGCATTTTCCAGTTACCTCGCCGTATTTGCCATGCTCTCATGTGCTTTGGGTGTTTCACATGGGATACGAGCTTTTTCTTTCCACTCGGGCACTCGACGCGTAGCTGATAATGTCGTTGCAAACATTGCAAAAAACCTTGCCAGCGGTTGCTATTTTATCGAAGCACTCTTGAAATGCAAGCTGATGCCCGTCAATAATAACGGAGTCCCGAAACCATTTCCACCGGGAACTTATATTTCACTTCTTTATCAAGCTCGAGTCGCACTGACAGGATCGACTTGTTGGGCGCAGCCATGTTGTATGCATTACGTACACGTAAACACGTACACTGTACTCCGAGCCGACGCGCGTAAAACAACAACGTGCATATCCACACGATTGTGCTGTACTGTATGCCATTGTCGACTCTCATGCATCATGTTTAATTTTCTCGCATCACTAATTTAATTTTTTACCTTTTACGATTGAAGACAGATAACAAATACTTTGAACATGAAACTCGAATGAAACCAATAAACAAAAACATGTGAAAGGTACAAACAAACAGAATTAAAAAACCTCGCATATTGCCTTCATGTCCCATTATTTTGAATGCATGCGCAGAGATGAGATACAAAATGAGATTCTCATGTGAATAACCCTAAACCAAACAGACTGCTAAATTGAATGATCATTTGAACCGATTGACAACTTCAACTTAGGAGGTGTTAAACATGAAAATGTCAGGTCTGAGAACGAATTTGAACGCCTGATATCAAATACAAACCACAGGAATGACAATAGGGAGCTCATTCGCTTCAAATCGGCCACTATCAATATGAATTTGAATGCTATTTCGCCAAAATTGGCCGGGGAATACCTATATGATCGTGGCGAATACCGCATTTTTGGAAAGGCGTGGACAGACGCTCATGCGTGGAAAGACTAACAATTTCAGTGTTATTTTTAAGCTGGATTAAAAGTTTAAATTAATAATTAGGCCCGTCTGAGCTGTGCGCAGGTTGGCTTTACTTTGCTTTGTTGACAGGCCTAGTACCGCCTATTGTCAACGTCCTCGCGCGAACAAAAACAAAACCAATAGGCCTAGATGGGAATACCCACTTCACCACCGAGTCTGATTTAATTTTATAGGACAAGGCGTGTCTGTGCAAAGGTTGAGTTTACTTTGCTTGGTGATAAGCCTAGTCATTTGTTTCCAGCAAATGTGCTGGAATAAACAACTACATGTATAGGGAATTCCCACTTGGCCATAGACTTCCCTAAAGTCGCATTTTATTTGATCTTTTTGCATCTTTAGACATAAAAATATCAGTTAAACAGGGGCTGTCATGGAAATACAAAAGTTAATAAACTCTCACAATTAATGTGTATATCCAGACCCCTGGCAACCACTAAAACCAATGTAACGATATGGGTTCTTGGGTTTAAAATAATGAATAATTCATAAGGAGCATGAATAATGCAATGTTATTTTCTGGCTGTTCCTTTTAGTGGACTTACCCCGCCAGCCTAATTGCCCTAGTTAACAAGTTTGGACATATGTTCGTCGACATTTAGGTCATTTGATAATTCTATCTTGAGAATGATTATTTGGTAACAGTATGTCATCATCATTGTCAGTAATCAAAGTCAACACTCCTTCTGAGTCAATTTTATGCGCGACGAGGGGTTGTGGTCATTGCATTACGGTAAGAGCGCTACCGCTCACATGGTTTGTCCTCTTGCGAGCGGGCCGTGAAAGAAGCTCAGACCGAGCCAACCTTTGTCTAAAAGTCGGCCACTTTTCCCTCATTTTTGGGCTGAGACATTGCTGTCACAAGCTTTGAAGGTTGACATCTCAAGTGCATTACAGGCCTTCTCTATTTTATATCAGGGGTCTTCTTTTATGGTCTTCATTGTCGTCTTATTGGAATCTTTATTCGGATCTTCATTTGGATTATTTTGTATAATTGGAGAAAGTGAATTAAATTAAAACTTAATCAAGTGAATCAGTGTAAACAACCGTCTGAGTGTTCCAGTTCAATTCGACTTGCTTTCCACCTTACTCTATCTTCATGAGGGTGAACCTGACCACCCTTATCATCGTTGGGGTTGCCACCTCGCGACACCAATATTAATGTTTTAATCAGAGAAAAATAAATATGTTTTTAGGCATTTTTAACAAGAGGCCGAGGAGGTTGCGAAATGTCCGTCAATGGTCCCAACTGGATACATTACGTAATGTAGGGAGACCAAGTGCGCCCTCTGTTGTTATCTAAAAGTTTTGCGAGTGATTTGCATATCATGACCTTTGGGCTTCCCGCGAAAAGGCAAGTTGTAACAAGTTTTCTCCTGTGGGCTTCGAGCAAAGAAGACCGATATAAAATTGTCTCCGAAAATTCTCTTTTTTTGTAGGGAGCATTAACTCCTGCCATGCTCCTGAGAAATATCATTCTGGGAGGGTACTTCATAGAAAGATCCCAGTGAGTATTTTGCTGTGTTTCATCATCATTTTGTGAGAGAAACTGTGTATTTTCGGGATGAGACATTCGTTGAATTGTACTGTCATGACTGTGTAGTTCTGTATTATAGTGTGTAGCGTACATGTGTTGAACTTTAACACACACACACACACACATTGTATACTGTGTCATACTTAATCTATTATTGTGCATAGGGCTTTGAATACTCGAATGTTTTAAGAATAAATTTATTGTAGTTCATGTTATTGGAAATAGTCGTCATATCATCATTTTTGTTAGAACACTCGTCCTCTTTAAATAGAGGGCCGGCCTCCTTTTGCCGTCCCGCTACAGTAGCAATTAAGATCACACATGTACAAACAAAGTATGAACACGATAAAAGAGGGCAAAGGTTCTCCTAAGTTTGTTGCATATAGTTTTTTTTATAATGTCGACTTTCATGCATCATGTTTAATTTCTCGCATCAAAAGTTTTTTTTTAACCCATTAAGATTGAAGACAGATAACAAATACTTTAAACACGAAACTCGAATGAAACCAATAAAAAAGAACATGTGAAGGAGTACAAACAAACAGAATTAAAAACCTCGCATATTGCCTTCGTTCCCCATTAATTTGAATGCAGAAAGTACCTAATAGGATGCGCGGAGATGAAAAACAAAATAAGATTCTTATGAAAATAACCCTAAACCAAACATGAGGGACAGTTTTATATTGGGTGAAAATCTCCGTCGAAGAAGGTTGATGTTACTGAAATGAAGCACGTTTAAGATTTGAGAAAAAAGTAAGAGATACAAGAAAACCCAGATCGCAATTTAAAACTAGAAGCTAAAAGAGCAAAAGGTAACAATAAGATCATACGTGTATAACAAAATATACACATGTATGTGAACACGATAAAAGAGGGCAAAGGATGTCCTAAATTGGCTGCTAAAACAGTAAATTACTGTTTTAGCAGTGATTGTTCTGTGACAAAATAAACCTGAACATTTTATGCATGAAGTGCAAACTCCGGCGAGCGCGAAGCGCGAAGCCATTAGGGCGTCGGGTCCGGGGCCCGCTTAAGGGCCCGGGAACATTTTTGATTTTAGATGCTCTGTGGTGCAATCTGAGACGATTACTGGGCACTTTCCTCTGAAATTGTGGAGCAGAATTTGTTTTAATTTTAAGAAGAATTTTCCTTTATTTGTTAAAATGTACTCTTGTAATTATAAAGTTTCTTCTTTAATCAAAGTTGACAACCATGCATTTTCCAGTTACCTCGCCGTATTTGCCATGCTCTCATGTGCTTTGGGTGTTTCACATGGGATACGAGCTTTTTCTTTCCACTCGGGCACTCGACGCGTAGCTGATAATGTCGTTGCAAACATTGCAAAAAACCTTGCCAGCGGTTGCTATTTTATCGAAGCACTCTTGAAATTCAAGCTGATGCCCGTCAATAATAACGGAGTCCCGAAACCATTTCCACCGGAACTTATATTTCACTTCTTTATCAAGCTCGAGTCGCACTGACAGGATCGACTTGTTGGGCGCAGCCATGTTGTATGCATTACGTACACGTAAACACGTACACTGTACTCCGAGCCGACGCGCGTAAAACAACAACGTGCATATCCACACGATTGTGCTGTACTGTATGCCATTGTCGACTCTCATGCATCATGTTTAATTTTCTCGCATCACTAATTTAATTTTTTACCTTTTACGATTGAAGACAGATAACAAATACTTTGAACATGAAACTCGAATGAAACCAATAAACAAAAACATGTGAAAGGTACAAACAAACAGAATTAAAAAACCTCGCATATTGCCTTCATGTCCCATTATTTTGAATGCATGCGCAGAGATGAGATACAAAATGAGATTCTCATGTGAATAACCCTAAACCAAACAGACTGCTAAATTGAATGATCATTTGAACCGATTGACAACTTCAACTTAGGAGGTGTTAACATGAAAATGTCAGGTCTGAGAACGAATTTGAACGCCTGATATCAAATACAAACCACAGGAATGACAATAGGGAGCTCATTCGCTTCAAATCGGCCACTATCAATATGAATTTGAATGCTATTTCGCCAAAATTGGCCGGGGAATACCTATATGATCGTGGCGAATACCGCATTTTTGGAAAGGCGTGGACAGACGCTCATGCGTGGAAAGACTAACAATTTCAGTGTTATTTTTAAGCTGGATTAAAAGTTTAAATTAATAATTAGGCCCGTCTGAGCTGTGCGCAGGTTGGCTTTACTTTGCTTTGTTGACAGGCCTAGTACCGCCTATTGTCAACGTCCTCGCGCGAACAAAAACAAAACCAATAGGCCTAGATGGGAATACCCACTTCACCACCGAGTCTGATTTAATTTTATAGGACAAGGCGTGTCTGTGCAAAGGTTGAGTTTACTTTGCTTGGTGATAAGCCTAGTCATTTGTTTCCAGCAAATGTGCTGGAATAAACAACTACATGTATAGGGAATTCCCACTTGGCCATAGACTTCCCTAAAGTCGCATTTTATTTGATCTTTTTGCATCTTTAGACATAAAAATATCAGTTAAACAGGGGCTGTCATGGAAATACAAAAGTTAATAAACTCTCACAATTAATGTGTATATCCAGACCCCTGGCAACCACTAAAACCAATGTAACGATATGGGTTTTGGGTTTAAAATAATGAATAATTCATAAGGAGCATGAATAATGCAATGTTATTTTCTGGCTGTTCCTTTTAGTGGACTTACCCCGCCAGCATAATTGCCCTAGTTAACAAGTTTGGACATATGTTCGTCGACATTAAGGTCATTTGATAATTCTATCTTGAGAATGATTATTTGGTAACAGTATGTCATCATCATTGTCAGTAATCAAAGTCAACACTCCTTCTGAGTCAATTTTATGCGCGACGAGGGGTTGTGGTCATTGCATTACGGTAAGAGCGCTACCGCTCACATGGTTTGTCCTCTTGCGAGCGGGCCGTGAAAGAAGCTCAGACCGAGCCAACCTTTGTCTAAAAGTCGGCCACTTTTCCCTCATTTTTGGGCTGAGACATTGCTGTCACAAGCTTTGAAGGTTGACATCTCAAGTGCATTACAGGCCTTCTCTATTTTATATCAGGGGTCTTCTTTTATGGTCTTCATTGTCGTCTTATTGGAATCTTTATTCGGATCTTCATTTGGATTATTTTGTATAATTGGAGAAAGTGAATTAAATTAAAACTTAATCAAGTGAATCAGTGTAAACAACCGTCTGAGTGTTCCAGTTCAATTCGACTTGCTTTCCACCTTACTCTATCTTCATGAGGGTGAACCTGACCACCCTTATCATCGTTGGGGTTGCCACCTCGCGACACCAATATTAATGTTTTAATCAGAGAAAAATAAATATGTTTTTAGGCATTTTTAACAAGAGGCCGAGGAGGTTGCGAAATGTCCGTCAATGGTCCCAACTGGATACATTACGTAATGTAGGGAGACCAAGTGCGCCCTCTGTTGTTATCTAAAAGTTTTGCGAGTGATTTGCATATCATGACCTTTGGCTTCCCGCGAAAAGGCAAGTTGTAACAAGTTTTCTCCTGTGGGCTTCGAGCAAAGAAGACCGATATAAAATTGTCTCCGAAAATTCTCTTTTTTTGTAGGGAGCATTAACTCCTGCCATGCTCCTGAGATATATCATTCTGGGAGGGTACTTCATAGAAAGATCCCAGTGAGTATTTTGCTGTGTTTCATCATCATTTTGTGAGAGAAACTGTGTATTTTCGGGATGAGACATTCGTTGAATTGTACTGTCATGACTGTGTAGTTCTGTATTATAGTGTGTAGCGTACATGTGTTGAACTTTGACACACACACACACATTGTATACTGTGTCATACTTAATCTATTATTGTGCATAGGGCTTTGAATACTCGAATGTTTTAAGAATAAATTTATTGTAGTTCATGTTATTGGAAATAGTCGTCATATCATCATTTTTGTTAGAACACTCGTCCTCTTTAAATAGAGGGCCGGCCTCCTTTTGCCGTCCCGCTACAGTAGCAATTAAGATCACACATGTACAAACAAAGTATGAACACGATAAAAGAGGGCAAAGGTTCTCCTAAGTTTGTTGCATATAGTTTTTTTTATAATGTCGACTTTCATGCATCATGTTTAATTTCTCGCATCAAAAGTTTTTTTTTTAACCCATTAAGATTGAAGACAGATAACAAATACTTTAAACACGAAACTCGAATGAAACCAATAAAAAAGAACATGTGAAGGAGTACAAACAAACAGAATTAAAAACCTCGCATCTTGCCTTCGTTCCCCATTAATTTGAATGCAGAAAGTACCTAATAGGATGCGCGGAGATGAAAAACAAAATAAGATTCTTATGAAAATAACCCTAAACCAAACATGAGGGACAGTTTTATATTGGGTGAAAATCTCCGTCGAAGAAGGTTGATGTTACTGAAATGAAGCACGTTTAAGATTTGAGAAAAAAGTAAGAGATACAAGAAAACCCAGATCGCAATTTAAAACTAGAAGCTAAAAGAGCAAAAGGTAACAATAAGATCATACGTGTATAACAAAATATACACATGTATGTGAACACGATAAAAGAGGGCAAAGGATGTCCTAAATTGGCTGCTAAAACAGTAAATTACTGTTTTAGCAGTGATTGTTCTGTGACAAAATAAACCTGAACATTTTATGCATGAAGTGCAAACTCCGGCGAGCGCGAAGCGCGAAGCCATTAGGGCGTCGGGTCCGGGGCCCGCTTAAGGGCCCGGGAACATTTTTGATTTTAGATGCTCTGTGGTGCAATCTGAGACGATTACTGGGCACTTTCCTCTGAAATTGTGGAGCAGAATTTGTTTTAATTTTAAGAAGAATTTTCCTTTATTTGTTAAAATGTACTCTTGTAATTATAAAGTTTCTTCTTTAATCAAAGTTGACAACCATGCATTTTCCAGTTACCTCGCCGTATTTGCCATGCTCTCATGTGCTTTGGGTGTTTCACATGGGATACGAGCTTTTTCTTTCCACTCGGGCACTCGACGCGTAGCTGATAATGTCGTTGCAAACATTGCAAAAAACCTTGCCAGCGGTTGCTATTTTATCGAAGCACTCTTGAAATTCAAGCTGATGCCCGTCAATAATAACGGAGTCCCGAAACCATTTCCACCGGAACTTATATTTCACTTCTTTATCAAGCTCGAGTCGCACTGACAGGATCGACTTGTTGGGCGCAGCCATGTTGTATGCATTACGTACACGTAAACACGTACACTGTACTCCGAGCCGACGCGCGTAAAACAACAACGTGCATATCCACACGATTGTGCTGTACTGTATGCCATTGTCGACTCTCATGCATCATGTTTAATTTTCTCGCATCACTAATTTAATTGTTTACCTTTTACGATTGAAGACAGATAACAAATACTTTGAACATGAAACTCGAATGAAACCAATAAACAAAAACATGTGAAAGGTACAAACAAACAGAATTAAAAAACCTCGCATCTTGCCTTCATGTCCCATTATTTTGAATGCATGCGCAGAGATGAGATACAAAATGAGATTCTCATGTGAATAACCCTAAACCAAACAGACTGCTAAATTGAATGATCATTTGAACCGATTGACAACTTCAACTTAGGAGGTGTTAAACATGAAAATGTCAGGTCTGAGAACGAATTTGAACGCCGGATATCAAATACAAACCACAGGAATGACAATAGGGAGCTCATTCGCTTCAAATCGGCCACTATCAATATGAATTTGAATGCTATTTCGCCAAAATTGGCCGGGGAATACCTATATGATCGTGGCGAATACCGCATTTTTGGAAAGGCGTGGACAGACGCTCATGCGTGGAAAGACGTTGACAGACGCTCATGTGTGGAAAGGCGTTGACAAACGGTCATGCGTGGCATATATTGGGTGAAAATGTCTGTCTTTAAAGTGATTAAAATCAGTTGAAAGCAGAAGAAACGGGCGGGGGGGGGGGAGACGAGATATATCTTGATACGTCGGCGCCCTTCCCCCCCCCCCCCCCCGGATTCGCTGCTGGGCTACTTTTGAATTCATTTGCTCAGATTTAAAATGCTTGCTTAAATGACAAATTCGAATGACTAAACTGACGTAAATGGAAGCTCCGGCGAATTTAAATGACCCAATGTGAAATTTTAATTTGTGTATATTTGATTAAACACTATCCAGCTCTCCGTATAATACGGATCAAACGCGCTTATCCATGAACAAGTTTGGACAAGATCCGTATGTGCAAAGGTTGAGTGTAATTTGCTTTGTTAATAGGCCTAGTATCTATTTTCCATAAATGTGCTGCAAACAAACTTTAGAGAGTTCCCACTTAGCAATAGACTTCCGTAAAGTCTGATGTTTGTTATAGGGGAAAGTGGCAGGGAAACGCCTCAGATTGCACCACAGAGCATCTACGATCCTAAATTTTCCGGGGCCCTTCAGCGGGCCCCGGACCCCACGCCGTAAGGGCTTCGCGCTCTGCGCTCGCATTAGTCCTCCTGCCAAATTTCCTCTATGCTATAATTTCACCCTAGCGGTGCCTTCACTTTTTTGATACCTTCAGCAGCGCATGGCTGAGGCTCGGACTACAAGTTGCCTAAATCCCTTTCCAAAATTAAAAGTTGTGAAAAAATACTGAGATGGAACATGGTTCACAACATTGAGTACATAACAAACTTGATAAAGAACAAAACAAAACAAATTTAAATGGAATTTTCGATGTTTAAAACGTTTTCTAAACGGTGGAAAGTGGCCAGGAATCGCCTCTGATTGCACCACAGAGCATCTAAAATCTAAACTTTTCCGGGGCCCTTAAGCGGGCCCTGGACCCCATGCCGTAAGGGCTTCGCGCTCTGCGCTCGCATTAGTCCTCCGGCCAAATTTCCTCTATGCTATAATTTCACCCTAGCGGTGCCTTCACTTTTTTGATACCTTCCGCAGCGCATGGCTGAGGCTCGGACTACAAGTTGCCTAAATCCCTTTCCAAAATAAAAAGTTGTGAAAAAATACGGAGATGGAACATGGTTCTCAACTTTGAGTACATTACAAACTTGATAAAGAACAAAAAAAATAACAAATTTAAATGGAATTTTCGATGTTTAAAACGTTTTCTAAACGGTGGAAAGTGGCCAGGAATCGCCTCAGATTGCACCACAGAGCATCTAAAATCCAAACTTTTCCGGGGCCCTTATGCTGAACAAATAAGACTTTCTTCAGAAGTTGGAAATCCTGTATGGTAGTCTCCTTTTCTTGCGTTTTGTCGGATTTAAAAGACAAGATCGCAATAAGTTCCCGTTACAATATATATATATATATATATATATATATATATATATATATATATAATATATATATATATATATATATATATATATATATATATATATATATATATATATATATATATATATATATATATATATATATATATATATATATATATATATATATATATATATATATATATATATATATATATATATATATATTGTAACGGGAACTTATTGCGATCTTGTCTTTTAAATCCGACAAAACGCAAGAAAAGGAGACTACCATACAGGATTTCCAACTTCTGAAGAAAGTATATATATATATATTAAATTTAAAGCACTTGTTAAGGTTCCCGTTATCATGAAGTTTGGGCTTGCTGAAACGCTCCTCTACTCACATCTGACATCTCGCGGAGGTTGTGTGTTCACTTTTTTTGTTGGTAAGTGGTTGCCCTAAAAGTAACAGGCGCCTAACAATTTCAGTGTTATTTTTAAGCTGGCTTAAAAGTTTAAATTAATAATTAGGCCCGTCTGAGCTGTGCGCAGGTTGGCTTTACTTTGCTTTGTTGACAGGCCTAGTACCGCCTATTGTCAACGTCCTCGCGCGAACAAAAACAAAACCAATAGGCCTAGATGGGAATACCCACTTCACCACCGAGTCTGATTTAATTTTATAGGACAAGGCGTGTCTGTGCAAAGGTTGAGTTTACTTTGCTTGGTGATAAGCCTAGTCATTTGTTTCCAGCAAATGTGCTGGAATAAACAACTACATGTATAGGGAATTCCCACTTGGCCATAGACTTCCCTAAAGTCGCATTTTATTTGATCTTTTTGCATCTTTAGACATAAAAATATCAGTTAAACAGGGGCTGTCATGGAAATACAAAAGTTAATAAACTCTCACAATTAATGTGTATATCCAGACCCCTGGCAACCACTAAAACCAATGTAACGATATGGGTTTTGGGGTTTAAAATAATGGATAATTCATAAGGAGCATGAATAATGCAATGTTATTTTCTGGCTGTTCCTTTTAGTGGACTTACCCCGCCAGCCTAATTGCCCTAGTTAACAAGTTTGGACATATGTTCGTCGACATTTAGGTCATTTGATAATTCTATCTTGAGAATGATTATTTGGTAACAGTATGTCATCATCATTGTCAGTAATCAAAGTCAACACTCCTTCTGAGTCAATTTTATGCGCGACGAGGGGTTGTGGTCATTGCATTACGGTAAGAGCGCTACCGCTCACATGGTTTGTCCTCTTGCGAGCGGGCCGTGAAAGAAGCTCAGACCGAGCCAACCTTTGTCTAAAAGTCGGCCACTTTTCCCTCATTTTTGGGCTGAGACATTGCTGTCACAAGTTTTGAAGGTTGACATCTCAAGTGCATTACAGGCCTTCTCTATTTTATATCAGGGGTCTTCTTTTATGGTCTTCATTGTCGTCTTATTGGAATCTTTATTCGGATCTTCATTTGGATTATTTTGTATAATTGGAGAAAGTGAATTAAATTAAAACTTAATCAAGTGAATCAGTGTAAACAACCGTCTGAGTGTTCCAGTTCAATTCGACTTGCTTTCCACCTTACTCTATCTTCATGAGGGTGAACCTGACCACCCTTATCATCGTTGGGGTTGCCACCTCGCGACACCAATATTAATGTTTTAATCAGAGAAAAATAAATATGTTTTTAGGCATTTTTAACAAGAGGCCGAGGAGGTTGCGAAATGTCCGTCAATGGTCCCAACTGGATACATTACGTAATGTAGGGAGACCAAGTGCGCCCTCTGTTGTTATCTAAAAGTTTTGCGAGTGATTTGCATATCATGACCTTTGGGCTTCCCGCGAAAAGGCAAGTTGTAACAAGTTTTCTCCTGTGGGCTTCGAGCAAAGAAGACCGATATAAAATTGTCTCCGAAAATTCTCTTTTTTTGTAGGGAGCATTAACTCCTGCCATGCTCCTGAGATATATCATTCTGGGAGGGTACTTCATAGAAAGATCCCAGTGAGTATTTTGCTGTGTTTCATCATCATTTTGTGAGAGAAACTGTGTATTTTCGGGATGAGACATTCGTTGAATTGTACTGTCATGACTGTGTAGTTCTGTATTATAGTGTGTAGCGTACATGTGTTGAACCTTGACACACACACACACACACACACACACACCTACTTGTTTCACATGACTAGTGTGGACTTTCCATTGCTTTCGTGTAGTTAAGAAAAACCAGTGAAAAAACTCATTTTTCTCAAACTGTGAAAACTCTTTCAACCCAATTTTTTTTCTATGATTCCCTTTAGTGTTTCTCTTCATTCTGCTACAGATAAACCTAACCCAAAAATGCCTCTAAACCTGTTTTCCAGAAATGGGGAAACACTGTGTGGACGTGGGCAAGCCCACACAACGTCGGTGCTACCTACATTATGTGGACGTCTTTTGTTCGGAAGTCCACACTGCGTATGTAAGACAAGCTCACACACACCCACACTTGTTTCACATGACTAGTGTGGACTTTCCATTGCTTTCGTGTAGTTAAGAAAAACCAGTGAAAAAACTCATTTTTCTCAAACTGTGAAAACTCTTTCAACCCAATTTTTTTTCTATGATTCCCTTTAGTGTTTCTCTTCATTCTGCTACAGATAAACCTAACCCAAAATGCCTCTAAACCTGTTTTCCAGAAATGGGGAAACACTGTGTGGACGTGGGCAAGTCCACACAACGTCGGTGCTACCCACATTATGTGGACGTCTTTTGTTCGGAAGTCCACACTGCGTATGTAAGACAAGCTCATTGTATACTGTGTCATACTTAATCTATTATTGTGCATAGGGCTTTGAATACTCGAATGTTTTAAGAATACATTTATTGTAGTTCATGTTATTGGAAATAGTCGTCATATCATCATTTTTGTTAGAACACTCGTCCTCTTTAAATAGAGGGCCGGCCTCCTTTTGCCGTCCCGCTACAGTAGCAATTAAGATCACACATGTACAAACAAAGTATGAACACGATAAAAGAGGGCAAAGGTTCTCCTAAGTTTGTTGCATATAGTTTTTTTTATAATGTCGACTTTCATGCATCATGTTTAATTTCTCGCATCAAAAGTTTTTTTTAACCCATTAAGATTGAAGACAGATAACAAATACTTTAAACACGAAACTCGAATGAAACCAATAAAAAAGAACATGTGAAGGAGTACAAACAAACAGAATTAAAAACCTCGCATCTTGCCTTCGTTCCCCATTAATTTGAATGCAGAAAGTACCTAATAGGATGCGCGGAGATGAAAAACAAAATAAGATTCTTATGAAAATAACCCTAAACCAAACATGAGGGACAGTTTTATATTGGGTGAAAATCTCCGTCGAAGAAGGTTGATGTTACTGAAATGAAGCACGTTTAAGATT
This sequence comes from Patiria miniata, assembly GCF_015706575.1. Classification (NCBI taxonomy): domain Eukaryota; kingdom Metazoa; phylum Echinodermata; class Asteroidea; order Valvatida; family Asterinidae; genus Patiria; species Patiria miniata. The sequence continues at coordinate 407,865 of NW_024037050.1, forward strand.
TGAGAAAAAAGTAAGAGATACAAGAAAACCCAGATCGCAATTTAAAACTAGAAGCTAAAAGAGCAAAAGGTAACAATAAGATCATACGTGTATAACAAAATATACACATGTATGTGAACACGATAAAAGAGGGCAAAGGATGTCCTAAATTGGCTGCTAAAACAGTAAATTACTGTTTTAGCAGTGATTGTTCTGTGACAAAATAAACCTGAACATTTTATGCATGAAGTGCAAACTCCGGCGAGCGCGAAGCGCGAAGCCATTAGGGCGTCGGGTCCGGGGCCCGCTTAAGGGCCCGGGAACATTTTTGATTTTAGATGCTCTGTGGTGCAATCTGAGACGATTACTGGGCACTTTCCTCTGAAATTGTGGAGCAGAATTTGTTTTAATTTTAAGAAGAATTTTCCTTTATTTGTTAAAATGTACTCTTGTAATTATAAAGTTTCTTCCTTAATCAAAGTTGACAACCATGCATTTTCCAGTTACCTCGCCGTATTTGCCATGCTCTCATGTGCTTTGGGTGTTTCACATGGGATACGAGCTTTTTCTTTCCACTCGGGCACTCGACGCGTAGCTGATAATGTCGTTGCAAACATTGCAAAAAACCTTGCCAGCGGTTGCTATTTTATCGAAGCACTCTTGAAATTCAAGCTGATGCCCGTCAATAATAACGGAGTCCCGAAACCATTCCCACCGGAACTTATATTTCACTTCTTTATCAAGCTCGAGTCGCACTGACAGGATCGACTTGTTGGGCGCAGCCGTGTTGTATGCATTACGTACACGTAAACACGTACACTGTACTCCGAGCCGACGCACGTAAAACAACAACGTGCATATCCACACGATTGTGCTGTACTGTATGCCATTGTCGACTCTCATGCATCATGTTTAATTTTCTCGCATCACTAATTTAATTTTTTACCTTTTACGATTGAAGACAGATAACAAATACTTTGAACATGAAACTCGAATGAAACCAATAAACAAAAACATGTGAAAAGTACAAACAAACAGAATTAAAAAACCTCGCATCTTGCCTTCATGTCCCATTATTTTGAATGCATGCGCAGAGATGAGATACAAAATGAGATTCTCATGTGAATAACCCTAAACCAAACAAACTGCTAAATTGAATGATCATTTGAACCGATTGACAACTTCAACTTAGGAGGTGTTAAACATGAAAATGTCAGGTCTGAGAACGAATTTGAACGCCTGATATCAAATACAAACCACAGGAATGACAATAGGGAGCTCATTCGCTTCAAATCGGCCACTATCAATATGAATTTGAATGCTATTTCGCCAAAATTGGCCGGGGAATACCTATATGATCGTGGCGAATACCGCATTTTTGGAAAGGCGTGGACAGACGCTCATGCGTGGAAAGACGTTGACAGACGCTCATGCGTGGAAAGGCGTTGACAGACGGTCATGCGTGGCATATATTGGGTGAAAATGTCTGTCTTTAAAGTGATTAAAATCAGTTGAAAGCAGAAGAAACGGGGGGGGGGGGAGACGAGATATATCTCGATACGTCGGCCCCCCCCCCCCCCCAGATTCGCTACTGGGCTACTTTTGAATTCATTTGCTCAGATTTAAAATGCTTGCTTAAATGACAAATTCGAATGACTAAACTGACGTAAATGGAAGCTCCGGCGAATTTAAATGACCCAATGTGAAATTTTAATTTGTGTATATTTGATTAAACACTATCCAGCTCTCCGTATAATACGGATCAAACGCGCTTATCCATGAACAAGTTTGGACAAGATCCGTATGTGCAAAGGTTGAGTGTAATTTGCTTTGTTAATAGGCCTAGTATCTATTTTCCATAAATGTGCTGCAAACAAACTTTAGAGAGTTCCCACTTAGCAATAGACTTCCGTAAAGTCTGATGTTTGTTATAGTGTAAATCTTTAGGCATTACATAAAGTTAAACACTATCCAGCTCTCCGTATAATACGGATCAAACGCGCTTATCCATGAACAAGTTTGGACAAGATCCGTATGTGCAAAGGTTGAGTGTAATTTGCTTTGTTAATAGGCCTAGTATCTATTTTCCATAAATGTGCTGCAAACAAACTTTAGAGAGTTCCCACTTAGCAATAGACTTCCGTAAAGTCTGATGTTTGTTATAGTGTAAATCTTTAGGCATTACATAAAGTGGAACAGAGGCTGTCATGGAAATACAAAACTTAAAAAACTCTCATCAAATGATGATATATCCAGACCCTTAGCAACAACAAAAATAAGATAATTAGTCTGCACAAAAGACGTCAATACAATTGGGGTCATATGAACAACGTTGCTGTTGCCGCACTCAGGGACAGGCTTTACTGTTTGAAATGGGATGACATCCTTGCAAGGCTTACTGAACAGACTGAAGCCATTTCTCCTTGCGTTTGATCATATACCTATTTTTATTATACAAAATGGAAATTTCGCAGAAGAAATTGTATTGGCCTGGAACTCTACAATGTCATGTAATTGAAGAGATTATAATTAATTTGATATTGAAAAGAAGAAGCGGAGAACCTTTAGACTCGAATCAAGTCTACCTTTTTGACCCTGTGCAAACCCCCTGGGAATGTCCGCTTTGATTAATATAAACCTTGCGCAATGTGGGAATTTCCAAGCAATTTTGCCAGTATTATTGTATTATTCTTCTAATTTGTGTAGTTCGGCCATCATTTTAGACACAAGCAGGTAGTAACCATTTAACACAAACAAAGTATAGGTTTTCCCGCCCAATCAGTTTGGCAAAAAAAGCATTCACATTCATCTTCATAGCAACCCATTTGACGCGAATTAGCTGGCTGCTGCCTTTGATTCCCGTGGTTGTATATTAGATTTCAGGCGTGAAAATTCGTTTTCAGACTGAACAGTTTCGTCTTTTACACATCGTAAGTTGAAGTTAGATCTTGCTTTAATAAAGCGCTATGTAAGTCACCAGTTTACTATGATATTGTTGTTGTCTATATTAATATTATTATTATTATTAAGTTCTGTCAGTCAGTTCAAGTGATCGTTCAATTTGGCATTCAGTTTGGTTAAGGGTTATTTACATGAGATTCTTATTTTCGTTTTTAATTTCCGCGCATTTAATTTAGTTTTTTTTTTGCATTTAAAATAAATGGTAACGAACACAAGATACAAAGTGTGTTAATTTTTGTGAGTGTTTTTTTAATTTTCGACTAATGTACTGGTTTCATTATAGTTTGTTAATTTTCAAAGTATCTGTCATCTGTCTTTGTCATTCTAAAGAAGTTAAAATGTAGACTAGTGATACCAGAAAATTAAATATGAAAATAACAGTAATTTTAGTAAACCTATAGGTCTCTTCCCCTCTTTTTTTGTATCATGATTACATAAATCATTTTTTTTTAATTTTGACCTTTTTGCTCTTTTTCTGTGTTAATTTTCAATCTGGGGTTTTCACGTCTGTAACATTTTCTCAATTCACTATTATGAATTATCCTTAAAATTATTCATTTTACAAACATCTGCTTTCGCTTTTTGCTGTGCAAAAGAAAGAAATAAGAAGAGATCAATATGGCTATTTTGTGGCTACGCCGGTTTCTGACAGAAACCGTAATTATGTACTTTCGATTTTGGAACAAAGACACTCTATTGAATTCTGACAAACATATGAATAATATAAACGTGCCAGATCCAGCAGTTTTTGGAAAGGGGCTGGAGGCGCCTAAGCGGGGCATATATTTGGTGAACATTTCTGTCTTTAAAGCGATTAAATAACCAGTTGACAGCACAGGGGAAAATAGAAAAGATATATCTCATAAAAACAACTGGAAAAAATAGGCCGGCGCCCCCCCCCCCATCCCCTACTGGGTTTGTCTTCCTTCGCTTAGATTTAACAAAATGCTTGCTTAAAGGCGAATTCGAATGACCAAACTGACGCAAATGGAAGCTCGAATGCAGATTTTTTTAAATTGCATCATTGAAAAGTCCAATCCCACGCTTCTACACTGAATGATATGTTTAGTTATTGAATGTTGATCAGAACGTGAATTAAAATTCGTGCGAAAATGGGTGGTTCAGCATCTATGTGTCTGATAAACTATTAAACTGACCTGAAAAAACCTACACTAACAAAATAATATAAATATTTTAGAATGGAAAACACAGTTTTGCCGGAAAGGAAGAGAAGATGGGGGAAAATATTGCAAGAGCGCCGGACATGAACAAAGTCAAAAGAGGATAATTTTCAAGCTGTCCATAATTCACAAAGTGTACCCTAAACACAGAAACACAGAAACAACTGTTTGCTGCCTTAAATGACATTTTAATAATGTAAAAACTACGCTTAAAATAAAAACAAATAACTTTTTGCATTTGGATTCCCACTTTGCAGTGGCGTAGCCACGGGGGGGGGGGGGGGGGGGGGGGGGGGGGGCGACAGCCCCCATGAAACCTTGTTGCCCCCCCCCCAGTCGCCCCCCCCCCCCCACGGAGATTTTGAGTTTCTAAAAAAATTATCATTGATCTACATGACGCCCCCCCCCCATTAAATGTTCCAGCCCCCCCCCCAAGCGGCTCCCCCCCCCCCCCCCCCCCCCCCCCACTGAAAAATTCTTGGCTACGCCACTGCCACTTCGCATGCATGGGACACTGACAAGTCGATGGTGAACATTATTAACGATCCACCTGGAGGCTAATTAGAAAAACATCAAAATACCGACTCACCTTCAGATCTCTACCCAACGCATCGGCTGTCGAGGATGTTGAATTATGTACGTCAGTGGTCGGTCTGATACGGGGCGGTGACGCCAATTTATTTTAATCGCTATAAATCATATGAAATTTGGACTGCGACCCGGAATCATATTGGCTCCCGTCCCAAAATATTCAATGTTATTAAGGGCCATGTCACACTTATGCGTATCCTAATTCCTTTTGAGTTGCTCATTGACATTTTTTTCATACGCAGTCGTACGCACAATACGCACCTCATATGCATCTCTATCGTTTTGTGTAGGTTTTATGTACGCAAATATACGCATGGGACGGCCCAGTATGCAGGATAGTTTTGGGCATGCACAAAACTACGCTGCGTACGCTGTTACGCAGGTCATAAGTTATAAATTTTTTGATAAGGAACTCATAAGGAACTAGAGATGTGTTTGTGGACAAACACAAGCTGTTTCGGATATTCAAAATACTCTGTGCACGTGATGAACAATCAGTGACGTCACTAAAAATGTCATCTATAACAGCACATTATACGTACATGTCAAGTTATAACCAAATCGAACATAAAGGTCATAGGCCTATGAAGAACAAAATGCCCCTTTAAGGGACGTCACATGACATTTGATGATGACATGACATGAATTTTCATCTATAACCCATCTCGGCATTGGTACGATCACGAATTTCTTCTAGGACCATCTGTGGGTGGTAGTCTAAGTGTGTACCAGGTCTAACGTCGATCGCATAATTTACAAAAGTGCCACAGTAGAGTGTTTTAAAACGTGTACAAACCCTATGGGGAAAAATGCATCTTTAATGTGATGTAACCCAACACCTGATGACGTCACGATCGCGCAATTCTTCTAGGACCATCTTTGGGTGGTGGTCTAAAAATGTATCAAGACTGAGGTCGATCGGATTTACGAAGGTGCCAAAGTGGAGTGTTTTAAAACGTGTACAAAACATATGGGGAAAAACGCATCTTTAATGTGACGTAACCGAACACCTGATGATCACGATCACAAATTTTCTTCTTGGACCATCTTTGGGTGGTGGTCTAAGTGTGTACCAAGTGTAACGTCGATCGGATTTACGAAAGTGCCGAAATGGAGCGTTTTAATACATGTACAAACCCTATGGGGAAAAATGCATCTTTAATGTGACGTAACCTGACACTTGATGACGTCACGATCACGAATTTCGTCTAGAACCATCTGTGGGTGGTAGTCTAAGTATGAATTAAGTTTAAAGTCGATCGGATTTACGAAGATGCCAAACTGGTGTGTTTTAAAACGTGTACAAAACATATGGGGAAAAATGCATCTTTAATTTGATGTAACCTGACACCTGATGACGTCATGATCACAAATTTCTTCTAGGACCATCTGTGGGTGGTGGTCTAAGTATGTACCAAGTCTGAAATCAATCGGATTTTAAAAAGTGGCAAAGTGGACTTGTAGAAGAAACGTGTGTTAAACCTATGGAGAAAAAGTCTGACAAAGGAGAAAAAAAAAACTAGAGCTGTGTGTCTGTTTGCAAACAGAACACAGGGCTTTTCCGCTCATTACTTTTCAATTCCAAGCTTTCTAGCGACTTGGCCCAAAGACTACGCGCCCACTGGTTTTGCACTGCCACGTGGCCCTTTCAGTGAATGCATGTACATACATGTACGTACACGCACCCTGTACACTGTTCATGAAGTTTTGATTTACATATATACACTTAACTGTATATTTGCCAAGTTTCAACCAAATTGGCATGCTAAAACTACAGATATCAATTATTTAAATTATAATCTTTAATACGACGTAACATGACTAATGACGACGTCATTATGATATCACTTGTTTAGGACCAACTTTACCTAAAGGGCTTTGTAATACGCCTAGTTTAAAGTTAATATGATCCCATTTCATGTACAATTTTGCAAGTAGAAGAAACAGTAAAATGAATTAAAAAGTAATAACAAATCCGGTGATGACGTCATCATGACGTCACTTCAGATTTTGCATACTAGTAACAGTATCTACCTACCCACCAAGTTTCAAGACGATCAGAATTACTGTTATATGTGAAATAAAGAATCGCATTTTTGATGACGTCATCATGACGTCATGCACTTTTCACTTTTTTGTCCAAGTATATATTACCTAACAAACCCATTGCAAAAAGAATTTTGAATTTACCATGTTCCGTTGATAAGATATGGCTTGAAGGTCCAAAACTTCAAAAATTATTATAAAATCACACGATGACGTCATCGTGACGTCACCTCAATTTTGACCCGTAACACATCCCGGTCTACCTACATGCCAAGTATGAACCAAATGGGACTTACCATTCTTGCGATATAGGGCCCTAAAGTATGCACCTGTAAGGTGACGTCACATGACCCATGATGACGTCATCATTGCGTCCATCTTCGCGAACGACCTTTGCTATATGTTCTGTGACTATGTTAAGTTTTGATGTCATATGACTTTGTTTTATGCCAAAAGTGTTTGCTAGAAAAAACGTGCACAAACTCTATGGCATTTTGGTTGGAAGTCCCAAGAGGAAAAAAAAAAAAATAGAAAGAAAATTCGTAGAGAAACAAAGGCTTTTCCGCAATTTTGCGGAAAAGCCAAAAAAAAGAAAAAGAAAAAAAAAATCTTAACGAAAACAAGAGCTGTTTCGGTGTGTACACCGATACAGCTAATTAGGATACGCAAAGGTGTGGCAGGGGCTTATTAGGGACCGTTTTTCCAGTCTACTCGCACTCGCATAAGCCTGCAAACATTGATTATTATGACATAGCGAGCTCGAGAAGCTTCGAAATAAATATACGGAGCCCGTAAGGGACTGGGTTGAAAAAAAAATATTTCGTTTCCTGGAAATATAATTTCGTTCCCTCGAAAAATTATTTTGTTCCCTCGAAATAATATTTCGTTCCCTCGAAATTATTTTTTCGTCCCCTCAAAATAATTATTTCGTTCCCTCGAAATAATTATATCGTTCCCTCGAAAATAATTATTTCGTTCCCTCGAAATAATTATTTCGTCCCAACTAAATCAAGTCGCCGTACCATATTACTTTGACGTCTTGTGTGATTCAGGTGAATGAACATTGTATTTATTACTGTTTTACTTTAAAACCTGATAATTGGTTTAAATTGCTCGTATTTAATTAACACGACTTTGTCACTGTATGTTTGCCAAATCTTATAGCATGTATGTTTATGTGTGGTGGGGAATGCAGCCACATATATGATGTAGTCCCCCTACAAGATTGTCAAGTGTTCCTTTCCCGAAAGGGTTTGGGTAGCAGTTCTTGTTTTTCTTTACAATTTTTTTTTCGTGTATTTTTCTGAAGATCGGTTTAGAAAGCTACACTTTCTGTGTTTGCTCTTAATGGAAAGGGAAGATGTGCAGAGCCATTCAGGTGTACTTCGCTATAGGCCTCATATACAGGTAATGACATAATCAAGGTAATGGCTGTGGAACATGGAAAAAATGTATCTCGTAAAAACGAACTTGGAAAAAATATATCTCGTAAAATCGAACTTGGAAAAAATATATCTCGTAAAAACGAACTTGGAAAAAATAAATCTCGTAAAAACGAACTTTAGAAAAAATATATCTCGTAAAAACGAACTTGGAAAAAAAATATCTCGTAAAAACGAACTTTGGAAAAAATATATCTCGTAAAAACGAACTTGGAAAAAATATACTTCACTTTTTCAAAATATATACTTGATGGCACTACAGGGCTTTCTTACTCAAGGTTTATGAATGGGAATGTTTAGAGCTTGATAAATTTTCACTTACTATGAAAGTCACTAGCAAGTCACAAGAGGCGAAAAATAAAAATGCTCAATTCTAGGGGCCGCGCCACGTTAGGATACATCAAATGTAGGACCGGCCGTGAATAATTGAAAGATCTCCAACATAACCTTTTTTTCAGCGTTGATAACAACTTGCAGTTTCCCAACACCATCACTTGTCGTAATCTGTGGGTAGACCGAATAATCGACAGCACGAGTCCAGGCTACATGGAAAGAACGGACCATTTAGATTTCTGCATCCATCTTCTGAAAGCCGACACGTTTTCGATTTGAAGACAGAGATGTATCGGTAAGCACCAAGTGGGGTAACTTGATGCCAAGCTCGAATTTTCAATAAATACGACCAGCTTTCGACGTAGTCAATTGGGTTCTAATCCAAATCGGGCTAGGTCCAAGTCCTCCGAAGAATCAGGAGGGAGTTCGGCTCTCCCTAGCCCCCTCCCCTCGGGAAACTGAGTTCCCTTAAAGTGTTCTTGTTACCATCTGCCTTGAAAACATAAAACTGCCCTCCCTCCCCCCCCCCCGCCCCTCCGCCTCCTTAAATTTGCCCTGACCGACCAGGTATAGCTTTGATAAAAATGCTCTCGCTACGCTACGGCTCCGGATCGGTCCTTTGGTCCGCTTAAAACCGGATTGAACCCTTCGAGATACTAACTTGAGATTACTGGTCAGTTGTCGCCCCTGCCAAAATATGTGGTTTTCAACATTTACAGCATTATTGATGGGTTGTTCCAGAGGGACCAGTCTATATAGTACTATGTATCCAAGTATAGCTGACACACGGACTGACTGTCATTTTGTGAATTAGACTTCGATCTTTAATTTGCACCTCGGCCAAAAAGTTCGAAATAGAATTGCCCCGACCGTAGCGCCAATTGATGATCTCAACCCCGCCGATTAAGGACACATGCATGAAAGGACAGTGAAAATCAGAATTGATAGTATTTGTGTGCTCTGAGAACAGAATCACTAATTGTATTACTGCTTTTTTGTTAGGTCGAGGCTCGATATACATGTTCGAGGACTCGTGAAACCCGGATCCAATGGCTGTACATCAGCTGGCGATATGGCGGTTCACAATCTGCTACACGCAGGATCTACGAGCAAAGTGCCATCAGGGAAACTCGAACTCCTCTAAAAAATATTAAGTTTACTACAGTTTTCCATCTTATATACAACAAACAATGCCGGGTGTCTGTTAAGGAACAGACCTTCAAGATAGACAATTCGATTTTTGGAGGATCTAAAAAAAAAAAAATTAAAGATGTATACTGTCGGAGATAATTTCGAAACAGATCTTGGTTTTGTTATTTTTGGCTTTTCCGCATTGTAGCGGAAAAGCCTTTCTTTTTGTTCTGATTTTTGGCTTTTCCGCATTGTTGCGGAAAAGCCTTTCTTTTTGTTTCTTTCTTCTTTCTTTCTTTCTTTCTTTCTTTATATCAGCCGTGCGAAGCACGCTGGTATACTGTGATCGGATTTTGTGTGGCATGCAAAAACGATATCACTTCGTGCGCGTGCGGTCTGTCAACTACGTTGACAAGCATTTGCACGCACAGTGCCACACTCTCCATATAGGCCATCAGCTGAAACTCCAAAACCGGCTGTAAAATGAGTTTCGTTCCAGCAACACTGGGTCTACTTTTTTAATGCACATATGTGTGGTTCAGTACATCACAAACACTATGTCAAAAGTTCTCCAGCAAATATGCTGCAGTTTTTGTTTACACTTCATCAAAGTTTGCCAATGTTATGTACATGTATGTATGCTAAAAACCCACATTTTCCGGTTTGAGGCTTTGCGTTGGCACTTCCAATTTCAAAACTACGCACGTACAGCACTATAGCTTGTCATATCCTACACTCTAGAAACTCCTGGGTCAGACTCAGTCTGCTCAGTCCTTTTCCGGGTCAAAAATTGACCCCTTTTGGAGTCATAAATGACCCCTTTGGAGTAAAAAAAAGACATGTTTTTTGGATATTTTGACTGAAATGTGTATTTTTTTTTACCCAGAAAAGGACTGAGCAAATTAGGATTCAGATTCTGGGTCAATCTGACCCAGGAGATTTTAGAGTTAAAAAATATCTTTTATGTACATTGGCAATTGGGTCACACAGAACATGACCTTTTGTTTTCTCATCTGGTAGACCCACCACAGTCCCTCTTCCAAAAAATATTTCACTGTAATCCAACTTATTTGGCAGCATACAACAATGCAATTATTTTGAAGGTTTATAATGCAGTGGTGGAACCAGCTCATCATTAATGAAAGTGAGGAGGTGCCCAAAATGGAGGCGTCTTTAGAGTAAATAAATATACCTGTACATGTAACCGGCAGAAGAAACAGGAAAGCAGACAAGACATGTCCCTTTAAACAAAGCAAACTAACGCATATAAAAAAAAAAAAATAATGGGTGCTATGCCCCCAAACCCTCTGGATCTGCTGTGGTGAACCAGGTACGTCACTTAAAGAACCTTCTACTAGTAAGAAAGACCACCTTTTTTGGAATGAAACAGGCTTTAAATACAATTATAAACCAAAGGACCATCAGATAGAAGTCAGAGTCTGGTTTAATAATTTCAAAAATCAACCATTGTACATTTATTTGCTATCTAATCAAAACAGCCATCTTGGTTCGGAGAAAAGCCTTAAAATCAGTCTTTTGTCAAAGAAAATTTCAGCTTTTTATTTATTGATACATTGATTTGCACGTATAAATGTTTGCATGTATATCAATAAAAAGAAAACAAAACCATAACTCATGCTATTTTGTATGCTTACACATTAAAGAGAGTTATTTGGCTTGTCATATGTGGCTAGTCTCACTGTTAAAATTCACAGAATTTGCCTTTTTTTACTGGAACTAATTTTTAATAATTGAAAAGAATTGAAATGAATAAAACCAACACTAATGAACAGAAGGATACAATTATGTAGTTTTGAAATCTAGAGTTACTCATTATTTTCATTATAATGTCAAATGCTAACTAGTCGTGCTGATACAACTTCAAGTAAATGTTATCACTACATCAAAGTTCTCATCAAATCTTGTGCAGTAATGGCATAACAACAGGATGGAGCGTATGTCTTGCTTTCTAAGCCAAAGTTTCAGTTTTTAATCCTCCTCTGAAGTCCCCAGAGATTCAACCACACATCCAGCAGATAAAGTAGCGGTGTAGATGATGTCGCATATATCAAGGAAAGAGATCTGTGGATATTCTCTTCTATGCCGATATGTCAACTTATCAGTTCTGTAAAAACAAAAAAAAATAGTAAAATATAGACAGGTTTAGTATCTGATGATCAAAAACAATGATTACTGTGGATGTGCTTTAGAAGAAAGAAAACAACTTGTTCAATCTAGAGTTAAATTACTAGAAAGATCACGTGCCCGATCGTTTTGCCTTCCACTGTAAATATGTAAACATTGGTAGCTATTGAGAACCAACCTTTTCAGCTTCCAAAGCAATATCAAGAAGTTTTCATTTTGAATATTCTATTAAAGTTTATTTCTGTTTGCACTCTGAATAACAATCAAAACATCTTACCGATATAAAGATCCACGGCCAGTTCCTTCGGCTTCTCAATCATTTCATGATTCCAACAGTTCAGCAAGCTGGAACATTCTTGTTGATCGGGGTTGAACAGTCAGTCGCAGAACATCTCCCTTTTCCCGACGTTCGTCCTTTAGGCCTATATATATAGAATCAAATAGTAAATTCTATAAAAAGCTATTTCGCTATTTTACACAAAGGGAAAGACTACCCTCACACCTCCATAAAAGTATCCTTCAAGAATGGAGAAAGAGACTGCACAACATTTTATTATGGGAATTTGTGCAGTACCCGTTGTACTTTGGCATCTTAACGTAAGACATTTATTTTCAGTGCCAGAGGTACTCGGTTGAATCATGGATGATGGAACTAAGAAAAAAAAACCTTTTTTACTGGGTTTTTCAAATAAGATATATTTTTCATTGAAGACATTTTTCTTCATTGACTTTAGAGAATTTTTCTAAAAGGAAAGTAAAGTCCAAAAACCATTCGGTAAACAAGTGACGTACCCAACTGTCCAATGCCGTAGAGAAAGAAAAGGTGTTTTTTTTTATAACCAGGAATCTGTTATCATTTTGAATGGTATCTTTTGCAAGAAAATAAAATTTTCCTATGCATTTTCAGTTGACGCCATCCAAATCGATGCGGTTCTGTGCATTCACGGTGCATCGTGGTGACCACCAGCTTTGTTTTCGCATTGCGTTTTTATCGTTGTGTCACCCCAGTTTCCCTCAAAGAAATTAAAACCTAACCTTACCCTTAATTCAAGACAATTAAACCCAAACATGGATTTGTTGGTTCTTTGTTGGGGCACATAAATACACAATCGCCTTTATTATAATGACATGTAGGCCTACCTCCAACGGAAGTTCTGCTTGTTGCACTGTCCTTGAATTGAGGTTTTCATCGAAATCAAAATCCTGGTTGAGTTTGTGTGCAGCATGACACAGTTATGTAGATAGGCAATTCAAAGAAACTTGAACTTTGCCCGGAGCTTTTTCGGTGAAGAAATCTGGGTCTCAGCTGAAGTGTCTGGTTTGCGTTTTCTTGCAGCACCGAGACGTTTACTATCTATAAAAGCCGCCACGGGTGAGATCGGCCGGCCGGACTGCCTTGTTTACATGCGCCGGTAGTCATGGTAGTGCATCATGTAGTACTGTACAGTACGATACAGACATAGCAGATCCACTGCCCACACATCGTGGGTATATTCGGCGATGCCATTGTGAAATTCAGCCACTCTTTGGCACAGGAAATGAACTTACTATCACCGGACATCAGATCCTTCGCATTTCCCCCCTCAAACGTGACAGATTATGAGTGCAAACACTTCTTTTTTGCACCGGTCGATGTTTACGTTGACGCACTTTTGCCAATGGACGCCGCCATGTTTGTTAAATGTCATGACCTGCGACCTCATATCTGGTGTCTAATTGGACAGTTCACGTCACGTGGTACGATGCGTCATACGCAGCGGATTTTTTTAACGTAGGCGCGGTACGTTTTTGAACGTCCACAATGGACAAATAGTTCGCTTTTTCAAGTCAAATTATCAAAAAACTGCTGGACGAAATGTGGAGAACTTTTGTAGTATCATTCTTTGGATGTGTATTTCAGTACAACTGTTAAAATTTTTTAGACCCGCGATTGCTGGAGCGAAACGAACGAATTTTCCAGTCCAGCTGACGGCCTAAAAGACTTTGCACACACACGCCGAAGTGGCTGAAGTGCATTCTTTCGGTTTGTTTCAGCGGCAGTGCCACCTGCGTAATAGCCGCGACTCCGCCACGGATTAAAAAGTACGGAGGCCAATAAATAAAACTATTGCTGTGATTGATTTTTTGATTGTTTTTGTGGATTAATCTACCGGCATTAACTGCTGTTTCATGTATTGTCTTGGCGTCTATTTTATGTAATTTAATGTTTCGGCGGTCTTAATGTCAAATGTTCATAGTTGCTTGTCTTACATTATTTTGCCGATCTCAGCCACATTTAGCAATGGTCACCTTGTGGTCAGTGCGAGTCAGTATTCAGACAAACCGATAAAACGGCAATTTAGGCTGATATCCGTGCTTCGGGAAGCACATTAGCTCTAGTTCTTTCTTTCTTTCTTTCTTTCTTTCTTCTGGCAAACGGTCTCGTGACCATTATAAAAATGGCCATAACTCCTAAACTATTCAGCCAATTTCAAACAAACTTGGCCAAATTAAACCTTGTCACATGCCCTACCTAGCCATGTTCGTAAAATCCGGCCACTGGTCATTGAAGGGGCAGTAGAGGTCATTTAATGAATATTTACAAAATGCTTCTTCTCCCACAGTCTTGACCCAATTGATGTCAAACTTGGTCAGTTGTATCTTTAGACCAGGCCTCACAAAACTTGTTCACAGAATTTGGCCAGTGGTCACCTATTGGTCAGTAGGGGTCATTCTATAAAAAAAAATTAAAAAGCTGTTTTACATTTTAAATCTTTGCAGCCCTGTTCACTGTATTTTTTTATCTCTAATTCTCAAATTTCATATTCCTGACTTATTTTTGTTGTTGAGTTATTTCAAGTTTCTCATTTTTCAAACACACATAAAAAACAATATAAACACATAGGAATTATGGGAAGGTTTCAAACCACCACGATACTGTGGATGTTGTGTGACATACAGTGCCACACTCTCCACAGACTTTGAACGCAACCGCTATGTGGCCTTGATACTGCATACTTTTGGTCTGTTATAGCAGCAGTGCCACCTGTGTAAAGATATATGTGTTCAGCCAGATACTCCACCGTGGATTAAAGAGTGCGGAGGCCAATAAATAACACTATTACTGTGGTGAATTTTTGAGTGTTTTATGGATTAATCTACGAGCATTAACTACTGTTTCATGTGTTGTCTTTACGGTTTTTGGGGGGTAATGTTTCGGCGGTCTTAATGTCAAATATTCATAGTTTTTTTTCTCTTACATTCTTTTGCCGATCTCAGCCACATTTAGCGCAGCTTGTGGTCAGTGCGAGTCAGGATTCAAACAAACCGATAAAACGGCAATTTAGGCTGATATCCGTGTTCGGGAAGCACACTTAGCTCTAGTTCTTTCTTTCTGTCTTCGGGCAAACGGTCACGTGACCAATATAAAAATGGCAATAACTCCTAAAGTATTCAGCCGATTTCAAACAAACTTGGCCAAATTAAACCTTGACACATGCCCTTCCTAGCCATGTTCGTAAAATCCGGCCACTGGTCATCCAATGGTCAGTAGAGGTCATTTAATGAATATTTACAAAATGCTTCTTCTCCCACAGTCTTGACCAAATTAATGTTAAACTTGGTCAGTTGTATCTTTGGACCAGGCCTCACAAAAGTTGTTCACAGAATTTGGCCAGTGGTCACATATTGGTCAGTAGGGGCCATTTTATGAACAATAAAAGCTGTTTTACATTTTAAATCTTTGCAGCCCTGTGCAGTGTATTTTTTTATCTCTAATTCTCAAATTTTATATTCCTGACTTATTTGGTTGTCGAGTTATTTTAAGTTTTTCATTTTTCAAACGCACGTAAAAAACAATATAAAAACATAGGAATTCTGGGAAGGCCAAACCACCACGTACGATACTGTGGATGTTGTGTAGCATGCAAAAACGATACCGTCCGTGTGCACGCAGTGAACCACATGTGTACGTTGACAGGCAAATTACACGCACAGTGCCACCCTCTCCATAGACTTTGCACACAACCTGCAGAAATGGTCACCTTGTGGTCAGTGCGAGTCAGTATTCAGACAAACCGATAAAACGGCAATTTAGGCTGATATCCGTGCTTCGGGAAGCACATTAACTCTAGTTTCATATTATGTTACATCCACAACTGGCTTGTGCAAACTTTTCTTTTTGCAGAAATTTAGGTCGGAATGACCCTAATATTTCATGATTGAACTGGTATTTGTAAAATAATGTGATTGTAGTCTATATGAAATACATGTTTTGGCCAAATATAAGGAAAATCGTATGCCTGTGGGCACATGGTGTCCTGTGTACATCCACAACCGGTTGACATGGTCATGCCTAAAATAAGTATGAAAATCATGACCTGCAATCTGCAACTGCCCTTGAAACAGAGATTTGGTGACAACATTTCTAAACATAAACAACATTTAGTTCCATTCATATCGAGGTGAAGAATACCCGCGCATTGTGATGTAGTGGTGTCCCACGTTACCGTGATCCACAACCATTATTTTTGGTTGTTGTTGGAAATAACAGTTTTAGCAGTCTTTAAAAGTATATAAGTATGGATATTATTAAATGAAGCTGTTTGATGATAAACTCAAGTTTGGTGTGAATTTGAAGCATGTTGAAGTATTATTTATGAACAAAACAAGGTTTGGATGTAACAGGACGTGGGTTCCTGTTTCATCCACAACTTTCCCATAGTCATTACATATACATATATATTGTGTACAAGTTTACCAACTTTCCGAAATCATGTGACTTAAATTTGAATGAGTTGTATGGGCTATCAAAAAATGCAATTTGAAAAGTACAAGCAATTTGAAAATTTGACCTAATGTCACACTTTCTTTCTCATCCACGTCCGGATTAATCTTGCAAAATTTCAAATGCAAATGATTAAAACGAATCTGACATCAGTTTTCATTCATGAAATTAACATAAGTAATTCAAATCTGTATTGTTTATGTCATTCTCCATAGCAATCACTCTTTTTTTACCCTTTTACCGTTTTTGCTTTCCATTGTTTAAAACAAAAATTGGTTTGGATGACCTTGATTTTATTAATCTAAAAAAGTACCATACCAGTATTAAAAAATAGCAAATGAAAGATAGGGTCTACCAAATTTATAACGTGGTTGAATTTCCGTCTTTCAACAATTGGCCTGACCATTTGGTTTCATCAGAAGTCAGTCGAAATATTTGGTATCCCAGTTCAATTTTACATCTTGTTTATCAGAACAAAAAAAAATGCATCCCACTTTAGCTGGAGAGGTTGCACATATAATGTAGTCGATAGAAATATGGCTTGAATTCATTTTAGTGTGGTCAAATCATACCCATCGACAAAATCACTCATGTGGGTAAATCCCAATTGCGGTGTATTAGATTTCATATTCCAATCTTACCGATAAATCACTGAAATTAAGTACCACAGTTACATGACAACTTTAACATTTGCATGTTGCTCAATATCAATCGAGATAGTATAGCAAGAAAATGAATAGAAATGTACATAGGCCCTATATACGCTTTTCATTATCTTGTATATGAATACTCAATAGCATTCATCATACCAAATAAATCAGACACTTTTTTTGATTCGCAGATAAAATCCCCCCAGTCTGATCAGTCCAAAAAATTTGGTGAATTTGCCCTTGCCTTGTTGAGCATGATTTGTTTGAAACATAATCAGGGACAGTTTGTGGATGAGTGTGGTATACCCTAGGAAGGAAAAACTAATTCTCCGTTTTTATAGTGTTCCAAAAAAATTTCCAACCTAAAGATCCACAAAGAAATAGGATCACAATTCAGAACATCCTCAAATACCTCTGCTGTATAAGAAACCTCAGCTCCCAGCCCATCCATATGGGAACCATTAAGTTTACGACCAGTTGTGGTCAATTATCTGATCTGACTGTTGATTGATAAAACAGTGGTTTATGCTGTAGGGTCTGCATGTGTGTCCTTACACAAGGCTAAATCCTCCGACTGCTTTACAGACCAAAAAACTCCACGAGCCATCTCGATGATCTCAGATACTTTGGACAAAATACGAACATCAATATTTTGATATATGCCTTCAGTTCATTTGATTAATTCCGAAAAAACAATTCAGACAAAAAAAGAAAGACAAATGCACTGCCGATCGATCTACGAATATTTTGCGGCGTCCAGGCTTACCAGCAACAGTGATTAGTTTTGTTCCTCCATTTATAGGTTTTCCCGGCCAATTTCGCAAAAACAGCATTCGAATTCATCTTGATAGTGGCCAATTTGAAGGGAAGTAGCGCCCTGCTGTCATTCCCTTGGTCCGTATTAGATTTCAGGCGTTCAAATTCGTTTTAAGACCCGACATTTTCATGTTTAACACATCCTAAATTGAAGTTTTGTCATTCGGTTTAAGCAATCATTCAATTAAGCAGTCGGTTTGGTTAAGGTTTATTTGCATGAGATTCTTCTTTTCGTTTTCATTTCCGCGCATTCCATTTAGCACTTTTTTGCATTCAAAATAAAAGAAAACGAAGGTAAATACCATGCAAGTCTTTTCATTTTTTTTCACCTTTTCGTCGTTTTTTTTTAATTAGAGAAATAAAAATGTAAAAAAATTAATAAAAAACGGGGGCATAACTAAAACAACAAACCTATAGGCAACAGTAACCTTAGGTGATGTTTTCCCTTCTTTGTATCGTGTTCACATAAATATATATGTTCTTAATTCTTTACCTTTGCTTTTTTATCTTCTGTTTTCAATTGTGATCTTGGCTATACTTTAAGGCCCTATATCTACAGAACCGGAAGTCCGATTTGGTTCAAACTTGGTATGCAAGTATTCCGGGACGTGTTATAGACGAAATTGCAGTGACGTCATGATGACGTCATCGTGTGATTTTATATAAATTATTCAATTTTTGGACCTTTTACTTATATCTCATAAACGGAATGTGGTAAATTCGAAATTCTTTTTGTAACAGGTTTGTTAGGTCATAGATAGATGCAAACAATTTCATAAAATGTGTGACGTCATCATGACGTCATCAAAAACGTGATTTTTTTTATTCACATATAAGGGTATATCCGATCGTTATGAAACTTGGTGGGTAGGTAGGTATAGATAACAACATTTCAAATCTGAAGTGACGTCATCATGACGTCATCATCTGATTTTTTATGAATTTTTCAAATTTTAATATTTTCTTCAAATTTTGCAAAAATTATATAAAATACGGTCCGATCGACTTCAAACCTGGCACACACTTATACAACCATCTGAAGATGTATGCCGAATCATGACGTCATCATGACGTCATCACGTGTCACATGACGTCATCCTAAATGTGCATAATTTAAGGCCCTATATCTACAGAACCGGAAGTGCAATTGGGTTCAAACTTGGTATGCAAGTATTCCGGGACTTGTTATAGACACAAATTGCAGTGACGTCACGACGACGTCATCATGTGATTTTATATAAATTATACAACTTTTGGACCATTTACTCAAATCTCATGAATGGAGCATGGTAAATTCAAAATTCTTTTTGTAACATGTTTGTCAGGTGAAAGACAGATGCACAAAATTTCATAAAATGTGTGACGTCATCACGACATCATCAAAAACGTGATTTTTTGATTCACATATAAGGGCATGTCCGATTGTTATGAAACTCTTTGGGTAGGTAGGTATAGATAAAAGCATTCAAAATCTGAAGTGACGTCATCATGACGTCATCGCCTGATTTTTTATGAATTTTCCAAATTTTAATATTTTCTTCAAATTTTGCAAAAATTATATAAAATACGGTCCGATCGACCTCAGAGAACCTGATTTCCGATTGGTTTCAATGTCGGTATGCAGATATTCCAGGAAGTGTTACATACAAAAATTGCAGTGACGTAACGATGACGTCATCGTGTGATTTTATATGAATTATTCAGTTTTAGGTGCTTTTACTCATATCTCATCAATGGAACGTGGTTAATTCAAATTCTTTTTTTGCAAAAGGTTTGTTAGGTCGTAGATAGATACAGAAAATTTCAAACAATGTGTGCCGTCATCATGACGTCATGAAAAAGTTTTTTTTTAACATAGGATGGACACTTTTTGTATAGAATACGCATGTACATGTTCATTCGACCTGGATGAAACTCCTTTACGGCAGTCATTAATAAAACGGTCGAAACAGCTCAGTGTTTGTCCACAAACACATTTCTAGTTTTCAATTTGTATTCCTTTTTTTTTTTTGGTTGCAATAAAGGAGTCATTCCCTTCTTTAAAACAACCATCCTCGCTTTCATTTAGTGAATAATAACTTCACAAATTTGAATTTATTTGTGGAACTGATTTCGCCCAGGAAGACTGGCTCCCACCCTTTTCGTATTCGGTGTTAGGGATCAAGAACCAGTCTACTCGCAGAGTGGATCTGTTTGTGCCATAAAGCAATCCAACATAATGCCTTATTTTCAGAAGGCATCAGGTGCTAAAAGTGAAAACTTGTTTGCTTATATAAACATACAAGTTAGTAAAAATTTGTCAGAGAAAAAACGTCGAATTCGTTATAAAGAGCAAGGACAGTACATCTTTAAAGAACTTAAGCGACAAACTGAACCTCTCTCATGATAATTATGCGTATATAATAATTACGCATGTGACGATTACCGATAATTAGGGAGACATTCCAAAAGACTTGTGCACACATTTTCCCCCCAACTTTAATGACCCTTAAACCCCTAACCACGTGCAATCGATCTAGTCTAATTGCGACGGTAAACTTCTGCCTCCAAATAGGGGCTGTGGCATGAGGGAGACATTGAAATTTCTCAAAATTCCACAGTTCCCCAAAGGTATACTTATGACGCTAAAGTGCCCCCAAAGGTTATACTTGTGGTTGTAGGCTTAACGGCTAATTCTGCTTAGTTATAGTTTGGTTAATTCTGCATATTTTCATTCTGGCAATTTGACAGGATACGGAACATTTGGAAGTATCCACAACATTTGAAATCCAGAAACTAAGAACAGTTAAGGACCCGCGGGATAGAAACTTAACGCTCATCGGAAGAAGTGAATTATAATACGCTAATATTATTATTCAACTGTGCGTATAGAATTGCTGCATTTAGAGGCTTAGGTCGGGTCGGATCTACCATTAAATCGTTTTCAGCCTCCTTGAACCTCTTTGTTTTTGCCGCGACCGTGCAGGTGTGCAGAGGAATACTCTTAAATGTTCCTGGTCAGATTGACCCAGAGTCCAGGTTTAAATTTGGCCAAAAACAGTTCAGGGTCTTTACCGGTGCCCAATTTGCGTAGCTCTGCTTTATACCGTTAGCAAAAAAATCCCTGCTTACTGTGGCAGACATTTCCGTGCTTTCGGTAGTCGTATTTAACGGGTTTTAATGAAGCATGTTTGCTTCTGCGCATGCGCACATCCAGCAACTAAGGCGAAGTAAAAAAAAACCCAAAAAAAACAAAAAAACATGTTTCTCGTCCCCGCCCGCTTCCTTTTTGGAGGCGGCCTGGATTTTTTTAATTTTTTAATTTTTGAAAACTGCAGTTAAAAACACAGAAAAGTCCACAAATTCATCGGAAAATAAATACTTGCAAAACAAGTGACCAATACAACTCTAAATGACACTGTAAATATGTTCAGTTCTCTTGTCCAACTTGTCTTTCATTTTAAAAGTGTCTTTAAACAGTGGAAACACCAATGGCGGCCATCTTGAACAAATAAAAAATAAAATATATAAAGCCCCTCTTCCTCCTTTTTTTCTCTAAAACCCGGACGAGAAATTTATTCTTATTCGGCCTAACTGGGTAACTAACAGGGTTAGCACATACTTGTTCAGTTCGGGCGATTAGCACAAAATGGTTACAGTAAGCACATAATTATGTGGTATAAGCAGAGCCTTGACATTGGGTCCGGGTCAAAGTGACACTTCTCTTGGCGAATGAAAGTCCTTTTTACAAAGAAAAGTGCTATTTTGACAATGGCCAATTATTATTAGAATACTTTTTTTGTAAATAGAACCCGGGCTCTGAGTCAACTCTGACGATGGTCGTTTTAGAGTCTGATATTGTAAGTGCTGAAAAGACCATTGGTCAGGAAACAATTGAGTAGGCCTACGGGGTATTATTTTGTGCGATTCGGGAAGAAAAACGTTGCTATCCATTTTGGTATTTGGTATCGGGGCCTGGCACACCATGAGCTATTTGAATTCACATTAAATTGCTAAGATATTGCTATAATTATAATGCATCATAATAGCCTATGCATCATTTTTGAAAGCCGTAGTATGATAGAATACGGGAAAGATAGGTCCATGTAGCTCGAAAGGATGGGCCAGTAACCCTTATTTGTGTGTTTTTCACCAGGCCGGGTTTTTTTTTTATATAGGGTAAAAAATTGTCCGCTTATAATTATGTCTGCCGCGATAGGTCTGATGTCGGATAGCGGCACCATGCGCTCAGTTTAGGCAGCTTTCATCCTCCTTTCCATTTTGGCATAACGTTAGGAAGTTCAGGATAAAAATCTCAGTACCAATTTTCTTACACATTTCTTTTCAGTCGGCTACCGCTAGCGTTCCACACTTTCGCCAGATCATGATTTGGCTTCTTTTTTTTCTTTTCTTTTTTTTTCTTCTTTTTTTTTTGGGGGGGGGGGTTGGAGGGGGTTACATTGAGGACTTCTTTTAGTCCAAGGAGTCCAGGATTAGTAGCTTACACTAAGGCGGTTAAACACTAAACACCTTCTTGAGAATAAACAGTGAGTCGTTTCAGATGCGCACGCTATATTTATTAAACCGCAAAGCTACTACAATTCCTCTGTCTGCAATAAATGGCACATTATATCTATTTCAGCTAAAGCGATTTAGCTTACTTTCTCAAAATGATACACAAATCTAAGTACTTTAATCAAGTGAACCTGTTGTTGTTGATAATGATGTATCCAATAGTGCATCCAACCAGTTTGGGTGGAGTGACTAGAGAGTTTTTTGTCGCTTTTGTTTCAGAATAGCATTCACAAAATACTCTAAACGCTGTTTTATGTGTCAATATGGAGTCATCAAACTCCATGCAGCTTTGTTTTTGCCAAAAAAAAAAAATTGAAAAATCGTTTTGTCCTATTGAACACACCATCAACATCGTGTCGATCTTTACTATTTGTCGATTTTTTAAACAAGTTTATGGCAAAGAAACTAAGAATGGCAAAAATCATCATCAACATGTTGGATATATAAAACAAATGCTATAGCACAACATTCGGCTATTACTACAATAGAAATGGTTAATTATTTTTAAAAATGTTTAAGTAAAATTGAAACAAAAACATGTTGTACGAGGTTTGCCTGTTTAGGGAGAACTGGCTTTTCCTGAAACGCCAGGCTTTCCATTACTTTTACCAACTGAAGTTACCGATGAAAAACGAAGTAGGAAAATTTATACTACCGTTTAATATATGTTTTCCCGGGCATTTTCCTAAAATGAAAATCACCTTGAACACGCGTTTCATTTTCGCTACCAGAGCATTTTATTCCATTTCAGTTCAATTAATTAAGTGATTGAGCAGGACCAGTAACGTAGCCAGGAATTTTTCAGTGGGGGGGGGGGGGGGGGCCCGCTGGGGGGGGGGGGGGGGGGGCTGGAACATTTCATGGGGGGACGTCATGTAGATCAATGATATTTTTTTAAGAAAATCAAAATCTCAGTGGGGGAAGGGGCGACTGGGGGGGGGGGGCTGTCGCCCCCCCCCCCCCCCCCCACTGAGCAGGACCTTTGTTTATGTCCATTCAGATTAGTTTTATTTTAATACAAGACTTCTTTTTCGCTTTAAGAGGGCGATTTCAAACATTGACCATTCCATTTCACTTTTAGTTTAATGTCACGTGATGTAATCTGCTATTTTGAATGAGAAAAACGTACCTTTGATTGCACATTCACGAAATTGTATTCCTGACCAGAACTCTGCGCGAAAAGGTTGTGTAAATGAATGCACAGGTAACGTAATTGGCCGTCTGTTTTTCAAAACCGAACATGCACGGCCAATGGAAACGATTGATTTTGAAATGGGATTAAAAACGTGCGTTCATATTCAGATGAAAATGAATGACCGATTTTAAGAAGTGAATGAACATTTCAGGAAACTGGCCGGGAAAACCTATTTATTTTATTTTAAATTTTGGATGAAAAGTGACAGACTATGCTTGAGGCTATATGCTTGATTGACATCCACATTTAGATTCAAATTAAACGGCGAGCACACTCACTTATTGAAAAAAAATCAGTCGTATTCTTACAAACAAAATTTATGAATAATGAAATATTATTGCAAACAAGGTTTGCTTTGTCAAAGTCAGCCGCAGTCGTTTGGCGAGTTGTTGTTGATTTCCGTGACTTTTGACTCCGGAAGTTGGTTGTTTTTTTAATTCACGACTTTTCCTTTTGTGGGATAGGAAGAAGAAAGATCGGAATTACATAACCCCTTGACAATACGGTAGAATTTTGAAACAAACACTATACAGTTAATGATAATAGTATACAGTTAATGAGCTACAGGACTTAATGTTGTTAATTGCGCAACTCATTATGATAAAAATAAAGAGCAAACTACAAGTAAAAAAACATAATTGATACACGTTGTATACAATTTCTGAGTAATAAGGCAACGCATAAACCCAACGTGGTTTAAAACAGAATTTTAACTGTTTGTGATCTATAGTGGTTAACACCTCACTTCTACAAGCTAGCGAAAACTCATATCTAAAGAATTCTAATGATATGAATGTTGTTTCACGTCGAGAAAGCTTTTCGATCTTCCCTCCTAGTGTTTTGAGAAATAAAACAAAGTTTAATTTGTTTTCATTTCTCGAAACACTGCAGTCAAAACTAGTCTTCAATCCTGTTGGGGAATTTCGAGATGAGAGTTGTGTAAGTACTGCAAGGATGGTGCCACGGTTTAACTCAAAGTCTAGAATGAGGTATAAAGGCAAAGCGTTCATAAGAGACATTGGTCCCGAATGCGCCGTTCTTGCAACGAAATCAAACTACATGTACTTGGAAAAAAAAGTAGAAACGGATCGCGAAAAATGCCGACATTCTTTTGAAAACAGCTTTCGTTATTTTTTTCGATTTGAGGAGGGTCAACCAGTGGATTATTTTGTACAACAAAATAATCAAGGGCAAAGTGCAACATTGAATTGACAAAATAAATTGTTAAATATAGAGGGTGTGATCGATTCTATCTCACCCCGATATTTTAGGGGAAAATTAAAGACAACAAGCTTTTAAACACATTCCATACAATGTCATGTACAAAGCCACCACTTAACTAGTTAAAACATAATTTGGAAAATGAAAGGCGAAATGACTGTCTTCTGATTTGCTAGTCATATTAAAGTTATTGTTCTCATTAAAACTGAAAGAAGATAATTGAAACATTTAACACACATGAAGGATGGGGCCATCACACTCAGTGAACCTGCCTCCGTTAAGTCGTCATATCGGAACTTTGTTTAGTTTTTCATGGTTGCTAGCCAAAAATAAAATTAACCAAGCCCGAAAACTTCGTTTTCATAAATTCAATGAAATCCTTCACCTTTTCCGCAATGGCCACAAGCTTGCTCTTAATCCAGTTCCAGAGTTTGGTGAAGAATT
This sequence comes from Patiria miniata, assembly GCF_015706575.1. NCBI lineage: Eukaryota > Metazoa > Echinodermata > Asteroidea > Valvatida > Asterinidae > Patiria > Patiria miniata. Next base: position 433,319 of record NW_024037050.1, read on the forward strand.
CTTTGATTTTGACAAATAAATCTCGAACGAAATCAGTCAGCCTGCTGATTATGGTTGCCGCGTATTCTACCAAGCTTTTGTATTCGGCCATTTCAGCATTGTATTTGGCAAAGGCTGCGGCCACCTCTTCCTCGCTCGCACCAGCTGGGAGGTTTGGCTTTTTAGGCTTTTTGGACTTGACCTTTTTCCTCAGGCTATCAGAATGCTTCTTGAATTCGTTATTAAGGATATCAAATTTTTGGTCCACATAATCGTCCACCTCGTCGTCATTGTCGAGGGCCTCGACTTCTGCCTTCGCGTTTTTTAACTGCTTTTCAAATTCGGTGGTCATGTCATCTTGTATCCCCACAACAGTGATGCGTAGAGTTTGTTGCCTTTCTTGCAGCGCAGTGGTAGAGCCGTGCGTGTATCCCCGACGCGGTGGTGCTGCCATCCTGGGAATTTGAAAACAATTTCAAAACACACCTAAGTGCATTTAGTGTGCTGTTAACTTAATGCTCGTTTACATAAAGTATCATGTGCTGGGTTCTCCTATAGATTTGGGTCCACTGTTTTCCTATCCCTGTTACATCTGACATCTATGAAATTATTAATCTGAAGCACTCCTTAATACAATCGTCATCCAAGAGTAATTGTGAATAACAAACTCAGACCAAATATATAAAAGAAAAATCGTTTGAAGTCATTCTTAATGATACATGTACTTTAATGATCAATTAAAAAAGTAATACCATTTCAATTCAATTCAATTCAATTTTATTCATTCACCATGCCAGCATAAAATTCTACTTCTCGGTTTGCACACAAAAATTCACACACCTACAATACAAAAAAATAAATATACTGTGGCGGTCGCGCCGACAGCAACCCCGAGTCGTCCTCGGCCGACGTCAGCGAGCGGTCAATTCTGAGAAGGCCAAGGGAGCAGGCACGTTTTGGGGCAGTCTACCGCCAGGCGCAGCAGGGGAACAACTTTATCCGCGGGCGGGTCTTACGCCAGCAGCTCTCGCGCCAGCACACACGGGAACAGGGCAGGGGAAGGGAAACGGGGCACCTCTAAATCAAACACGGGACTCTTCACTTTAGGTTGACATTCCTTTATTATAATCTACTCAGACAGACTGCAAATCATCTCTAGACCTTGACAGGTGTTGATCACCTTCCCAGGTGCCTCCCCTAAACAGGTGCGGGTTTCCTAAACAGGTGCGAGTTTCCTAAACAGGTGCGAGTTTCCTAAACAGGTGCGAGTTCCCTGTACAGGTTATAAATCTTCCACACTAAGTTAACGTCCACTCACCACTACGGCTTCGCTACCTATTCCCGTGGACGGAGTTCCTCCCCTCTTCAACTGACCGAACAAGCCCCCGCTAAACTTATCCCAGTAAGAGCCTCACTTACGCACACAGCTGCCTACTACCGCTAATCTGCCCGGGCGAGGGACTGAATAAACACGCTCAGCAACTGCGACGCACTACTGGTCACCCGTGTCTCACTACTCTGGTACGGGACTGGAACGGAACTGCAACGGACTGCAACGGAACTGCCCCGCTGAACACGCGCTCGCGCTTTTATATCCACGCGGCAAATAGACTGGTGCCGCGGCGCATTACGCGCATCAGCCCTGGCTGACGTCTAGGTCATTGTCTAATCTACAGCTACGATAGCCCCTGGCTACCACCAAACTGCTATTGCGCCACAATACAAACATATAGTATTCACGTTAAAACATTCAATGAAAAGGCAATAAATTAAATATTAAAAGTGTTTCTCAAAATACAGTAAAACCCTACAAACACAAACATGGACCACATTGAACTGGCTGCCTAGGGGACAAGGGAGGGTATACTGAAGGATAAATAGGGATAAATAGCAAGAAGGAAAGGGAAAAGACTCGCACACACAAAAACAAAGGAGTGAGGAAACTAATCAAAACAAAGGGACATGGAAAAAAAAGGGGTTGTATGCGGAAGAACAATGAAGGGCAAGAGTAAGGAGGGGTGGAGGTGAATTGGATAGGGACAAATTATGAGATATAAAGAGGGTAAAGGAAAAATAGAAGGAAAATAAAGGGCGGCGAAGGGGTAAATGTCAGGGAAGGCATCTGGAAATAAAACACTGTGTAGCGACAGGCTTAAAACTACAAATTGGAACAGGATCAGGAATGTGTCACACATTGAACTTTGAATAGAATGACCCATTTATATTGATGTTCATCTACATGCCCCGCTGAATGACAGGACATGCAAACGCTTGTTTCTTGCAACTGAAAAGAGATATTCCTTCCTTATATCACGTGAGATAATGTCTAAGCCAGATACGTACACTTTCAAAATGGAGGCAGCCATGCATGCCTTGACAGTGACATTGATTTTAGTGGCAAATCGGAAAGGAAATACTTCACCTTTAAAGCCGGTGTCGAAGACTTGCAAAAATGCTCAAAGTTGCGAGATGAGGTATGTTCGTCCGTTCGTGTTCTTCTTGGCAATATTCTATGAATAAAATACAGGTATTATTGATGTAGAAGGTATTATGACATAATTTAAACCGACTTTTTTATGAGTGGAAGTTACAGGTTTAGAAGTTATAATTATTCAAGATGGTACACAATCATGTTTCTCCATAAAATTCCTAAAGAAGGGAGGTGGGGCTATATGGGTTGCGGGTGGGTGATTCTTGGGTGTTGAAATATATAACCAAAAATAAATATTTTATTCTTTGCATTATGTACGTGTTTGCCCGTACGGCTTTAATGGAAAACATGAGCAGTTATTTTTTAAACAGAAAACAGAAGGGGTGTAGGACTGAAATACCCCGTTCAAACCGTTTGAGAGTATTATTCTCGTCAATCCTCGATTTACGATCTTACCCTTATAAAAAAGTACCGTGATAGTGCCATGGTTACCATGGTAATATAGTGGTAACCATGGTGAATCGATAGTTAAATCACGCTGTCCATTATCAAAAAGTGTACTTCAAACACGGTAGCCCTAAAGCAACTTTTTGCAGGCTTAAATTATTACTTTTATCATATAAAAACCCGTCTTCAATTTATCTAAACAAACACCTTTTACATTTATATACGATTCCCACATTCCCAGCAACAGTTATAAGTTGATAGCAATGTTCGGTGTACAAACTGGGCGGAATTGTAAAGTGTGAACGTATTTTAGTCGTTGCTTTTTTTTCCAAATGTTCCGCGGTCCAGTGCCCTCTATTGCCGCATCGTCTCAAATTTTCGTGGGCAGCTAGCTCGACTTCGTATCCGGTTAGTTAGTGTGACGTCATCTAAATTCAACCATGTATTCTTCACACGGTGTTGCATAGCACGAATGGAACCGGAAGCTGACGCACCTCGAGCGTTCATCCAATGGGCGCTAGTAATCAGTATACGAATATTGAGTGGCTCAGAGTTAAAGGGGCACTAGGTTCATGTTTTGGATGGTTTACTTATCCTATTTCAAACATGTGGTTGAAAGGAAACCAACCTAATGTCTTACCGTTCCCGAGAAAAGACGGAAAAAAACCCCGTTTGTTTACATCGGACACGACGGAGTACGCCGTTTTTCGTGTCGTTCTCATACAGTGTACGATATACATGTACACGTTGTGTGTCTCGGGAACAGCGCGAGCGGTGACCAATCACCACTGCAAACAAAATTGTGGTTTCGTCAACGTCCGCAAAAGGTGAACACTTAACGCGTGCGAATGAAATCACAACTAGCATCCAAATGGCTCAAATTTATGGGTCGGAATACAGGAATAACACAAAAACGCCCAGTTCTTAAAGGAAAGTTGTGTGGATGTTTCTATCCTAGGTTTTAATGTTCTTTCCGGTTAACATAATCTCGTTCAAAGCGCGTTTTGTATAGCACAATTGGGCCATCCCAGGACCTAGTGTCCCTTTAAATGGGAGGAATATTATCGCAAGGTAAAATTTGGACTATTCCATTTCACGAGGCGAAGCCGAGTGAACTGGAAAAATCCAAATTTTACCGAGCGATAATATTCCTCCCACTTCACGATTTAAAACCACTCAATATTTGTGTTATATAACTGACAAGATCCTTGTCATTTGATATACTTGAAGTTTTGTTTCGATACAAAATTGGTCGAAAACTTATTTTTCTCTTCCAAACCACCCCTTCACAAAAATATATGTAGGGGACACACAAACATACAGGGTTGGAAGGAGAATCACAAAGAGGGAAGGGGGGGGGGCAGACCAATCCATATCTGGCTACCATCTCTCAATTTTTTGGTCTACATGTACAAATCTATATTCCATGACTGAAATTTAAAAAATAAATCAATATTTTCTTGCTCCAAATTTTTTTCGAATCAGGTTTACAAGGAGGTCCAATGTAAAATTAAAGTTGCATTTAAATATCCGTTAGTGGTCATTGCTGAAACCAAGGGGTGGCTGTGGAGTTTAGGGTCCGAGTTCCTATAACAGATGAAACATCCACCTTTAACTTGTTACTTTTGCCTAGTTTCAACATGTTCAAGTTTTGCAAAACTATAGTACAAACTGTCGTACTCCTAAGTTAGAGTTTCTTCATCAGATTTACACTTTATAGTAGTTAAACAATATTTTTAAAAAAATATATATTTTTAAAAAAGTGGCAAAAATATATGGAGTTTATCAAATAAGGTTTTCCCCTTCTTTGAATTAGGTTGTTTCCAATTTTTTTTAATTGATTGTGACAATAACAAATTCTGTTGCCATGTTGTAATTTATGGCATGAAGCAAACACGAAAAGCACTCACTTGACACAATTAAGCAGGTACAAGTGATTCCTAACTTTCAATCACTTCCTTCACATCCCCATGAACATCAACATCTCAAGGACAGACTGTTCAGCTGTTATTAGTGTCTTGTTGTTTATTTAGATTATTGTTATTTATTATCCGCGGTCTCGGTCTCGGTTTCGGTCTCGGACCATCTCGGTCTTGGTCTCGGTCCGCCTTGAAGGGGCTGGTCTTGGTCTCGGTCTCGGTTCTTGCAACTTCAGGTCTCGGTCTTGGTCTCGGTCTCGGACTCGGACTATCCGGTCTCGACTACAACACTGTTGGGGACCAAGGTCAAATTAATGTCCAAAATGTCGAGTTTAATTAACATGTCGCGCACAAGTGCCGTTTTTTAATGTGATCTCAAGTGTTGAGATTGACCCCGTAATGCCACAAATGCTACTAAAGAATGGGAAAAAGTCGGATAAATTTACTTATTAGAATGATTTAAAGATTATAGCCTATTTGTATATATTTCATATATACAAAATTAATGTATAATCCTGGGTAATAGTGGAGCTGCTTAACCTCCTTAATTTTGCCCAACCCCTGCCAAAATCGTTATTGACTAAAGGCTAGATCCACCCCCGCTAAACGTCAAATTGAACATGTGATTAGACTTACCTTGTTGAATGAAAACAACACTCAACCTAAATAGTTGGATGCATTACTGCCGGAACGCAACGGAGCCTTTTCCCCAATAGCTACGCCAAAAAATAGTTCCGATTACACGCCTCTCAAAAATAGGGTCGGTCGGTCTGATTCTTTTATTATTATTTTGACCATTTTCTTTTGTGCTGATTGAATGGGGGAACCAATTACATTGTATATGCAATTTCAGCCCTAACTATTTCCATTGCACAACGAAAGCTATGCAAAAATGGCCATGAAAGTGATTAAAACTTACCTTGATTATTGTCAAAATATTTACGGTCGATAATTATTAAAAATAATGGAAAATTCAGGTCGTGCACACATTATGCACAACGCCAGTCATGACGGGAAACTGGCTGTCCGTAAATCGCACGGTAAAGCGGGCGCAATGTACGTGTGTGGCGGGCGAATAACCTCGTTTTTATAATTTTATGGTAGGAAATTTCGGGGAAATACGCTGCATCGTATCACTCCAAATACGTAGTACGACCTCAAAATAAATTCATCAACACGGCCATACACAGACTAGACAAGAGAGATCAACTCTGCGAATTATCTTGCAAAAAAAATGTTCTTTTTCCATCGGTGTTTTCTTCGCATTTTTACGATGTCTGGTGCGACCTGCAACCGCAGTGCATCGCCCATGCATAGACTGGTAACCGCATTTCCATCATGCCTTCTTTAGCCCTTTGCCTTTCAGTGCGCGGCACGGCGGGAACCAGTCATCGCATGCATTCAGCACGTGATACATATCGTCATGATCACCGCGACATCGAATTGCGAACTAGTTATCGCGAAGCGAACTTGTAAAAACAACGGAGTTTCTTCTTAACAAAAATCGCGAATGTAAGTAGGCAAAACAATAACAAGCATTTTGTGCGCAAAAGGGTTGTTGAGAGGTGTTTTGTGAACACAGAAAAGACATCAGGATTTTTAAAAATTGTTTATTGATTTATTATTATTATTATTTTTGAATTGCCGATACAATTTCTAGGGTCGCAGCATAAAAATAGGGTCGGTCGGGTAACCGGAAGCAGAAGTATTTTTGTTTCTGGCCTCAGCCCCTAGGTGGGAAACTTGCTTCCTATATCCTGATTCGATGCAGCAATAGCAAGTATAATGTAATGGAATTATATCGTGTATATTGGTGATTAAGTTCCAGTACTGTACGTGTTTTAACGTTATTACGTCCGCTCCAAACTATAAAAGTAACAGCCGCTGTTGAAACCCCTTAGCCAGAGTCAAGTTATCATCCGGAAACCATTAACCTTTAACTCAGCACGGTGACCTTGATCTTTGACCTTTTGACCCCAAAACCAATCCCAACATGCCTGTACCCAAGGGCAACCCCCTACCGAAGTAAGACAGCAAAATGTGATTTCTAACTCAAGTTATCATCCAGAAACCATTTACCTTAAACTCACCACGGTGACCTTGAGCTTTGACCTTTTGACACCAAAACCATGCAATCCCAACTTGGCTGTACCCAAGGGAAACCCCCTACCGAAGTTAGACAGCAAAATGTGATTTCTAACTCAAGTTACAATCCGGAAACCATTTACCTTTAACTCACCACGGTGACCTTGAGCTTTGACCTTTTGACCTCAAAAACCATCCCAACTTGCCTACTCTCAAGGGCAACCCCAAACAACATTTCTAACTCAAGTTATCATCCGGAAACTAAGCTGCCCGGACGGCCGGACAGCTGGACGGACGGACGTCGTAGGCGATGACAATACCCCTCGAGCCTCTCGACTGAGGGGTAAAAAATTAATGACCGTGTTTTTGGATCTCTCGCGGCAACGAATTGGTTGGTTTTTACCCAAGACGCCCCATACAAAATCAAACAGTGATGGCTATGCACAGTGTTGTTGACTCGAGTCGCTGACCCGGACGAGTCGGACTCGAGTCGTTATTTTTTTGACTCGAGACTTGAATCGACTTGGGGAAAAATGACTTGAGACTTGACTTGACTTGAAAAAAAAATATGACTTAAATTTAACTTAAATATGAATAAATTTGACTTGCTGACATTAAAACATTTCTTAAAGTTAAAAAACACACGAACACATTGAGTGCATGGTTTACCAGTAAGCGTGCTACATGTAGATGCAACTAGGGTTTAAACGACTGGAAATCAGCTGCTACCCCCAATCCGCCATAATGCAAGATACAAGAATTCACATCATGTATTAAACGAAAACGTTCGGAACGACATTTTGTCAGACGTCCTTCAAACATTCAACATGATGGAACAAGTTTGAAAATATTATATCAAAATGCGTTTTTAGACTCTTTAGATACTAATAAGGTGTTTGAGAGAGGATGTTTGAAAAGTATATGATTTTCTTTTGTCCTTATATTGTATATTTCCTATACTCTGGCGCGGCTCCATCGTCGAACTACGAACACATAAACTGGTCCCTGTAAGTAGTCTGTGCATCTAATATTTAAAAAAAAAATGACTCGAGACTTGACTTGACTTGACTTGAAAAAAATTGACTTGGGACTTGACTTGACTTGTGATAAATTGACTCGAGACTTGACTTGATTTGGAAAATAATTGACTTGAGACTTGACTTGATAAAATTTGACTTGTGATTTGACTTGGCTTCCCATTTTCATCTCCCATTTTTCCGTACAAATACTTCACTAAAAACATTCAAGACAGTATCAAGGCCCCAAATTATGGAATTCCCTTCATACAAACTTGCACAATGCCAAAACTCTTTGTCTCTTCAAAAACAAATTTAAAGACTCTAAAATCAGTTCTTATTGTTTAATTTAACCTTATGTACTAATTTATGAAACTTATATTTTTCTTATGCCAAGCTGCTGAATCCTGTTTGCTATTGCTACATATTATATATATATTTATATAGTTCTTTTGTTATATTTGCTTGATTGATTTCATGTTTTAATTACGTACTTCTGCTGATGACACAACTTATTTAGTTTTTTGTCCCTGTAACGGTTATTGTTTTGTTTGTTATATTTCGTCTAACTCATCCAATTTAACTTGACCTGTACATAATCAAATAAGTCTCTTTATTTTCCACGCTGTGTTGTCCAGGGGTCCCGTACTCGACAAGCTCTGCTTCCTACGGGTCCCTCCGCTTCACTGTTCTTATGACATTGTGTTTACTATTTGCATTTTCTGTCTTTGTTAATGCTGTACTTTTGTTCTCTGCCTGTACTAATGAATGAATGAATGAATGAATGAACTTGGAACTGGCTATGCATTCCATCCACAAGTTGCGCACCCAACCATGTGCATTTGTCTTCAACAATATGAAGTTGGCGTAGAACTTGGAAGAAGAAAGTAAAGCCTGGCATCAGACTATTCCTGACTTGCAAACAAACGTGCAAGATTGTCTTAATAATATGCAAATAATTGAATACCAGGGTGAGAGAGCAGGCAGTGTGTGTTGAGAGCGTATATGCTCAACACCATCACGAGGAACGTGAGATTCATGTAGACGAGACTGCTCATTATTGGGAATTCCCTCCGCTTCCCTGAACTGCGAGTAAACGGGTGCGGGCTGTGGGATTTCCCGCCCCACACAACTTTCCCAGGACTAGCGATCGCGAACTGACAAAACGTCAGCATTACTTTCGCCTCAAGTTTTTAAGAATAAAAAAATAGGCTTATGTGATTTTCATTTCGAATTCCATATTATCAAATTCAGTGTTCCTTGCTCGGATTAAAAGATAAAGTGACGTATGCGAATATAACGCTATGATGACCATCATGAAAATTGATCTCATAACGGAGATTAAGATTGTGCGAAAAGTGGACTTGTTTTCGCGGCCCATATATGCCAATGTGGTATATTACAGTTACCCAAGCATACTATGAACTTCCCACAAACTCCCACAAATATACACGTGTTCACTAAGTACCCAGGAAAAAACACAAACTTCGGGGCGTTGCATGCGCACAAACATAATTGGTTGAAAAGAATGCAGATAGTGCATAGCGAATTAGCAACCAGCATGCGATAGCTGGGAATCCTGAGGAGAAGTTTGTGCCGTGATAATTAGTCTGAGCACCATCAGTTGTTATAGAGCGGTCATTAGAGAGTAACAATATGCATAGGCTACACGTACACATTGAGTGCATGGTTTACCGGTAAGCGACTTGCTAAGTAAATGTAGATGCAACTAGGGTTTAAACGACTGGAAATCAGCTGCTACCCCCAATCCGCCATAATCTATAAATATAGGCCTAAGAGCAAGTTTTACTCGGCCTCCGAGAAATGTTTGCTCCTGAAAGGATCCGAGACCGCGGTCTCCCGCGGCGCCAAAATCTATGTTTACATTAACTACCCACACTTTCAACCCTAACACAAATACGCCCTACCCGATCTATGATCGGGTAAATCAGCTTGTGCAACATACAAGAATTCACATCATTTTTTGTCAAACGTTCAAACATTCAACAGGGTGGAAAAGGTTTGAAACTATATCAAAATGCGTTTTTAGATTCTTTAGATACAAATAAGGTGTTTGAGAGAGGATGTTTGAAAAGTATGATTTGTCTGTTGTCCATACATTTCCTATACTCCGGCGTGGCTCCATCGTCGAACTACGAACACATAAACTGGTCCGGTAAGTAGTCTGTGCATCTAATAGTTTTTTTTTTAAATGACTCGAGACTTGACTTGTCTTGAAAAAATTCATTTGGGACTTGACTTAACTTGTGATAAATTGACTCAAAACTTGACTTGACTTGGAAAATAATTGACTTAAGACCTGACTTCATTTGCTAAAATTTGACTTGGGATTTGACTTGACTTGGAAAAAACTGACTTGGTTTATACAACACTGGCTATGCATTCCACCCACAAGTTGCGCACCCAACCATGTGCCTTTGTCTTCAACAATATGAAGTTGGCATAAAGCCTGGCATCCGACTATTCCTGACTTGCAAACAAACGTGCAAGATTGTCTTAATAATATGCAAATAATTGAATACCAGGGTGAGAGAGCAGGCAGTGTGTGTTGAGAGCGTATATGCTCAACACCATCACGAGGAACGTGAGATTCATGTAGACGAGACTGCTCAGGCATTATTGGGAATTCCCTCCGCTTCCCTGAACTGCAAGTAAACGGGTGCGGGCACCGGGATTTCCCGCCCCACACAACTTCCCACAGGGCTAGCGATCGCGAACTGGCAAAACGTCAGCATTACTTTCGCTTCAGGGTTTTAAGAATAAAAAAATATAGGCCTATGTGATGTCCTTTGGAAAAGGAATATTATTTTCCTCTCGAATTCAATATTATCAAATTCAGTGTTCCTTGCTCGGATTAAAAGATAAAGTGACGTATGCGAATATAACGCTATGATGACCATCATGAAAATTGATCTCATAACGGAGATAAAGATTGTGAGAAAAGTGGAAATTCCGCGGCCCCATAATGCCAATGTGGTACATTACAGTTACCCAAGCATACGATGAACTTCTCACAAACTCCCACAAATATACACGTGTTCACTATACCCAAGAATTTTAGTTCCGTTCGGAAGTATTTTCCTCATCTATACGTTTTTACCAATTAAGAATCATTGTGGACAAAAAAATCATTATTAAAACAAAGTCAGGCACATAATTATTTCAAAATTATTTAATCATACACGCCAGAATACAACATGGCGCACATAATGACGGAGGATTGTGACTTTAAAAATAAGAGGGATTTGTTCATGCAGAACCACAAAAGACCACATGTAAAAAGAGTCGGATGAATTAATTGGCTAATGGAGACTTACCTGCGGTCGGCAAGCAAAGATGCAGGCTGGCAATGTAGAATAAAGAGATGACGTCCTACTGCTGTAAATTTCCGAGTTCGTGAAAAGGGTGTGGTTGCATCGCTGGTAACCCATAGCCGCGTAAATCAAAATATACAGTATAAGATGCCAGCACCGTTTAATTTGCGAGGACGTATCGTTCCCTTGTAGTCTGGTTTCCTGACCTGACAATCCCTCCGCCCACGCCCAGACGTCTAAAGTGTAGGTTATAGGCAGCCTCAGTTGCTAAAAATAAACATGACGACATTGACGGCCCCTTTTCAAAGCTCGGCTTCGTTTTCAAAAAATTCGCTTAATAACTGATAACGTTGAATGTTCCCAGTGGCGATTAGGAGTGGGGGGGGGGGGGGCAGGCGCGGTTCTACGGTGGGGGGGGGGGGGGGGGGGCTAGGGGGGACTTTAGCCCCCAAAAAATTTTGTCTAGCCCCCTCCCTAAAAAAAATTCCACGAAAAAAAATGTACTAGCAAAATATAAGAATTTGACATGGGAACGGTCTCCCCCTAAATGGGTGCATTTGTACACTTTTAGTGTTTTGGGGGTTTTATCAGCGCTCCCCATTCGACAGTGCTCCCGCTCTGGAAACAGGGCGCTGGGAAGGGCAGATGAGCTTCACAGAATCTTGTGAAGGAAGTGGGGATGGCATTCTGGGTAATTTATCATGACCTTTGTATAAAGCATCTGGCTGCAGCTGTAGACCGCGGTTAGCCAATGCGCGCAAATACTATCCGAAAAGTTTGCCATAGAAATACATACACACCATACCGGATGTGATTTCTTTTTCATTGCGGACCATGTGGACAAATTTTGAGCGTCGAATGATATGCATTTCGACCCTTTTTGAATTCGAAACGGAGCCTGAGCAACTGGCGGGAGTTGAACATTTACAAAACAGATAAGTTTTACAGATTTTCCTACATTATTATGATTTTCAACCCACAAAACAGGGCGCCGCATTTATGAATGAGAATAAAAGAGTGACGAATGACTCAGTCTTAACGGCCGTTTCAAACCTTGCAGGGTCGTGGCCGTGACGCCTTGCCGGTCACAGGTCACGCAAAATCTATCCAATCGCAGCGTTGATTCGTCAGCTCTTCCCAGCGTCCCCCCCCCCCCCCCCCACGCATTGAGTTTCAGAGGCCTAAGTGTCCGGAGAAAATAACCGCTCTACATTTCAGCACGCCACCCTGGAAATAATTCTGGATTCACCTTGCTAGCCCCCAAAAATATTGGCCCTAGAACCGCGCCTGGGGGGGGGGGATGTAAGAATGTGACGTACATGCGAACGGTCTTCCCCTGAGTAAATAGCCGTGAGAAGGGTGCACTTATAGTTAATATGGTGTGTAGGATTTTGTCAGCGCTCCCCATTGAAATAAGGCACAACGACGATTTTGTGCATCAAATATACTTGGATCGTATGGGCGAACTTTTTGCTGCGTCATGTAGGCCTGCGTCATGTATATGGGTTCCTACACCAACACAGCTCATGACATCGAGTGTAGAAAAGCTCAGGCTTGGTCTGCTCTGTTCTCACTGACAAAAGTATGGAGATCCTCGATCTCCAAGACCACCAAACTTAAGATCTCAGTAAAATCCATCCTCCTCTACGGTTGCGAGTCCTGGACTCTGACCAAACAAATCTATGCATCCATTGATGACACCTATACACGGATGTTGCGGGCTGTTTAGAACGTTCCTTGGCAACAACATCTCCCTAACTCTGTTCTGTATGGTGCCCTTCCCCCTATCTCCACCACCATCAGACAGCGTCGCCTTCGGCTAGCCGGTCACGTTATCGACATAATGAGCCAGCTAGTCAAGTTCTCCTCTGGAATCCTGAAGCCCCTCGACGTGAAGGTCGTCCAAACATGACCCTGAAAACATCCATCGAGCTAGAAACTGCATGGTCTGAGTGGTCCATCTCTTTCCAACACTATGCTCGACTGGCAGGGACAGTTGGGCCTAACTCATCAAGTCATCATGAAACTGAATGAATGAAGAAGAAGAAGATGTAGGCCTACTATTTTGAATTTGACGACCGTTACCGTGATTTTCCAAAACTCGGTCTTCATTCGGCTCGGCCTGCTAACAGTGCTATTTGGGTGCCTAATTTTGAAGATTCAAGATCAACATAAGTCAATATTATCTTACAGAAACATCAAACTGTATCATCATAACTGCATGATATTACAAAGCAAGTGATTTATTTAAATATTCGATCAGAACATTAAAAGCTATAAGTGACAAAGCAAAATCGGTAACGAAGCCGAGATTTGAAAAAGGCCATCAATGTCGTCCTGTTTATTTTTAGCCACGGAGGCTGCCTGACCTACAATTTAGACGTGAGCGTCGGGAATAATTGTCAGGTCTGGGAACCAGACTATAAAATGTATTACTACCTGAGATAGTCAGAATCTTTTGGTCTGGGAACCAGACTAGTTCCCGTGTTGGTATTAGTGCGTAGGCCTATGCGTAAGTACGTCAAAATTAACACCCAATATAGTGGGTTGCCCAGTGTCCTCTACAGTGTGTCCTAATTAGAAAAAGGTAACTCACAAACAAAGAGATAATATGAACAAGTTCAAAGTGGTACAACCCACGGCTGCCGGGTACCGCGGGTAGCGATAATTTTTTTCCATACCACACACTCGCTAGTATATATAAAATTGTGCTGGAGGGTCCTATATGCAATAGTATTACGTAAAATAACTGCGTTGACGGCCGAGTCACTGCTGTAGTGTCATGGATACTACATTGGATTTCAAATCCGATGGTGCGAGTTCGATTCCCATTGCATGCTTTTTTTGGGTTAATTTCTTCTTCTTTACTTCTTTTTTCTCTTAAAAAAAAACCTGACTTGCAACTCAACAACGAAAAAATATCGCTGTCGGGTAGCAGCGAGACCGGGTAACGTGTGAAGACGGTAGTGTGGTGGCCCACAACTGTCACGGCAAAAACAAATTCTCCACGGCAAAAGCAAATTCTCCGCGGCAAAAACATTGAATTCCCCACTCCAAAAGCAAATTCTCGACGACAACCGTTCTTTAAATTGCTAAAATGCTTTAATGTAACCGGTTGACCAAATAACAACAATGCTCTTGATATCGTTGTTCTGTTCATGAATAAACATACTGGCCTGATCGAAACTATTGAATTATTCATGACTTTCGAGCATCCCGCCCACGGAAAAGAAATTCCCACCCGGGCCGAGAGTACAGAAAACAAAAAGGAATGGGGCGCAATCTAATATGCAAAATGTATGCAAATTAGACGCATGCGCAACAGTGTTTGCAAACCGGCATTGTAAGAATACAATATATTGATCACCTGCACGGCTGCACCATCTGTGCACTTGATTCGCTCATCACCACTGAGCTGCCACTCTCTGTTCATTTTATAGATACATTTATTTCGATGCTGCCATAAAGAGGATTCATAAATGTTATATATTACTAAGTTAAGATGATACGGGTCAGTGAATTTTAACAATTTTAAATCTCTCAACTGGAAATTCAAATTTCCACCCGTGGGCACGAGAAAATCCATGCCCAGGATACTATTATGCTTCATATCAGCGAAGACTGCCCTCACTTGGTGTGTGGTTCGACCAACTTGCACCTCTAGCCAAGATATGCCCAGCATAGCTAGTTGTCTACCATCAACCTGTTTCACCTGGACCTCTTCCGTCCTAAAACGGGTTTCTTCACCATCTACCGTAATGCACCGTATTACTAATCAAAGTGTCGGTGGACCCCGTGTCAATCAGAAATCGACACTTACCATCCAATCCACAAATAGACCATATCGAGGACCAATGCCGGGATCGGACTTGTTAGTCGTTGCCGATCCCCTTAATTTGGCTACTTTTCTCCACCATCATTGCTGTCGCTATGTCGTCTCGACCCTCTGGACCACTCAGCCTTCCTGTGGGTCGTAGGAGGGGGGCTGACCGCCGTTTCGGAGTGCTCTCTTCCCTCGATTTTTTCTTACAATCCAGAGCGAAGTACCCTTCAATCTATCCACATTTGAAACGCCTCAAGCTACAAGCTGTGTGTGATTTGGGAGACAACACGCCCTTTTCACGCCACTGGCCCTTAACAACGACTTCACCAACACAGCCACAGACCAGCCCCGAGCACAAGGTGGGGTCACAGTACCAACCAGGGGGGCCCACTACCGTAAAAAATACAAAAATACATGTGTATGGCTACTGCCGTTGGGGGGCATTGCTCTCCAAGAGGCCCCGGCCCTCCAGCCGCCCCCCCCCCCCGGCGACGGGCCTGTGTCTTAACCTGACTCTCAGACTTTCCTCTTATGTCACTAACCTCTGCTCTGTTCCAGAATCGACAGCTCTCGTCAACTTGGCGGTTTTTCGGTTTTGCTGCCCAACCTCCTCAAAATGTTCTGTCTAGTAGGACAGCCTCCAGCATCAGCAACGTACAGACATTACAACCTTGAACCAGACTTGTATAACCTATGGTGGCCCTGAAGGGACATCGCATATCGCAAACGTGTGCGCATACGTAAACGATGTCGCGAAATTTATCGCGAATGTGTGCGCACACGTATGCGATGTCGCGAAATTTATCGCGAATATGTGCGCACACGTATGCGATGTCGCGAAATTTATCGCGAATATATGCGCACACGTATGCGATGTCGTGAAATTAATCGCGAATATGTGCGCACACGTATGCGATGTCGTGAAACAATTCGCGAGTATGTGCGCACACGTATGCGAATTTGTTTGCAATGTCGTGAATTTTATTGCATACCTTGTCGCATACCTTTCAGTAAAATTCCTAATGAACTGGGGAGTTGTAGCAGCTAGTCTGGAATCTAGACGTTCTGTTAGATATAAATAGGGTCTGACTAATAAACCTTCGCGCGCACGCTGTTCCTCGTGCAATCGTTACTACTAGTACTGTCGAGCGCAAACTTGCTACTTGCGCAAATTTCAAAGGTTTATTAGTCAGACCCTATTTATATCTAACAGTACGTCTAGATTCCAGACTAGCTACAACCCCAGTTCATTAGGAATTTTACTGAAAGGTATGCGACAAGGTATGCAATAAAATTCACGACATTGCAAACAAATTCGCATACGTGTGCGCACATATTCGCGAATTGTTTCACGACATCGCATACGTGTGCGCATATATTCGCGATAAATTTCGCGACATCGCATACGTGTGCGCACATATTCGCGATAAATTTCGCGACATCGCATACGTATGCGCACACGTTTGCGATATGCGATGTCCCTTCAGGGCCACCATAATAACCCGCAACTCGAACTCTGAAGAGGCGACTGTAAAAATCGTTGTGATAGGTTCATTACTTTTCGTTGAAATTGGAGAAATAGTCTGGTTACGTGCAATTTTGAAAATTGTAACAATGGCGTCCGCAATATCTATCAATCTTTTCAAGCTTCACGAATATCAATTGGTTTCGTTTTTTGGGGGGCAATGGCCCCCTCTGCCCCCCCCCCCCCCCCCAGTGGCGTAGCCAGGAATTTTTCAGTGGGGGGGGGGGGGCTGGAACATTTCATGGGGGGGGGGGGGGGGCGTCAAGCAGGGGCGTCAATCGCTTCTCAAAAGTGGGGGGGGGGGACATACCTTGATCATAACTGATGCAAGCGCGAAGCCCTTACGGCGTGCGGTTCGGGGGCCCGGGGGCCCGCTTAAGGGCCCCAAAAAAATTGGATTCTAGATGTTCTGTGGTGTGATGTGAAGCAATTTCTTACGACTTTCCTCCATGCTTTAACTAATATTTTCTTGGCAAAAGATAATTATTTGAATATCGTTTTCGAGGTTGGAGACATTGAATCTGCTATCGGTATTCTGAGCTATTGGGGTGGGGTTCGGGGCCCGCTTAAGGATTGGATTGTCGATGCTCTGTTGTGTGATCTGAGGCAATTTCTTACCACTTTAACCAATAATTATCTTAGCACAAAAGATAATAATTTAAACATAATTTTCGAGGTTTTCTCAGCTAAAGGCATAAGAAAATTTTTTGTGAACATTGTTTTCGAGGTTAGAGTCATTGAATCAGCTACCAGAATTATGAGCTATAGGCGTGGGGTTCGGGGCCCGCTTAAGGGCCCCGAAAAATGTTGGATTCTAAATGCTCTGTGGTGCTATCTGAGGCAATTTCTGACCACTTTAACCAATATTTTCTAAGCAAAAGATACATTGTAGTACATAATAGGGCCCATGGCGTCATGTAGATCAATGATAATTTTTTTAGAAACTCAAAATCTCAGTGGGGGGGGGGGGGGGGGGGGCGACTGGGGGGCGACAAAGTTTCATAGGGGGGGGCGGTCGCTGAAAAGTTTGCCAAAAAATGAGAATAACAAGTTCCGTGTCAGCTATAAAATACTTGTAGCAATGAAGAAACTGTTTTCTTCAAACGAAAATATATTAATAAACCCACACATGTACAATAAATCTAAATAATCTGTCTGAAAACAACGAAAAGTACAACTAAAAAATAGGCAATTTCAGGCTTCAAGCAAATTATAGACAGGGCCCAATTTCACGGCGCTGCTAAGCACACGATTTTTTGCTAACAGAGCCTTCGTCTATTTCATGGAGACCGTAAGCATAAGCACAGCAAAAGGCACGCTTACTTCGGAGGGAAAATTTTCTTAACTTAGTGACGTAACAACGGAAAACTCCATGCACGCGCGACCGTTAGCACACACACGCCGTGAAACAGTGCTTAAGGTTAGCAATTTTTTTTTGCTATGCTTAAACACAACTTATGTGCCAACTGTTAAGCAGCGCCGTGAAATTGGGCCCAGGTTGCGATATATCTTGAACATGTTGGATTTGTCTTGAACATATGTTTGGGCGACACCCAGAAAAAAACCATTATTACCGCCGCCAAGGAGGTTATGTTTTCATCGGTTTCGGTTTGTTGTTGGTTGGTTAGTTTGAAAACATAACTTAAAACAGTAAGGGTGGATTTGCATGAAAACAAAATTAGGGGTGGTCCTTGGTACAAGTACAAATATATTTTTGGAAGTGATCTTGATCTTGGTCTGGATCCAAGATTGTTTTATTAGGATTCTTCACTATTCATGCGATTATTTCTTTAGGGTGTAGGCCTATCAACAACATGACGGGGATTTTTTTAAGCCTTGGACATGTTGGAGGTTAGGCTCTCTGAGTGCTTTCTAGTGCGAGGTGTGAATGACTGTCCGCTAGATGAACGGTCGGATATTTCAGTTCGAAAATGTTACTGAGCGCAACACAAAATACACTGAGCATTACACCCCGCCCACTTGGGAAACCAAGTACAAAATGCACCAATGTGCACACACGACGGACTTAGCGATATCATAACGGACATTACTCACAACCGTGATTGGTAAAAGATCAATGGACGGGGCTTTAAAGATCGATCAAGTGATCTTGGAAAACAGATCAGGCTCAATACTGCCTGGAATCAGTAGAAAACTGGGACATTTAGTATAAAATGTTTTGCCTTCTCGATATATTACAAATTCAAATTAACACTCTCTTGAGTATCTAAAACAAAGTCCCATCTTTCATACAAAAAACCTAACTTTAAAATCCAAGACATAAAACAGGTTTTTTTACGCATACAACTCACACTAATATTAGACAAATTACACCAAGTATGAAGTTCCTCTGATAACTCGCACTAGAATAAGACACATAATACAAAGTTTCTCTGATATACAGCTCTTGCTAAAAATTAAATATTTCAGGTTTCATCTCTTTCAGAGTTGTGATTTCATTCTACATGTACATATTGGCGATTTCATCTGCAAATAATGACAGACTACATGTACAGTTGTACATATACTATAGACCTTATGCGTAGCAGCCATCTTAGAGGGCCTGGCATTTATTTTGCTGGGATATGCATGAGTGAACCCTTTATGCATTCACTGCTACTGAATAAAATTAATAAAAATGACCCCTAAGATGGCCTCTACACATAAAGCCCATTGCCTATAGACTCCTTGCATCTTACGTCATAGCCGAGGGTAGGCCTTTGGTTAAGTGTGTACTTTTACAGTCACTGAATTCAAATAACAAATAAAACAGGTCCTCAGCGAGGGTACACCGTGCAAGCGGTCATGTCAGTACTGTTGCTGACCAACAGACTCAAATAATTACCGATGTCTATGATCTCTGTGCACAAGTGCAGTACCCCCTAGACAGTTAATACAGAACAAGAGTTAGGGGAGACCAGTGGGAGAAACAACGCTTTGCTTGCCGTTTCCGACTCTCACGCGAAGGGATACAGGATTGTGCACATTCAAAACAAATTAGTAATGTGCACAGTTGGCGACAGATACTCCCGAGAAAATGTGCAAATTGGTGTCCCACTGTCCCTCACATTAGAGCTCTGGTGAGCTGGGACAACGTGCCAAACATGGCACCATTCAAACAATAATAAACAATAACATATTAATAAATAATGATTATCGATTTTTCTTTTTTACAAGGACAATTTGTTATGTTTTACTTGGCCTTTTGTAGCGGCATAGCCAGGGGTAGGGGATTGGGGCGCATTGCCCCCCCCCGAATAAAATTAATTAATATTAATAAATAATGATTATCGATTTTTCATTTTACAAGGACTATTTGTTATGTTTTACTTGGCCTTTTCTAGTGGCATAGCCAGGGGTAGGGGATTGGGGCGCATTCCCCCCCCCCCCCAAAAAAAAGTTTTGTCCCCCTTCCCCACTGGAAATGTGTTTGACCTATAAGCGACCATGGATGTGAAATTTGCAAGGTGTGTTTCCAAAAGTTGAAAGTCATCTGTTGAAATTATATATGTTTGACATATCTACACTGTATGCTTCCAAATGATACAAGAGGCTTACAAAAATATACGTTTCAGCTGGGTAGTCTATGACTCCATACAATGAAAAGTTTCAGGAAAATGTAAAAGGGAAATGTACAACATTTGCAAACATCAAAAAAAAATCATGTAAAATCATGGCACCTAATGTGCTGTCATTTTTTAAGAAAAGTGACATTTTTGTATCGGTTTCTTTTTGTATGAAGCTGGTCAGCCAACCAGCGCTGGAAAAAAAAAATGACCTTTTCCCCCAATACTGCCCGCAATTTACCATATTCAGTTTGTTTGCAACCAACCAATTACAGCAAGTCTATGAATGGGTACAAGCCAGGTAGACTGGTTCCCTGACGTAACAATTCCCTGACGTCTATAAATTGTTCTGTTTCATCTTAAGGGAGGTCAGGGAACCCAACTTCAAGAACATGATTGTTTTTTCTTAGTTTTTCCAGCATCTACAAACACAAAACTTCAAAAAAGTCTGTGTAACAATATTTGCTATAAAATACCGGTACTAACCCCCAGATCCATCAATTTCTGAAAATTACAGCAAAAGCATATGTTGTATATTCCCTTAGTGCATTTACATGACAGAGTTATAACATGAATAAAACCTGCATTATCTTCAATATCAACACATTATCAATATACAAAAACAGTTCAAGTCTATATTTATATACAGAAAATCGTACATCGTAGAATTCATACACGCAGAGACCCTACAGCAGTGAAGAGAGTGCCAAAGCTGACACAGACATTACATTGTCAGCAAAAGCTCTCAAAGGCATCAGGAAAAAACATAAACTACTCATGTATTTTATAAACGTGCACTGTACAAAATAGAACCCAAAAGGGTTTCCACTATTTATACAATTTAAAGACACAATACGATAGCTTGTGAACTACGCTTTTATAGATTTGTTGTTGAAAGCATGTTTATTTGTAGTGCTGGGGAGACAGGGTCCTTAAAAAACTTTACACAACAAATCCTGAAGTGCCTCTTAACTATCTAGAGTTAAGACCCAGAATTACATTTAATTGTTAAAATCTGCTAGACAGTACTAAATCGGGTACTGAAGTAAACTCTGACAATTGTCAGCTTGGTTTTTATTCCATCTAAGTCTATATGACAGTCAAGCATGCACCTGACACAGATACACATGTAGTCTGGTGCCTTTCATATTAGAGCCATTAACTCAATTATGATCATTGTCAAGACTTGTAGGAACAGGCCCAAGATGGCAGTCGTCATGCGTAAATTAGTCTACCCCACTTGTTTGCGACACTTCTTGTGCACAACGGCAACAACGACGACGACAACGACTGTAAAAATGATGAAACCGATGAAAAGGCCCGCCAGTTGACCCCCGGTCCAGTACCAATAAATGCTGGGATCTGACAAAGTAAGGAAAGAGGGGAAAAACAATGGAATTATTTGTGTACACGTACATGTATATGGTGACAAAATGGTGAAGGTTAAAGGGAATATACAACATTTGCTTTTGCTGTAATTTTCAGAAATAAATGGATTTGGAGGAATAGTATGTTAAAGCAAATTATTGCCACACTGGCTTGTTTCACGTTTTGGGTTCGTAGATGCTGGAAAAACCGAGAAAACCAATCATGTTCTTGTTGTCTGGTTCCCTGACCCACTTAAGATGAACGAAACAATTTATAGACGTTGGAGAATTATAAGGTTAGAGAATCAGTCTAGCTGGTTTGGTACCCCTTCACAGGTGTGTAATCAATTGCCAAATAAATGCGGAATAACTAAATATGAACTATTTTGAGCAGTTTTTGAAAAAAAGCTAGTTTTCTCCGACGCTGGTCGGCCGGCCAGCGTTGGAAATTGATACAAAAATACCACTTTACTTAAAGATGTCAGCACACCAGGAGTCAAGATTGTATGGAATGCTTTAGACTGTCATTCCCTAACACTCCAGTAAAGAATTTTGTAGTAATGTAATCATTCTGGTTTTTTTATGTTTGCAAATGTTGTATCTTCCCTTTTAAGTGGAGATATCTAGTCTAATCTGACTGTCCCATGTGGGTACATGTAAATTCAATGTACATGTACACTGTTATAAAATATTGAGTGGCTCAGAGTGAAATGGGAGGAATATTAGCACAAGGTAACATTGGGACTTTTCTATTTCACGAGGCCAAGCCAAGTGAAACGGAAAAGTCCAGATTTTACCAAGCAATAATGTTCCTCCCATTCAACAGTTTAAAGCCACTCAATATTTGTTTTATATAACTGACACATAGATCCTTGTCTTTTGATTTACAGTTAAAATGCACATCTATTTCAATACGAAATTCGTGGGAAATTTATTTCTCTCTTCTAAACCACCCCTTCACGAAATGTTTGAACCCAACTCTGTAGGCCTAGCTACTGGCTCAACGCGCACACCAGCACGCATTTGCTCACAAATATCGCGCCATGGAACAAGGATGATCCTAACTGTTGAATAGTAAAACCCATTCCCCATGGGAGAATGGGACTTTTTGGGCCCCGGAGTGAATGGGAGCAATTATGAATGTCACCTGATGTGAGTTCCACCAATCATATGACAAGGATCTGTATGTCAGGATATAATTTAAATCATCCCATGCTTGCTCACAGGTCACTAGGGCTGTTGAACAATTAAGTTTTCAAGTAGTCAAACGTTGAATTCAATTGAATATTCGAAATGTGCACAGGAATTGCACATGCTGGTCAAACACTTAAAAATATTATCGAGTGTGTGCAGGAAACTATTTGCAGTTTCTTCACACGTAAAATGTTCAAGTTTAGGCCCCATTGCCCCATGTGAGCCTACAAGCACAAAGTTTTGCAATAGCGAAGGGACAATACGAGAAAAATACCTGCACAGCATATTCCTTTGGTGCAATAGAACCTAGATACTTACGGCATAAGTTGTATTCTTCATCTGCTCCATTAGGGCAGTCTGTCGTGCCATCACAGAATTGCTCTGCTGTCATGCAAGTTCGGGTCATTGGACAGTACGAATCGAAGTGTGGCTCATTTGCAAAATAGTAGTAATCATTATAGCCATCACAAGCATCTGCAATTTAACAAAGATAATGGATGGTAGGATTTCTTAGGATAGTTTGTGGTCCTACATGCAGGGGAGAGTGGGGAAAAGGGAACTTCGGGTGAAAGGGAATCCCCTTGATGTCTCAACTACAGCGCACTGTTGTGCTGTGTAAAGAGTAGATGGCGTCAATGCCGCCATTGACTGGACTGCGTTTTGCTTCAACATTGAAAATACTCCCCCCGTTAAAGTTGTTTGACCCAAGTCATCTCAGGTTACAAATGGTATTAACTCGAATGCTTATGGATCTTTGACAGACTACAGTAGAAAGAGATGTCCTTTTTGATACTCCCATGATGAGACTCCGGTATTATTGTTATTAATTTTATTTTTTTTAAATTATTTAATTTTTTTTTTTTTTTTTACCACAACGATAGTCAGGACGGGAAACTGCCCAACACTATCCATATATCGTGCGGTATAAGCGTGCATGGTGCACTGTGTGTGGTGGGCGATGAACCTCATGCTGCAGCAGGAAATTTCAGGGAACATGCGCTGTAAGTACGAGCGGTACAACCTCAAAATAAATTCATGAACACGGAAAAAAACATTCACAGACAAGATAGATCAAGTTCAGGGAATTAACTTGCAGAAATCTTCTTTCTCCATCGATGTTTACTTGGTATTTTACGATGTCAATCCGACCTGCAATCGCAGTACATTCTGCAGTGTTACACTGTTGGTCAGCCATATGCCATGTTTGTATAGACTGGTTGCCACATTTTCATCATACCTTCTTTGGTGCGTTACGCACATGTTTTCATGGCCGCGATAGCAAATGGCAAAGGGAACTCTTTACAGAATTTGCAATGCTGCTTATTGTTCAAATAGAAAATACATGAAATATGTAAAACAGGATGGTATTACTATCAAAGTACTCATACAATGCATGTCACTTATGATATGACTACTGAAAGTCCAAGTTGGAAAATCCATCATACACATGTACATGCAGCTACAGCTGAATGCAAGAGAACTGCAAGTGCTAAATTGGGCCATAAAGCATGTATCTAAAGGTATGATGAGTTTGGTGAAATCAACTTCTACCTTGCATATTAGCAAATAGCACCACAAACATGCACCAGTATATGAGTATCGTGTTCATATTGGAGTGTTTTTTGTTTTTACCAACCCAATGGTTAAAATCTGAATGGGTAAAATCTGACCACTTTCCTCAAGTTGACTTTTGACTCATGCGCAGCGTGAATCAGCCTGTGTAATGTGAACGGCACAATGTGCCCTGACAGCTTTCTCCTGCCATTTTAAAGACTGTGCAGCGATGATTGTCAGTGTTCTCCAACTTTGAAAATTAAAGGTCAGTGCGCCGTCAAATAGGTGGGGGGGGGGGGGCCCTATAATTATGTTAGGGGCGCAATTTTCAGTCATTCATTTCTTTATGCTAGGGGGCGCTATTTGCAGATGAACATGTAATTTATGTACGGAAAACAGCTTTTAGGCCATTTCTAACACAGTAACACTAACAGTTAAGTACCGTACAAAACTGGCTCGGCATCATCTTTTTAACACATCAGTGACCAGAGACTCTGATGCAGTTTGGCCTTGAGACTTTTGATCTGATGGATTGCTACAGTGGGCAGGCTAGTCAGTTTGACAAGTGTTGCATGTTATTACTTTTGGCAGAGTTTCTGGCCAAAATATACCCTGGAGGGTAAGGGTAGTCCCACTTGTTTGTCTTTTTTATTTATTTTTTCCTTTGTTTTTAATCATGGTGGGTAACTTTTGAAGCTTGGCAGGTGCCTCAGAAAGCATGGCGGGGCACCAGGTTATATTTACAGGTTGGAGAACACTGGATTGTTTAAGTGTAATTTACCACAAAGATGTCCAGTGTGGACAGAGCTAATTAAGTAGAGATGGTAAAGTGCATGAACCTGTATCTCCAAAGTTCCTAAAAACAACCTCCAACTTACCACAGTACTTATTTGCTGATCCGTCATCACATTCGCTATAGCTATTCCCACGACATCGCTCATACTGAGAGAAGCATCCACTCTTATCCTGGCATTCCAGCTGATAAGATTCCCCATTGGAGGAACTACCAGGACACTTGTATACTGGAAATTAAATAAAATAATAATAAAAAACTTGTGAAAAAAAAGTCAAGGACATCCTATATCAAGCATGCATGTTGTTGGCCGAGTTTGTTATTATAAATTTGACTGGTCCTTATGAGCATTTACATGTGAGTCGACTTGAAATCAAATCGGTAATTGGCAGGGTTTTATTTGCCCGTTACGCACCATGTTGGCGTAGACCGCTACCGCATACCACACCGTCTAACGGAACTGGTATTTGTTAAAGGAGAGAAAAGGGTACACTGATCTTGAGTTACATGTAGATACATGTATCCCCACTCTAAAGCCGGCCTCAGGTCGACCCACGATTTGCTTGCGTCACGACAGAACCATTGGCATCAAGCAGAAAAATAATGCTCAGGTCACAAAACTGAGAAATCATGTGATTGTCGTGGAACACCTCACAGAAGCTGAAACTTTTCTACTTTTGCGACTGTTGATTTTTTTTAGTGCCGACCGGTGCCAATCTGTGCCGTGCTGCAGTTACATGTACATGTAAACATGCACAATACACTTCATGCCCAATTTCCAGATACCGCCTCCTGTTAATTTTACTATGAGAAAAATGTTCAGTGTTTTCATAAGAATAAATAAAGCCTGAATTACGGTTAGAGTAATGGACTCATCAACAAAACAGTTCACTTCTCACTTGAGAAAGTTGAGAAAAAAGTCCAAAAGACAAGGGCATCATTCTTGTCCATGATTCAACCAAACTTCACTAACATACGTGGGAAAAATTGGGCATTATCGTCTTTTTCTTCCAACAACTGCCAGTGAAATGTATAAAAAATACCCTCGTTGCCATCCTCAAGGTAATCCTCGTGATTTTTAAAGCGTTACGTTTTTGTACAACTAAATGTGAAACCTCCAAAAATTGCACATGTTGGATTTTATCCATTGGATCGTTTATGTGGCT
Source organism: Patiria miniata (assembly GCF_015706575.1). NCBI lineage: Eukaryota > Metazoa > Echinodermata > Asteroidea > Valvatida > Asterinidae > Patiria > Patiria miniata. The sequence goes on from NW_024037050.1 coordinate 459,519, forward strand.
ACCCACGTACGCACCCAGCCGGCCATGTGCTAGAGCGGGTGGCGCGGTGTCATCATGTGCTGTGCACGCACGCACACGTTCTGGAATTTGTATTCTTGTGGAGACATTTCTTTGTTCTCGTGTAGTAAAGTTTTCGAGTTTGACATTGAAGTTTCAAAATGCTCTTATTTTATAACCAGAATTAATTCCCTGGGCTGAAATTTGGACTAAATATCCCTTTTCTAAAACTCTTCCATTTGCGACAAATCAACCTACCTTGGAAATTCCTAGTTTTTGAGTAAAATCCATATATCTATTTTGTGAAATTCTTGTGGAGACGTATTCATCTATAGAAATGTTTTTGTGGAGACGTATACAATCTTTTGTTCCCTATTGTGTGCATGTCTCCGTAAGGTAGTAAATTCCAGCACACCACACACTGTATTACCGTGTGACATGGTGATTTTTCCATGTAACAGGTCAATGTTTAACCTTTTATCCAGCAGGAAAAGGATTCCAATCAGTGTTGGCCAAGGTGTTCTTACCATAGAAACACTAATTTACCACTGGTGAAAGAGATTAAAAACTACGCTCACGATACATTTTATGTGCCGTTTTCATCAACTTTGAAATAAAATCACATTTTGTGGAAAAATTGTTAAAAGATCAAATTTTGTGGGACAAATCATTGCAAAATAAAAATGTTTGCTGAAAAAATTGGTTTTCCCATTAAAATCAGACATGTTTCATCTCTGTTACCTAGTTAACCCCCTACATCACAAGTCATCACGCCAATGACAATTTGGCCGATTTCAGACTCAAAATTCACCATCTGCCATGAATATGAGGCTTTGTTTAGACTATCTGTACTGTGCACACAGCAGAGTCCGTACACGTACACAGCCGATTTTATTTGTACTGAATGTCTTCTGGACTTACTACAGCCTTCCTCGTCGCTTGCATTTGGGCAGTCAGGGATTCTGTCGCACTTCCAGTCCTTGGCGATGCATGGTCCTGATTCACCACAGGATAACATACGACTTGAGCAGGGCAATGCAGAGGCACCTGTTGGATACAGGGTACAGAAGGCCTTAGAATTAAAGTTCTGCCTTAAAAATACAGGTCAGCCCACACACTCTTTACTGGCAAAAAGCACACAGCATAAAGCTGGATGCAAAGGCAATCCAGTGTGTAACTACATGTAATCTCGGCCCAAGACGCAAGTGATCAATAGTGGATAGTGCATATCTAACGGCACGATTAGACCAGCATGCCTGCTCGTACTACCCTCTTGGGAATCCTGTACGCCGTTTAACTTTTGTTTTACTTTTCCTAGGCTACGGCGACATGGTTTGTAGTCAGTCGCGCGCAATAATTAACGTTTGTTGCAGAATGCCCAGCTTTAAAAAAAACAAGTTTATAACCTCCGCGCTAGGGTTGTACACATGTCACATACGTGCTACATGCGGTGAGCAAGCATTGCTAATATGGAACGCAGTGATACCCCTGAGCGCCATTTTGGGAAGCCGCCGTTTTGTTTGAATGTGTTAATATTTACACCAGCGGTCTAATTTTCTTAAACAGCGTTCATGCCATTGCTGCAAGATTCCCAAGACTTAGTGCGAAAAAGATTTTAAAAATGTTGTGGAAGGCCAGGCCGCTCCACAACAATGCAACCATCGCTATTGATCACTGACTTCAGTTCAGGGATCAATAGTAACCTGCATACTGATTAAAAATTGTCCGGGAGGGTGGTTGAGATGTTTAGGTCAATGCCTTGAAAATGAAGATCTTTAGCAAAATGAATAATATATGATGAAAATAAGTTCAAGCAGTGCTCACCGGAGCTATGTATTTACACAACATTTATAGTTGGTTAAATGACCTTAAAACTTTTTCTACCAAACATACCCTTCTCATCGCTATTGTCTGGGCAATTTTGATGACCATCCGACCTCATGTCTTTGCTAATGTTGTACCCATCATCACAATTGAAGGTTTCGATGGAAACACCTGTAAAATAGAAAGGGAGTATATAGCTGAATAAGTCAGTTGCACAATGCAGTTCTTTGAAGTGCAACAAACTAAACTCAAACGGTCATGCACTGTGTTTCTCTATGTTTTACTAATATATGTATAACACTTACCATTGACTAAGCAAAAAGTATACGAACATACATTGTACATGTGAGGACTGTTCTCATTTTGAGGACCATGAATCTGTTGTTCTCTCTCTGTCTCAAGCTGTCCCCAGCCATGTACATAGTACATACATATACATACACAATGAATATTAATGACGTATGTACACATAAAGCGCGCCAGGCCTGGGTTATGGCTGTACCCTATGCCTCAGCAGCTAGAATCAATGTGTTAGGCCTGAAGCACAGAATCTACTCCAGTGACCGGCCATAGAATAGTGCTGCAGCCGAACCGCCGAACCAAACTAAAAATAGTCGAACTTGGTCTTCTGAACCGAACCAAACCGAACGGAACGGAACCGAACTGAAATGGTCGGTTCGGAAGTCCGGCAAGTATTTGTTGATAGCACTTGGAATGTTAATGCTTGCAATCATTATGGCAATGAAAGGGCAATATTAAAGCGCACGGTTGAAAGGGACACTTAGGAGGGACAATAAGAGAGAGAATTTCATTAATCCAATTTCTTCACACGCACTGCCTCACAATTAAAAAAGTCCCAAAATTACCGGATATTTAAACGAATATGCAAATTGCTTTTTTTGCCAGTTTTGAATATTCAAAACGAAAAAAAAAAAAACCGCATGTGGCCACTTGACTGTGTTGTAATTTTAATTGTGAAGTTACATTTTTGTTGTCAGATGCCACTTTTTTGTTGACAGTAAACTTCTTGTCAACACCTATTTATTGGTCCCATTCTTTTAGCTGGGTTAAAGTCCCTGGACAGTTATACAGTACCGGTACTTACTTCAAAATACTTCAGTGACCCATAATATACATTGTCGCACGCAAATTTTCACCGGCGCGCTTTGTACGACAGTTTTGACCAGCGAGGAAGGCAGCTGCAGTTCGTGTGTGTGTGAAACTTGATCGGCAAGTTTCGAATATCCGGTCAAGTGCAGTGTTGAATAATCGACTGCTAAAATATTCCAAAATGTGTTTAAAAGTCTGAAAAATCTCACACACCTCACATGTGTGTGACTTGTGAGGAATTCTGATGGACTAGACTTCAACACTGCATGCAAATGGCTGAGCATAACCTGAAAAACTTTCATTCTTACCGCCTTCAAAGAATGGTGATACAACCAGACGAAACTCAGCCTTGTCAGTGTATGAGGACGAATCAAACTTGATCTTCAGGTACCGCTTGGTCGTGTTTACCTGAAACAATGTATTCCCACAATACCTTGCCAACTGCCTTCTCCTGTTGAATGAGGAATCTGAGCTTTCCTCGAAGTTGAGACAGGCTCCGGTGCCGTCTAAGCCCATCTTCTCTGCATCCACTAGGAGACGGCCATCATCAGCCGTATAGAATATGTAGTAACAGGTTCCTACAGAGTATTGGGAGCCAATCATCGAGTAGACCAGAGCACCCCTAGATGATGATATATACTCAGTTGATGTATAGGAGACTACACATGTTGAGCCAACCATGTCATAGCCATCTACAGGTGCAAAAACAACAGAAGAAAAAAATATATACAGAAAAAAAATGTATCAGTGGTACAAGCTTCAAGTGTATGTATATTCTCAATTAACTACCAAAGTTGGGACAGCTTTCCAAAAATAGTTGGGGAATTCTTAACAATAGCTGGGATACCTAACAATAGTTGTGATAATCCCAACTACACATACATGTAGGAAAATATGTACATGTAGTTGGGACGATATTGGGATAACGGTACATGTACAGCGTGTGTCAATAAAAACGCAGGATTAGAAACAAAAATATTAAGAATATAAACCACCCCTATTCATCATAATGTTAACCCTCTTTTCAAAGTACGTGTACCTTTCCTTCTCTTCACTATGCTTTTTATCCCATCTCATTTGGACAATCCTGTCTAGAGATAGAGTACATTGAAGAAGGGTTATAAATTCCAAGCTGGTCTGATTTGTGAAATCACACATACCTAATGAAAGGTTTGAATTCAGTACAGGTGAAAGTATTTGTGGATCACAAAGAAGGACATGTGTGGCAGGATTAGGCTTACATTTATCCTTTAGTCCACAATCAATGTTATTAGTCAATAATTCATGATGCTTTGAAACAATGATAGTCCAGTTATTAAATTTAAGTGATACTTACATCATCAGTTGTTTCAAAGAAAGTTTTGTTCTGGTTTAATTGTCTTCAATGCATACCTGCATTGTACATAACTGGTCGTTGTGTTAAGGTCATTGAATCAGACCAACCCGCTTCAGAAGGGCTTCACAAAACTTGTCATAACTTTTGAACCAAAAGTCCAAATTCCACCAAAAGAAATCTTGTCAAAGATGAAATTATGGACAATCAAATCCTTATCAAATTAGGCACACCAGTAGCATAATTTTCTCAGAAAAAAAAATCGCTTTGAATCCTGCGTTTTTATTGACACACGCTGTATTTGAGCAGCTACATGTATTTATTCATAGGTCATGTTGCTTTTACTAATAATAGGACAAAAATCCTTCTAAAATTTGGTTATGCATCATGAGCCGTTTTTTTGGAAGGCCGTTCTCAGTGATTTGTTTTTATGAACGAGCTCATGATTCATTTTACGGCACAGCCCGGAAAAAGTGGCGCATGCTCATAAACCTTATGTCACACTGTGAGCCTCAGGAACAGCGGTGGTTCGGCCACTGGTTGAAAATCGAGAATAAAAAAAAATCTGCTAGACCATGTGCTTGAGTCAGAGGCATGATCTAGCAGATTTTTTGATTCCTGATTTTTCAATTTTTATCTGGTCACCCTGACTGGCACAGTCGCATGCACACAAGCACACAACACAGCCAGAACAGCAGCACTGGACGGATCTTCCTGAGAAGCCACAGAAATAAGGCGAAAAACAAAACGAAACATGTTTAGCGTCCCCATCCGCTTCCTTTTTGGAGGCCGGCTCCCTTTTTGTTTGTTTGTTTTTTAACCAAAAAATTGATAAATTTTCAACAGTGACATCATTTTGGCCTTTTTATCTGTTGCATCTAGCCCATTTAAAGCTGTAATGTCATTTTCCAAGCCCATGGCGGCCATTAAAAACAACACCAATTTGTGGACATCTTGAAAAATAGGATAGCCATTTCAGAGGGAGGAAAAAAAGGGCATCCTAGCTGCTTCCTTTTTGCAAAAAGGCAGGACGCTAAACATATTTTTTTTTTCGCCTAATCAATATTTTTCATATTTTAGTCACTTTACTTTGGTTAAAGTCGATCTTTTGCTTGGTGAATGGCTGCTTCGTGTTTTGAGGTACATGTATGTTTTATCGCCGTTTTATTTTAGAAGTACTTGGCCGACTTCTTGCAGTTAGTGACAATACAATACAATGAATACACCTTTCTGAAATTCTTGGGATTGGATGACCAAACCAACCATGCAATTTGTGCACAAATCTACATGCATGGGGGTATAAGAACCAGTCAAGCTTTAATTAGGCCTAACCCTAAAGATCCCAATCCAGCAAAGCACTGTCAAAATCAGAATTTTCAATAATCCATTGATCAGAAATCCAACATCGAGAATATTCGATATGTTGATTATCCCATGTAATTGGATGTAATGTAAGACCATAAAGATGACACTTTGATTAAAAAAAAAAATCTTAAGTTCCAATTATCCACGGTAGGCCTATTCTCTAGATGATAGCTAAATTATGTTAAAACAAATCTCAGCACGGATAGTTTGCCCAGAACATGCAGAATGGGCGTTTCCTTTTGAGGTTCTACATTGGGGGAGACTGCAAATTCCAGCGAACGTAGCTACAGCACAAAGCGACGCTGCTTGACATTTCGCGATGTATTTATTTTAAGCACAAGCTGCCGCTGACTTTTATATTAATATACAACAAACGTTAAACAAAAAGTAAAAACACAACAACAAAAATGTCGATATAAAATGATTAAAACAATTGTTATCGGCGATATCGATATCAAACTAATATCGAGTAATCAAGTTAAAAAAATATCGATTATTACAATCCAGCCAAACTCCAACACAAGCATCACAAGCATTCTGTGGAGTCCAACTGATTAAGTGATTATCATTATTGCACCTGTAGTTAAATGGTATGGGTGTTGGGATTTGCAAACATTTGATAGGCGCATTACATGTACATGTAACTGCATGCATGGAGTTGTTTCCTACCTCCATGGTAATGGTACTCGGCCTCATACCTGTCATAGGTTGTGCACAAGCTGCCATGTTTGCTGCCATCTGGATCTGTATCTGTATGGCTACGTTGCAGAAACCTATTCAGGCATTAACGCAACGGCGTATAAATATGGTACTCAAGGCGCTGGGAGTTACAGGTAATGTATGTTTATTATTAGAGACAGGTGAATGAAGTACATGTACATGAGAGATATGAGACCCATTGTGTAGCACCATTACATGTACATTGTATGTAGCACCTTAGGGTTTACAAGCTGCTGCAGCCAGAAACACCAGGGCGAACCCCTTCTCTTAGCGATAACTGTTACTGGGTTCTTTAACGTGACAACACACTGCTTAACGTCGCATCCGAAGGACGAAGCAATAATGGTAAAGTGCCTTGCTCAAGAGCACAAGCACCACATTTCCACAGTCAGGATTCCAACCCATGTACGTTGTACCATGGCACACGAGTCGAACACCGAAACCGTTTGACCACAGCACCTCACCATCCATCAACATTAACATAATCAAGAAAGACAAGATGCAGAGCGAAGGATCACACCGACTGATTTTGCGTATCAAATGTCCCCCCTCCCTCTCCACTCTGCCCCAGGTCCAATGTCGGGATTTGGTCATGTTATTCATGCCCAAGGGTGGATATTTTAATCACTCAAATTACATTGTATAAATTGTTACCACCTGGTTACCATTGGCGTACATGTACTATAGGAATACTTGTAGAATTAGAAGGCACCTTTCCGTTAGAAGAAAGGTGCCTTCTTATTCCACAAGTACATGTACTACATGATGGAAAGGCAGTAGTGTGCCCCATGTACATGACGTATCCAGGGAGGGCTAGGGAGTAGGGGTGGTAGGCGCATATCAAAAACATGAAAAAGCTGTATCCTCGATGCTCCTATTTTAGCGCAGATAGGCCTAAGGCTTTGCAACCAAGTAGCTTAAAAATAGCACAGCAACCACTCTTTTCCTTAACAAAACTTGTGCCTATATTGTTGGCTTGCGATCATCCACCATAGCGACATCTCTTTATTTGTTGCAACAACCACAGAATTCCAAAGTGTGCAGTTTTGGCGTTGTAGAAAAAAATCCTGCCTAATTCTAATTCTACGCAGGGGATGCCTTATTAAAAATCTGTGCTGTCCGGGCCATGTCAATCAATATTTTCTCTTTTTTTAATGAGTTAGACTCCTTGGTTTTAGAGAAAATTCATTTTCAATAATTTTCTTTCTTTTTCCTTTCTTTTTTCAATGCCAATACACTTTTCATAATTTCAAGATTAATTTACATCTATGGCCTATTTACAAAAATACATTTTTTACGTATTGACCTATTTAATGTAGACCTGTCCCACTTTTATATTGTTATTTTAATCATCCAAATCAGAGACAACTGTCAAGATGTCAGATTTTAATAATTATGACAAACAAATCAAACATATAGGCCTAATGGGACGTGTCTTTTTGGTTGCACCGTAAGTTTTACACCTCTGTAGAAATTGCAACGTATTATCTATGACATATTAAAGCTATAGTCCATCATTTGCAGCTATCCGAAAAATAGCTGGCGTATTATTGTTGAAAAACATACTCGGTTGAAAGATAGTAAGGGGACTAAACTCCCTGTGAAATTATTCTTTCTGGCAAGCTGTCATTTTGAAGTAATTAACGAAAGAAGGCCTTTCCAATGGTGCTTCTTAAGACGCACTGTAGGAAAATTTAAATTAGTAGTTCGTTTTGTTATTCGGTGAAGCGCGCGCAAGCATTGGCACGACGCACATGCACCCCCGGTTGCTATAATTCGTCAGATCAGTGCGCGACATCGCGTAGCTGCATTTGGCTCAGCGAAAACGTGTCTCGGACGCTGAATTTAGGCACAATTCAAAACATGATTCAGCAACTTTTGATTTGAAATGGAGATCCTAGAATGCTGTCTCAGAATATACAGCTGAAGCTAAGCTGAAACTTTATCAGGTTAGTTGTTCAGTACCCTTCTTTAGATTTTGAGCACTTTTGTTGCTTCAAACGAATAAAATGCACAAATTACAAATGATGGACTATAACTTTAAGTACTGGCGACAGTGGGAGACCAATAAAGCAATATTGAAAGTAATATTTTCAACTTCGGCAGGCCCAGAAGCATCTGCCTGCATTTGTGGTTAGTACTTCTAGAATTAATTAGAAGGTACTCCCTTAGCCTTCTAGCATGGTGATTTTTCGGGGGACAGTATGCTATGGCCTTTGGAAATGCACTTTGATAGACGAAATACCTTTGTCTTGAATTCCAATTTCTGAAACACAAATCCACCCAAAAAGTCAGATCGGAAACACAAGGCTGGTGAGTAAAAACTAAAATTTTCCACCTAAAAGATTGTCCCATGATCCAAATGTCAATGGTTCTAAAACAATTCAGAGTTATGGATCAACCTTGTCAATGTTTTGGGTGGATTTGTGTTTCAGAAATTGGAATTCCAGATGAAGGTATTTCGTCTATCAAAGTGCATTTCTAAAAGCCATAGCGTACTGACCCCCGAAAAATCACCATGCTAGAACAGAGTGCCTTCTAATTGTAGAAGTATTTGTAGTTAGTTTTGAAAACAGGATAACTCGTACGCGAACCAACTCGTATGCGGATTGGTCTACTCGTACGCGAGACAACTCGTAAATGAACCAACTCATACGCGAGACAACTCGTGCGCAGGCCAACTCATATGCCGGCCAACTCAAATGCGGGTCAAAATTAGCCAATTTAAAGAAATTGAAAGATGTACCATTGCCAGATTGGACAGAGTCAAGAATTGTCGACCATATAATTTTATCAAGACCCAAATTTTTTTTTTTATTTTTACCCACGGACAGCTCGATGTTCAATATCAGTTTTTAAAACTCTGTATCTGAAATTGTGTTCTTTTCATGGAAAAAAAAACAGTTCTGAACTCCCCATGCCTTTTACGTTACGGATTTTCAGCGTGGGTCACATGTGCCCATTTGCCATGTTATTTGCGCAATCACGATTTCGAGCAAGATGGCGTTATCCCTTCAAAACGGCTATGTCACTGTTTGTTGAAGCCTTTTCAACACACAAACAAACGTATTAGTACATGTAGTAATAATTAAGTGGCTTAATCTACTACATTGTACTACTAGTGTGATAATATCGGTTGTAACTTGTAAGCAGGCGCGGTTCTAAAGCCAATATTTGGGGGGGGGGGGGCTAGCACTAGCAGGGTGGGTCAAGACATTTTTTCAGGTAGGCGTGCTGAAATGTAGACCGGTTATTTTATCCAGACATATGGATATGTACGGTACATACAAAACACGTAGGTGAAGCAGGGGCCGGGATACGACCGTAACCTGTGTCAAAAAACAAACTCCCCATATGTACTGTGATGTAGATTGGGGGACAGTCGTAGGTGCATCCCCCGATCTACTGGTACATGCGGAGTTTGTTTTTTGACACAGGTTACGGTCATGTCCTGGCCCCTGCTTCACGTAAGTGTTTTGTCATGTTAATGTATGTACATGGTGTACATCTGTACTACCATAGACAATGCGTTATCACAGAGATAACGTTATTGAATGATCGCTGTATGAATGATGTCTGTGCTATAGTGCCTTGTTGAATTTCACGGATTTGCAACCCAAAAAATAATTGTGAGTATCATCATGATCATTGACGCCCCATTACTTCGTCTGTGACATGTGGAGATGCCAGTAGGTGCTTTCAAAGGTATTTTTCGTGTTTTTTGTGGTGAAGTTTGAAATTGTAACATTGACAATACTTCCTTATTGTAGTGGGACGCTAGCATGGCTACTACTAGTACTAGTACGACAGACCAACATCCCAAATGACAAAAAAGGAGTTCTTAGCGCCCCAGTTAGTGGGAGTAGTAGTACTACTACTACTTACCTAGACCCGTGAACAAGCCACGCTTCAGTCTATAGTAAAAACACTCTATTGTGATCCGCAGTTACTAAGATGGAGTGACCGTTCTAGCCGAATTTCGGCTACATTTGACAGAATATTTGCATACAAAAATCAGTTGCACAGAAAATCAGCAGAATATTTTTTTGGCAGAATTATGAAGATGATTGATGGAAAATGAAAAAGATTAGAGGAATAGCCTATGGCACATTTGGTTTGAAAAACCTAGCTGGAGTTACCCAGCCCTAAATTTTATCATTGGGTTGTCATGGTTGTCATGACAACCCAATGATAAAATTTAGGGCTGGGTAACTAAATTTTATCATTGGGTTGTCATGGTTGTCATGACAACCCAATGATAAAATTTAGGGCTGGGTAACTCCAGCTAGAAAAACCTTCATTTTTTGAAAATCCCTGAAAACAAACCCTTGCACAATCATGACAATGGAACAGCAATATAAACTGGGTGATTTGGCAGACTTTCGAAGTAGATTTAGCAGAATTTCATATGGTATTACGGTCATCCTGCCATGTAAGATGGATAGTCGGGTACCCACTGGTGATACTTTCACCGTTTTGCGCATGCGGAACACGGGGTACCAGAGTGTCATGCCTGTCTTTGATTTTCTGATCATTTTGAAAACATTCGTTGTGACAAAGTTGTGCCTCAATTTACACAAATTTCTTGGCAATGCCAGATCCAACACTCGCGGAAATTCACAGGAAACCCAACAAGTAAGTGATTAATGATTCACCTATGGGCAAAATTATACATGGTTTGGTTATATGTCATGTATGTAGCGGATCAAAAGATAAGTAGCTTTCGCTTGAATTTACCCGAGGGAAGCGCGTGGCGTTGTATACAACGCCACGTTCACGGGTCTACTACTACTACTCCTAGAACGAATGTCAGACAAGTCGACCGTTGAGACAACTCGACCGTTGAGACAAGTCGACCGTTGAGACAACTCGACTCGGGACAACTCGACTTAATGGAAATGTATACACGTGGAGCGGAAAAAGTTGCATATAAATCTGTGGCAGGACTAGCTGGAGTTACCCAGCCCTGAGTTTTATCATTGGGTTGTCATCTAGGGCTGGAGCGAATTTTTCTCGTAACTTGTAGTATTTGCAAAAATTTTTGGAAAATGTTCAATTTTGTCCCCGTTACACACTAATTGCAACTGCAACTCACCCCAAACTTGCCTGGAATAACCATTACACAGGTCCTTGAAGTAAAAAACGATCCACGATGAAGATTCAGCCTACAATTGCAGTGAAAACAGGAGGAATAACCGCTAACTTGACAACCTTGCTGGATTGGCCAGGACCGCAATTGGTTTGTGCACAAACAAAATTGTGTACAATGAATGGCGGTCGATTAACAGGCACAGAGAGCGATCGCTGTCAACTACTCGGTTTTGCCGGCTGCGCTGGCTGTTGGCGCATGACGTCACGCGGAAGCGTAACACCCGATGACTGTTTCATGCACTATTGGTTGCGGTTCCAGTACCAAAGCTGTGATGCGAGTGGTAAACCTTATATTAGTGCATGACTGTTTCATGTACTGATATGTGCCCCGCACCAAAAACCCACAGTCAGACGGCGCGGGGCACATATGACTACATAAAACAGCTATTGAGTAAGCGCGACTTGTTTTTCTTCAATAGTGACGTCACACACGCGCGCAATGAATTATGCATCAGTCATGTCAGTGAAATAGACTGTGCAACTCGGCAGACACATTTAATTGTGAGCGGTAAGTTCAGACTATTTTGTTCTTTTTTCAAAATTACCGGTTGTTTGAAACAATTTGAGGGGTCATATGGAATGTCATGAATGTGTGGATCTATCCAGGGTTACTGTCTTCCTCATTTGTATTTTCTTTATCAGTTTTTTGGGCCTTGTCCTCGCGAGGGCATGCACAAAATGCATACCGTCATGACGACCGTGCATGGTGCTACCAAAGTATGGCAAATCGGTGGAGCGTTTGTATGGAGGGGTACCCGTAATTCAACGCTCAGTAGAGCTAGCCTAGGGCCTATATGAGGCTCCACGTAGTGGAGTACTGTACGTGGAGCCTCATAGTTCTAGGAGTAGTCTACTACTATGCTACTACTTACCATACAATGAATCAGGCCAATGATCGATGGCAACAGATGTACCAACAATCACCGCCGTTAACATTATCCAATATATTGGCATATTGATGTCTTGATGGGCCATTGTCATTATCATCTTCAAGTATACAGTCTGCAGATCACAAATTGCTCGTGCGTAGATTGTTGTTGCGAACTTCATGTGCAATGAATTCCGCATGTAAAATTATACACAGGATGACCGTAAGGTCATGGCCAAATTCTGCTAAATGCAATTTAAAAATCTGTCAGATTCATAAAAAAATCTGTCAAATTCCCCAGAATTACTCGAAATACACTATAAACACTTAAATAACATGTAGATGTTGTAGTATTGCCTCAATTAAGGTTCAAATTACTTTATAAACAATGTACAGTAATATAAAGATGTTATGAAATTGCATAAATTTCAGGCAAAACGCGGTTGCGTCACGACAAAGTCCGGTTCCCAGTGAACCTCAGCACCTAGACCAGCCAACCTTTCCCATTATGCAAGGGTTTGTTTGAGAAGATTGAAGCTTTAAATGTACCTTTTTTTCAAATTTGTTATATGTTTTTTCTGTAAAATATCCATGTTTGCAGAATTCTGCCAGAAATCTGCTGTCAAACTCATTTTTTAAACAAAAAATCTGTCAAAGTTAGCCGAAAATCGGCTAAAACGGTAACCCTGATTATACGACTCGGCTGATGAGGGCGCTGTGAGCTTGGCCGGCAACTAAACTTGTATAAGTCCTTGTTAACAAAAACCCCGGCCCAAGGTTTAGGGTTCATTTCATTTCATTGATTATTTATTTCAAAGGTCAAATTTACAATGGTAAAATATGAATAATAATAAAAAATATTACAGACAGTATAGACATAAAAAAAGACGTGATAAGTTTAAAAAAAAAAAACATTAAACCAAAAATTAAAAAAACTGAAAAAAGGACTAAAACCCCTGCGGGATTGCTAAAAAATGAACTAAATCATTGTCAAGTAGTTCCCCCATAGCATGACTACAAACCCTTTTTTGCAAAAACACAAACATAATAACAGTGTTACACTATAACACATAATCCCATGGGCAAAACTTGGAAAAAAACCTTTAAAATTGCACAAATTCCTGGATTTAAATTTTTTTTGCACCATATTCGCTCTTTGGACATGCAGAGCCTCAATCTGGCAACTTTACACAATAAAAATAGCCGGTTCAGTGATCTGAACTCCGACACGGGAATCACTGAACCGGCTATATTTATTGTGTAGCGTTGCCAGATCGAGGCTGTGCATGCCTATGGCGGAAATGTAAAAAGAGCGAATTAACAGAAAAAGTAAGGAAAACACCCCCTAGATAACTTAAGATCTAAAAAAAAAAGACCTTGGAACGGTACGGGCAGACAAAAAATCAAACGACCGACAAACAGACCCCCACCCGACAAATGTAAGACGTGCAACTTGACCAAAAAAACCAAGACTCCAAAGAGACAATCCAACACAAATGACCCCACAGACAGAAAAACACTACCTCCGAAAAGAAACAGGGTTCTACGAAAGCCCATTAGCGCCACTGCAAGTATATATGTTACAGATTGTGTAATTCGTTATTACGGATTATTAATTCGTTATTACGGATTATTAATTCGTTATTACGGATTATTTAATTCGTTATTACGGATTACTAATTCGTTATAACGGATTATTTAATTCGTTATTACGGATTATTAATTCGTTATTACGAATTAGGTCTGATGTTCTCACACGTGGAGAGCACGTGACCAGGGGCCTGTGTATAAAGGGCCGCTAGGCGGCGCTATCTTTGCATACAACGTTTGCACTCCTGTGCCATACTTGCCGAGTATGACTCAGAACGTATGAGTAATTCGTAATAGCGAATTAATCATCCGTAATAACGAATTAAATAATCCGTTATAACGAATTAGTAATCCGTTATAACGAATTAGTAATCCGTTATAACGAATTAGTAATCCGTAATAACGAATTAATAATCCGTAATAACGAATTAAATAATCCGTAACATATATACTTGCAGTGGCGCTAATGGGCTTTCGTAGGGTTCACCCATGAGTTATACAAATGTATTTATAAAACTCTATGGGCTCACCAAATCTTTACAAATTTGGGTGTGTGTTTGTACAGTGACCTGCGAAACACGACGACGTTAAAAATGCCGGAGCGGGATTTTGAAGGAGCAAAACAAAGATGGCGAAATGAAGAGACTAATAAAGGAATAAACAAACGAACGATTAATAAATAAAAGGGGGATAAAATACAGTGAAAATAGTAATGAAGAGTTTTGACAATGCTTCATGCAATACTATGACTATGGTCCGTATATCTGAATCCTGTATAATTATACAATGTACACACAGGGTGTCTAAACATTGTGCATGAAGAAGTCGCTGATTTGCTCAAAAGGTGGTCATACTAGATAATCAAATTTAATATTATTTTAAAACCTATGGTCTCATAATTGGTTAAAATATCAACGAAACCCATCAATGCAAACCAGAGATATCGTTGATTTTGTAAGGCTATGCTATTTTCCTCCTGCACAACTAGAATCCTAAGTTGCTTAACTAGGCAAATACATTTCAGCTGTCAAAAAAAGATTGCATAATTATGTTCATTGTCCTTTCAAAATCTTGTCAAAGACCAACTTGTTAGCCATTCCAAGGGTGTATTAGATTTGATTATATGTACCCAAAATGTTATCTGTGAACATCCTTATTCAAATGTAACATAAAAGGCCGTGCAACATTTCAATTACGGATTATTAATTCGTTATTACGAATTACTCATGAGTGCAAACGTTGTATGCAAAGATAGCGCCGCCTAGCGGCGCTATATACACAGGCCCCTGGTCACGTGCTCTCCACGTGTGAGAACATCAGACCTAATTCGTAATAACGAATTAATAATCCGTAATAACGAATTAAATAATCCGTAATAACGAATTAATAATCCGTAATAACGAATTAATAATCTGTAATAACGAATTAATAATCCGTAATAACGAATTAAATAATCCGTTATAACGAATTAGTAATCCGTAATAACGAATTAAATAATCCGTAATAACGAATTAATAATCCGTTATAACGAATTAATAATCCGTAATAACGAATTAAATAATCCGTTATAACGAATTAGTAATCCGTAATAACGAATTAAATAATCCGTAATAACGAATTAATAATCCGTTATAACGAATTAATAATCCGTAATAACGAATTAATAATCCGTAATAACGAATTAATAATCCGTAATAACGAATTAAATAATCCGTTATAACGAATTAGTAATCCGTAATAACGAATTAAATAATCCGTAATAACGAATTAATAATCCGTTATAACGAATTAATAATCCGTAATAACGAATTAATAATCCGTAATAACGAATTAATAATCCGTAATAACGAATTACACAATCTGTAACATATATACTTGCAGTGGCGCTAATGGGCTTTCGTATGTAGTGGCTAGTGGTGCACAACTAAGTTTTCACATTGAGTGCGTAGCAAATTACCTATCCAACGCTAGGGGCGCCATTCCCTATCGTATTATGTCGTGACCATTTTTTTAGCGGACTGTCCGATCTTTCCCTATTTGTTTTCACTTACCCCAAGTGTACGCCTAATATATGGGCATTTGTGACCCAACCCGCGGCCATCCGAAAAAAAAATGAGGCACAGAGCGACAGTGCTACATCATTAAATAATTTGCATTTTGAAGAATCTTAAAACAATGGAAATCTAGACGACTGGCCACCCTTTCATGCGGTGTATATTAAAAAGTCAAAATTACATGTATTGATAAATTGAAAGGACCCTATATTGAATTTCTACAATATGGTGGAGCTGTTGTGAATTCACCAAAAAAAAAAAAAAAAACCACTTAATCAATTTCGAGTCTATTGAGGACTGAATTAGCTCACAAATAATTTTTGGGGAAAATGTTCAAATAAAGACTGTTAGAGGTAGTCCAAAGCTTTGCATATTGTTGCATGCATGATTTCGACGTTCTCAACAGAAATTTGATCCTGCCTCAGGTCTAGCTGGAGTTACCCAGCCCTGAGTTTTATCATTGGGTTGTCAATGACAACCCAATGATAAAACTCAGGGCTGGGTAACTCCAGCTACCTCAGGTCCGTACCTTGTCTGATCTTTTTCTTCGGGGTGAAGTTGATCTTGGTGGGGAAGTGGCACGCCTAGGACCTGCATTCGGCCATTCTTGAGCAGTTTCATTGCACCCTTCGTCTGAGATCATCCATCATTTCTGGAAGGTGAAGTGCAAGCTAGTTAAGCGGTCGATTTCACCGGCACGGGTTCGAGCATTGCCTGGATTCGCAACTCAGTTACTCAATTATGTCATCCACTACACATTCTTCTGATTTGCCAAGTTCAGCAGCCTCTGGGAATTCATCTTTCCCAGCTCGGCAGTTTTCTTTATTGCTACAGTGGCACCTGTGGCCGAGGGCCTGTCACCCATGTTGACTGCTCTCATACAGTACGAGGCCTAAAGTCCCCCTCCGACAGCATGTCACACCAGAGGAACCTGTGGCAGTGCATCTTACTGATGATGTCTCCGTCCAGGGCGATCTCTTTGTCCATAAATCGAAGTAAAATACCAAGCATCCATCATGTCTGGCCCCTTCTCTTGCATGAGGCCATCTCCTCTCTGGATATTTCACGTGCCACGCCCAGATGCATGCATGTCTTGCCGGACCGTAGCCTCGACTGAACCGATTTTGATGAACTTGCGAATGCCATCGCAGAGTTTCTTGAAATCAGAATAATGAACCAACTACCAAGTCTACCAACTTCATGCATGGCCGTGTTTTTGTCACGCTGCGCTTGCAGTACTTGTAAGAGACGTCGTTCTGCTTCTCCCTTGGGATTCTCCTCAACATAACTATATAAGACATTCCCAACCCAAGTTAGTTGAGGAGAATCTCTCTGGTTTTGCCATATTTCTTTTCAACTCATGATGCAATCCAGTCGTCGTCTATGTAAAATGGTTGTTGATGATGTCGTCATCATCTGCATGCAGCACCACGTCCTCAGATGCTTGGCACGTACAGCTTACCATGTCATATGCCTACTTTAAATCTGACAAAAGCAATATACATGTACTACCGGTTTGTTTTTAGGCATACTGTGTGAAAAAGTGCAGAGGCCGATCAGACTATTCTCGTAAAACAAAGAAGCTTACATTTGAGGGTGTACGTTTAAGTCTGATGATCCAAGACAATGCAAAGAAATAATTCAGTTCAACCGTACAGTTTGCAAGAGTCTTTACCAAAGAATTTACAGGGAGGGTAACAAAGCTAGAGACAAGGCGGCTTAATTTATCAGTGGGGCAGGTGAGCAAAATCAGCTACCCACATGCAGTTGGAGACCCCCACCTGAGTTTCGCCTCCCTATAGGCCTAGTTCCATATGCCACGGTCGATTTGGCATTAATGTTGGTTGGCCGGTCATCTACAAGTAGACTTCACTTACGCTATGGTGACCAAAAGAGGATTTTTACTATACGTTTGCCCATTTTGGTAATTCCTACATCTGTTATTAAAACTTAAAAAGTACAAAATTTGGTGTTATGTTTTGCATTTTGTATGTAACAACAAACTGTCAAACAAGAAATGAGTACCCTTACAGAAAATGTGCAGGAAGGTATAAGCGTAAGGTATAATACAAAATTATCAGCGGCCCTGCCCGCCAATTTGGATTCCCACAAAATGTGTGCCCCACCAAAATGCTTCAGCCTGGGGTAACATTGTGCAATTAATTAATGGTGCGTGATTTACAAAGAAAAATAAACAAATCATCGGTCACTTCACAAGCAGTTGTAAAAATATAGCCACTTCAATATGGCTCTACAACGCGTATTTTATTATTGCCCCCTATTATTAAGCAACATTATCATGTATACTTTTGAGTAAAGTACATATACACATGTACTTTAAGGGTGTTAACATTAAGTAATAACTATCATAGGTTGTTAACCTTATATGGGTCGAGAAGTCATATTTATCATTTCAGTTCCCAACTGAAAAAAAAATGTCGGTGGTATTAATTTGATACTTTTGTATAACCTAATTAGCTAGTATGATGGAATTCACTTTAAAATTCTTGATACAAGCACGGGCTACTGCACTAAACGTCGACTCGGTTAAAACATGTGACCATATTTGTTTTTAAGTTTTGGCATAACGAACATATACAAGGGCGTAGGCAGGGGTCGAACGAAACCCCCCCCCCGGCCCCCCCGTTTTTAATCCTCTGAAAACAAGTTTCAATTATAAAACATCCAAAAAACAGAAGTCTTGGATTTGTCTTTTGGGGCATTTAATATGCACCAGATTGCAGGATTTGATATCTTTCTTTTTTAATTTTCCCGGAGGAGCATATATGCCCCCCCCCCGATCCCCCTAGTCTGTGGGAATCCCAAGCTATTGCATTTAGAACCCACAAATCCTCACTATGCCCCTGATATAATCGGTTTTTTTTTTTTTTTTTTTTTTAAGGACTAGTACATATCAATGCATATAGCATACAAATTTACAACTTATACATACCCGGTGTCTTTGTTAGTTAAACTCAGCTAATCAGCTACATGTATATTAATGATTTCTATTTTTGGATCTCACCCAAGTCATTCAGTCTTTTGATATGATTGGCTGAGAGCAACTCACATACGGTACTGTTGCTTTTGACTATACCTTGGCAGCCTCAATTTGAAAAATACTATTCACACAGCAACCAAAGTACAAATGAAGGTTGATGTGACACAACCATGATCTGACTAAACCGATCATTTTGAAGGCCAGTTATACTCCGTGCACAGGCACCCCCTGTATTTTTGCACATTCATTAGAATAAAAAGAAGTAACGCGTGCGCGCACGTGCCAGTATGCGCACATGGTGCGTGCCATACTTGGGGCTCTTGGAAGTGGTAAACAAGCCTCCATAGGCGTAGCAAGGTTATTTTTAAATTGGGGGAGGGGTAAAAATCTCTTGAAATAGGCACTCGCACACCCGTGCTGAAATGTTTTTTTTCCCCCGCACACTTGGCCGTAAAATCAAACAGTTGGTTAGGGGAGGGGGGGGGGGGGGGGGGGAGGGGCCGGTACCATCAATTAATTAGGGCACTGTTCAAAACCAATGGACGACTAGACGAATGAGACATGTACCGGTAGGGTGATGGCATTGTGTTCCTTTTATCCCTTTTTCTAAAGATTTCACATCCGGGGTGATTGTTTTTTTTTTTTATAGATTTCACATGTGGGGTGATGTCTATGAACAGAAATCATCCCGGATGTGGGATATGGTTAGAACGATTATACACACTATCGGACAATATATGATTTTAACAGGGAGGCACACACGTTAAATTCCCCAAAAGGCCCTTATTACAGCCGCTAGTCACAAAAAGGCACTAATTTTGGGGTAAAAAGGGCACTTGTACAAAAAAAAGTATGTTTGTGTCCAAAATAGGGCACTCTTAAAAAATATTGGGGAGGGGGGGGGGGTAGTAAAACACTTGCGAAAAAGAGGGCACTTGAATAGAATAGGGCAGTCTTTACAAAATATTGGGGGTGGGGAAATCTAATCTCCCCACACCCCTGTCTACACTACTGCCCTCTCTTGTTGGCCCACAGGGCCCACACCACTCTCAGAAAAAAATTCTTATTGTATTCTCAGATAGTGCACAAAAAATAGGCAAGACAATAAGCAAAGTTCTTACATGTGACCTTACACAAAATGTGCCATCATAGTTATAGATAGGGCACAATTTTACCCAAGCAATAGGGGAACGGGCCATATCCGGAAATGAGGCCACTATAAGGATGATATTCTCTGGGTGCAAACAGAAAGAAACGCACGTTCACTGGAGCAATTAATGGATCCTTGCTTCAATCTAAAACTTATAGCCTGTCAAAATGGAACTTGCTTGAGCGACAGCAACATGTGATTTACAATGTATGTCAATAGATTCTTTACACAGTGTTCCCTCAATCAGGACATATAGATTCTGTGATTTACACTCAATGACAATGAAAGTACACTGCTGTCACCTGCACACCATTCACTCAAAAATGGCAAAAACAGCAACAAAACAGGTTTTGCCTAACATTTTAATAACTCTTCTCTTCCTTCTGCCCATAATTGGCATTGTATTTCTCCATTGCCTCTAGGTAGCTGACGGGAGGCCAGCGGTTCTC
Source organism: Patiria miniata (assembly GCF_015706575.1). Taxonomy (NCBI): domain Eukaryota; kingdom Metazoa; phylum Echinodermata; class Asteroidea; order Valvatida; family Asterinidae; genus Patiria; species Patiria miniata. The sequence continues at coordinate 480,131 of NW_024037050.1, forward strand.
GCTGATGTACTTCAGGTTCTCCCCCTCCAGCATCTTAAACTCCGCCCACTGCTTGAAGGCCATGAAGTTACTTGAGATGAAATGAAGGCACCATGTGGCCAGCTGGGTTGCATTACACAACTGTCAAACAATGAAACATGAATAACTTCTCTTTTATACATGTAGTCATTCTGTATATTTCTATCATCTATTAGCAATGGACCTATCGCTGTTTGCGAGTAAGCCACGCCCCTTAGAGAACCCTATGGAATTTTAGTACACTAAGTTTTATTTGTCTTAGATTTTGCGCGTTCCACGTCCATTCGTATATCATGTAATTGGACAATATTTCACAAGCTGCGTTGACGCGATTCTAACGCAATCATACCGCGATAGGTCAATTGGTGTTATAAACTCAAACTCGAAGGGCAATCAATATAAATTAAACATTGGTATGCCCATGGGCACCACCCGACTGTTGGAGGAGCCGTTCAAGCAGATGATAATACCCCAACATTATTTGACAAAAGGTGGCGCTCTTTACTGCAAGGTGTTTGCAAAAAATTATATAGGTTTTCCCAGCCCATATCCTTAAATGTTCATTCACTTCTGAAAATCAGTCATTTGTTTTCGTCTGAATTTGAATGCTCGTCTTTAATCCAATTTCAATTCAACGAAAGTTCAATCGTTTTCATTGTCCGTGCATTCGGTTTTGAGAAACAGACGGCCAATTACGTTACCTGTGCATTCATTTACGCAAGCATGCCTTCTCTAAATTGATTTCAGGTACAGCTGAAATGGAATTGAATGCTCTAGTAGCGAAAACAAAACTCATGTTCAGAGCGATTCTCAAATTCAGACGAAAATGAATGACTGATTTCAGAAGTGAATGAACATTTTAGGAAATTTGCCAGGAAAACCTATTGCAAACAACTTGCCAATGGAATGATAATTTTGTCAACTAGAAACGATTAATTAATTAATTTATTAAATTCTTCACACCCTTCCTGTGACATCAACACCTGAGGTAGACCATGAGGCTCCAAATGGCGACTGAGAAACAAGTTCAAATTACTGTCTAGCAGGCCACATACCTGAGCAGTGTGCAATAGTCCAATGACATCCACATGTGCCTCTGCTATGCTGTTTGCCACAGCTACATCCACACCCTTGGTGATGTACAACTCACAGAGATTCTTCAGTCGTTCTTGGCCGTACCGATCAGCAGCTACCATGATCCCCACGGCATCTCCCTCCTCTATAGGGGCGTGGTCAGTATACAGGTACTCCAAGAGGGCCAGGAAACACTCCGGACTCACGTCTTCTATTCTAATCTACAAATAACAACAATTAATGCAGTACATTCACTTTCGATTTTTTCCTCAATTTTCAGCAAAACCAGCCATCACTATCTGCCCAAATGTATCATCGGAGTTGTATAAACTATAAGCAAAGTTACAGATGTACATGTGCAAAGTGAACTTGAAATTGTTGGGAAATTTTGTATAATTTGTCAAGGGACTTTTACATGCATCCTCATTTTAGGAACAGTTTTTAACTAAAGAAAAAAATAAATAAAATCAGGTGGCTAGACTGAATATACTGGGCTTCCCCTCAATTATAATCCTAAACTCTTTCAAGAAGCACAAAAAATATTACCTCTTCTTTGTTGCTTTCTGTATAGATGCCACTAAACATTCGGGCCATTATTTCACAGCGGGATGTTAGCAATATCTTGTGCGCAAAGAATGTCTGGTCTGTGTGAAGACAAAAAACAGTCATTCTCTTGATTGAAATTGTCACACATGTATTTTGTGGTAAATGACATTACTTGAAAGACGTAAACACATAGATTAGTAATTGATTAACATTGTATTTATTAGTAGTTAATTAAATTAAACGGTATTACTCTTCGACTGCTGAGGTAGTTTTGGGCCGGTAAAATGACTCTGGTTAACAGGCAGCGTATACTCTTTTTGCAGCATACATCGTATTTTAACCAATCACATCACGCACCCTAACATGAATATTTATCACGCCGTGTGGATGGAAGACACATAAAAGTTCGCGTAGTGTTTTCCCTTCAAGTAAACTTATCCCAACCAACAAAAACATTTGATGAAAATGGACATGGGTTCGAACCACAGATCTTGTGATCCATAGTTCATTCCACTATCTACTAGGCCACTGTAGCAGCTCGAAGAAAACTGTTCTTTGAAATGCTTTAATCTACATGCATGACTGAGCCATAGCAATGGTGTGACGTCATTGTAATTGCCGGGTGGCATGTTTGGAGCTATAAACTGCGGGCAGTGTGGCAATGTGGCAGTGGACACGTGCTAAGAGAGTACCCTTTTCGAAAAATTTTTAAAAAAATAATAGAAGTATTCTTGTTTTTGGTTATGTATTATGCACATTTGTTTAATATTGGTGTCAACATTATGTCAATATACTAATATGCTTAAAGCTATAGTCCATCATTTGCAGCCATCCGAAAAGTAACTGGCGTAATTATTGTTGAAAAACAAACTTGGTTGAAAGATAGTAAGGGAACTAAACTCCCTGTGAAATTATTCCTTCTGGGAAGCTGTCATTTTGAAGTAATCAACGAAAGAAGGCCTTTCCAACGGTGATTCTTAAGAAGCACCGTAGGAAAATTTAAATTAGTAGTTTTTTTGTTATTCAGCGCAGCGCGCACAAGTATTGGAACGAGGCACACGCGCGCGCGGTTGTTATAATTCGTCGGATCAGTGCGCTACGTCGCGTATAGCTGCAATTCCAAACAATTCAAAACATGATTCAGTAACTTTTGATTTCAAATTGAGATCTTAGAATGCTGCTTTTCTCGGAATGTACAGCTGAAGCTTAGCTGAAACTTCATCAGGTTAGTTGCTCAGTATCCTTCATTAGATTTTGAACACTTTTGTTGCTTCAAACGAACAAAATGCACTAATTACAAATGATGGACTTTAGCTTTAAGTTGTTTGCGTATGTTTTACTTAGGCATTGCATGTGGAGTACATTTCAAAATTCAATCCATCTTATTTCATTATGTTCTACAAACACGCACATGAATTCAAAATGTCTGCGCCCAGGACGGCTTCAAGGCGTCTCCGCACGCAAGAATGAGGAGTTAGCGCTCTAGTAATTTAATATAGCTCTATGGTAGGCACTGAAATTGACCATATGTCAACTTCCTAGGCAGTATTTGCATTAACTGATGCCTGTACATGAGTAAAGGGCATAAATGCATCCACATTCAATCATACACTATACACCACCTCGGGCGGTTGTGGGGCGGTACAAGAAGTAACAGGCAGGCCAGTATGCAGCAGTACTAAATAATGGGCTAAGGGGTTCATTAGCCCAGGTGGACTCCCTTTCCTCCCTACGTTACGGAGGGAGTCCAGGGTATGAAGTGCTCAAAACCGGGCGAAAAAATTTATGACCAATATTTTCAATATTTTTACCTTGTTGGAGAAGCCAATTTTTACGTCGTAGTATTCTATGTGTCTTTATCTATTGGGCCGCTGGGTTCAGGAATTCCATATGCGATGCTGACCGACCTTAATCAGGAAAATAAACTCTAAAGCAACGTTAAACTTGTACGTGTTTGTAGACTCTTTTCATCCGTTTCTCACCGCCGAGTCTATTTTAGATGTACATGACGTACGTCCGTGCAGAGTGTAGTCTGGTTCCCTAGACCTGACAATTATTCTCAGCACTCATATCACGTCTGGTCTGGGAGCCAGACTATGCAGCGTGAATATGCAGTGCGCACGCGCGATTTGCTTAGTAACCACCCTCATACGCACGCGCACTTACTTGAAGGCGCGGTCGCTAATCCAATGACCGAGCGTGTTTTCGCGCCAGTTACCAGAAACGTGTTTCGGCTTTGATCATTGGTTGAGCGTTTTCGTGACGTCGGTTGGCTGGATTGACGTCACTGTTCCAACCAAAACTAAACAAATGAGGGCGCTAGCGTGCGTGCGCACTTTCGTGCGCACGTATGACTCGGGAATAAAACTGATGAAAAAAGACTACAAACACCTACAAGTTTAACGTTGCTTTAGAGTTTATTTTCCTGATTAATGTCGGTCAGCATCACATATGGAATTCCTGAACCCCTGGATCAATAGAGAAGGACACACAGAAAATGTAGGCGTGAAATAAACGTCGATAACGAGGTATAACGTAACAAAAATCTGGTCCAAATTTTGGGTGGTCTTATGTAAAGAATTCTCATCCTGGACGTCAGTCGTAATGCAATGAAGACTTCGTCCAACCTGGGCTAAGGGGTTCATTAGTGAATACTGTGTAAACTTTTACATGTTTGTTTAATGGGCTAATGGGTTAAGACATGTAAAGGGCATGGGACAAAGGGACTAGGAAAGAAACTCCTGCAATCAAGATAATGTACCTTCGACTTTGAATCTGATATCAGACAATTCCTGACTGTTGAGGAACAACCACTTGGCTCTCTGTCCTGTCTGGTCATTCAGGAAAGTCCCGATGCTGGGATTCAGAAACTGCTCTACATTCTGTAAGTTCTTGATGATGCTATCAAGCATAGGCAAACAGAATGAGCTGGATGCCATCTGTAAAGCCACTATGTCCTCTGCACTTGCTCCCTCTGGGATGTTGGGCAGACCTTCATATCAGCGAGGGTGTAAAAACATGAAAGGAAAAATTCTAATTGGTAAGGGAGCTTCTTAATCTTTGGAATGTTTGAAATGTTCTGTTGGGGAACAGCGGGTTCAAATAAGAAACGTACAGTGTTTTCATTTGGAACAATTTCCAATACGATGTGTCCGATCCGTGGTGTTCACAAATGGGAACATTTGTGGGCCCAATTTCATGAAGTGGCAAACATGCAACAGACAGTTAACAGTAAGAGTCTTGCCATTACCTGTGTAGAGAAATTCCAAGACATGGCGGAAGGTCTTGTAAGAGATGTCTTCACTGATTGTTACCTGGGTCGTTGGTTTGTCACATGAGCTACTGTCCGGGGTCACTACATCAAGGATACCAGCTAGACCAGCGATCTTGCCCTCGTTAATGTCCTCCCAGGTAAAGTTCCACACTTTGGAGCCGCTTCCTGTATCCTTACAAGAAAGGCAAAACACGACATGCTATTCAAAGGAAATTTCCCAATTGAAATATAATCAAAACCTTCATTTTGTGAGCTATAAAACATTTGTATGGGCTATGTAAGACAAGTACCCCATCAATGGCAAGACAGGGAGAGTTGGGGGAGACCACTGGGAGAGACATTCGGACGCATAGCTGAGGACGCCTGATGCTCACGCAAAGACACTACATGGCTTTAACGTGCATATTCAGAATAAAATAAGTTGTGCGTACGTTTATAAACCAGTACCAGTGGGCAGTGTTTCCCATCCACAGGACCCTCAAAAGTGGTGAAAAAGCACCCCGCTCTCTGGTTTGTGCATGGAGCCCACTATCTCTATATAAAGACTGGATAGCCAATAGAAAGCCGCACAATGAATGAATTTGACGCCATATTGGTGAGACCGGTGAGACCGCGGCTGGTGATCTACACAGGACAAGTCGCCGTCTTTTTAGACAACATGATTTCTTTGTAACATCGCGGTTCACTTGACTTATATTTTGACCACCACCACTGACCAAGGTTTACAATTTTTCTAACGACGTGGTTTACTTTTTTAATGCCGCAGTTCACTTTTTCGGCGTTTTGGAAATAATAATCACTACGGAAATGTGTCCCTTTTAGAACATCATAATATGTGTACGTGACTAAAGTGCGCGTCAACTGTTGATACAACGCGCGCGTATATACGCGCTGAACATTCGTATTATACGCAGCCATCTTCGTGAGACCGGGGGCGAATTGGTCAATATGCAAAGTCTACTGTGTGAATGCTGTATGGATATCCGCTATCCAGTCTTTATATAGAGATCAGTGATGGGGCCCATATTGATTGGAATTGTTTACAGATGTATAAAAACAAATTCAATCCAAAATATTTGGTTAATGCGTAAAACTTGAACACTGTCAAAGTGGCTCCATCTTAAAGGTCATTGTTCTTTTCATTCACCAAGTGAATTAAGTGGTGAGTTAATCTGTCTGACAAGAGTGTGTCGTAGCCAAGGACAGTGCTTTAAACAGGGGTATGTTAGATATGTTGTTAATGTGGTACATTGAATGATCATAATATCAAGGAACAATTAATCATTCCAAAGATTTTGTTTTTCATCACAAACTAGCAATCCAATTTCAAAGACTTTAAAACAGCTTGCAATGGGCATAACCCTTACCAAACTTGACTGCAGTCATTTAGCATTCCTTTAGCATGCAATTAACATGCGAATGCTATGAGAACTGCCATTTGATAGCATTCACAAAAAGCCATGTCTGTACTTCCTAAAGCATTTTTCATAGCATTCCTTGAGGATAGCAATCAGATAGCAGTTTTATAGCATGTCAGAAGCCCGAATTATGTAAATGAGCTATAGCATTCGCATGCTATGGAGAATGCTATTTAGGCATGCAAACGTGAATGCTATAACAGCATTCACATGCTATGAGAATAGCATTCGCATGCTATGAGAATAGCATTCGCATGCTATGAGAATAGCATTCGCATGCTATGAGAATAGCATTCGCATGCTATGAGAATAGCATTCGCATGCTATGATGCATGCTATGTGAATGCTATCATGACTGCTATACCGTGACATGGACACGGGCATCCTACAACATACATTTTCAATGTCACAATTTATACCAAAAATTACTTGTGTTATATCAGCTTTAATAATTTCATGTATTGAACCATATTTAACACAGCTAACACCATTTTGAAATTTAATAGACCTATGTATACAGACTGTGATCACAATATATGAAATAAGAAAATTGTTCTTTAAGACTTTATCAGCCTCAGAATTGCTGTACAAACATGGGGACACTCTTTGTTTTTGTTTAACATTGTCATGCTTATAAAAGCAATGGCCAGAAATTTAATGCAACAATTCTCTGCTTATAATTTGAATTATCTTTGAAGCAACCAGTAGTCACTTTTATTCCAGTTGGCATCACAATTAAAAACAGTTATCATCCGATATCCAGCTGATTCAAAAATTCAATCAATTGGATGAAGGAATGTTCAACATCACATACACCATGAACACTAACATACTCAAAGCCAGAATAAAATTGTCTTCATCTAGCCAAAAACTGAATACCCACCATGTAGGAATATAGACCCATTGGTAGTACAAACTGTAGACTTACCAAATACAAGCAGTTTGTGAGTGTGTTGCATACATGTGTATGGAGGCTCCATATTGCTTGGTTCAACTGTTGCTTTTAAGTTGTCAATTCCAAAGACTTTCAGCCAGTCATCCAGTGTATTTTGTCATGTACATGTACAACAATGTACAGGTTGAGTGCATGCATGTGAACATGAAATTATATCCACAAGCATTCATGCCATAAGGTAATGTCCATGCTTTCTACAATTTCTTGCAAAACTAAGTGCAGCCTATACTGCACTCTGCACTGACAATATTCAACTGACTGCAGTTTTCAAATTTCCCACACTGACTGTTAATCTGTGGAATGCACAAGGCCATCACTGATCATGTGACTTGTAGTCCATGATATGATTGGCTTTTATATTGAAATGCTATTGTGCAGGCTATGTTTAGCCATGGAATGCTATACTTTAAAATTATTTTACAATTGACTGCTAAATTGGAATGCTGTACTCAATTTGCAGTCCTCCCTCTTTCACTTGCATGCTATGCAGAATGCTTTGAAGCTCGCATGCTATTTGGAATGCTATTTTCATTCTGCATGCTATTGAGAATGCTATATGGACTGCTTAAGTTAGCAGTCATCCAGTCATCATTTTTTGTGAATGCTATGTGGATGCTATAATAGCATGCACATGCTGTTTAAATGCTATTGAACTGCTATGCACATGCTATTATAGCAGTCTAGTTTGGTAAGGGAAGCCATGCCAAGTAGGACCATCGCCCAAGCTACAGTTTGAGTACGTTTTTACATCAGACAATTAAATTTTAATGAGTAAAATTATTCCTTGAAATGATTCATTTAAGCATAAAACATGATATTCCATTTGTCTCCTCCCCCCCCCCCCCATTCAACACATAATTTACTGCAACAGTGCGACTGCTCACTATTTTGTTTAACACATAATCCAATGTAACAGTACAACTTTTCACTTTTTTGGACACCGATGAATCGGGCAAACTTACCGGGAAAAGTAGGTGAGGCCTTGTGATGATAAACAAAATCTTTGGAATGCTGGAATGATCAATCATTCATGGACCACATTATCAAGTACTAGTTTATGCACCAACATCTCTAGCATATCCCCTTTTACTGCACTGTCCAGTCCACAGCGATAGCACATTCATCAGACGGCTTAACTCACCACTTATTCAGCAAACTTAGAAACAGGGGTTTGATGGCCTTCATTTTGAAAAGGTTGCTCGGCCATCCATAACTGAAGAGATACAAAGATGCATTGCCATTGTGTTCATGTACAGAGATTTTGGAGGATTCAAGAAAGTTCCTAACAAAAAAATCAGGTTTGAAAGATAAAACACAGCAAACCTGGTCTGGCAGTCTCAGGCCAAAGACACAGCAGAAGAAGTTAGAGGCACTACACAGCACCACTTTGTGAGCCAAGATGCTCTTCCCTTCAACGATGAAGGTGACGTCAGAGTAAGATGGCTGCTCCAACGCCTTGCCTAAGTCCTCTGCAATTGTTGATGTCTGGATTTCAATCCGTGGGGCTTCATCTTGAGACAATAAGAAATACACAAATCCAGGGTGGTCAAATTACCGTGAACACACAATTTGGGTATTTTTTGGGCTTTACACTGGGCTTGGATGTCCAAATTGTAATTATATGCATTCATGTATGTTGCACTCGTGTGCTACTCTTCTGTGAAATTCCGTTCCATGTCATTTTAATTATGTTATACAATCATGCACGTCCGTTCAAAATCAGCGAAGGACATGTACAAAGTATTCTACGTGCACAAAAAAATTTACTATTAAAATGTAACGGCCGAATGCTATGTCACCAATGAAATGGACCAGGGGTGAACTTGTATATCTCACAGTGAAAGTTCAGGCAATGTTGAATTGAGGTCAATTGCAATCAAAAGTGCACATTGCTTGCAAGTCTTCTTACTTGCCGTTCTCACCTAGTGGGGGTTTCTCAGGTGGGAGTTGCTCAGTTGGGCGGGCTTTTTGCTTCCTCTTCCCAAAACCAAAGAATCTAAAACCCCTCTTCTTCTGCGGCTGGTTTGCCTCATCAGCGATGCTTGCCTCATCAGCGATGTAAACCTGTCAAGGAGAAGGAATTCTTTAATCCTAGTGGTATTCCTATGATTTTGGCACGTGTGGTCTAACAGTGGAGCACAGGATTCATGATCGAGAGGTTGTGAGTTCAAGCTCTATCATGGCCATGCGTGTTGTACCCTTGAGTAAGGCGCTTTACCTCAATTACTCCTCTCAACCCAGGTGTTAAATGGGTACCGGCATTATTCAATGCTGGGAAGGTAACAGACACACTGTGGAGGAGGTGTGGCGATCCCCCCACAGCAGCATATGAGTCTGGCCCAATTGCTATAAACGAAAGAGAGATGGGCACTCCGTTGCTGTTAAAATTTCAAAAATTCACAGTTCTATTTCACTTTAAGTTATAATGCCTTCGGCACCAGATTCAATTAAGGGTTTCTTTTTCATTAACCGTCAATAAAATTAGCTGTACCTGAAATCAATTAGGAAAGGTATGCTTGCGTAAATGTATGCACAGGTAACTTAATTGGCCGTCTGCTTCTCAAAACAGAATGCACAGACAATGAACACGATTGAACTTTCGTTGAATTGAAATGGGATTCAAGACGTGCATTCAAATTGAGACGAAAACGAATGACCTATTTTCAGAAGTGAATGAACATTTCAGGAAATTGGCCGGGAAAACCTATGTTCTTAAACAAGAAAAAACTAAGTAGTGTGTGACCAGCATTTAAATTCTCAGCACATCAAGCCAAATACACCAAAATTCTAAGGAACTGTACTGGCATGGATTTGAACCTTTTTTAATTTCATCTTCGAGGACTTAAACTTCAGAGTACTCACTGCCTTCTGAAAGCAATCTATTAGATTTACGTTCAGCAGTCCCGTCATCTCAGTGTATCCCACGTTGTGTTTCTTGGCTACTTTCAAGCCCTCATCATATGAGACAACGCGTCTCCGATGGGCACTCCAAGGATCATCTGCCAAAAGAAAACAAAGCAAAACTTAAACAAAATGCTTTGCCTGCTTGTTTTGAAGTTGGTAAATAAGATGAAACAATTATGGCAAAATTTCGCACCAACTAATAAGCAATTCCAGTGTTGTAGTGGAGTCCACAACAACTTCTTTCATAAGCAATTCAAAAGTCGTTTTATTACAGTGAAGTCACAAGTAAACGGGGACAAGGGCGGATGCAGAACACAATTTTTTGGCCCCCCAAAAAGTGGGTCCCCCAAAAAAGTGTGGCATGAGGTTCGGGGCCCGCTCAAGGGCCCCAGTAAAGTTTTGGATTCTAGATGCTCTGTGGTGATCTGAGGCAATTGCTGACCACTTTACCCAATTTTTTGAGAAAAAGATGGTGGTGTACGCAGTGCCTGCCTTTATTGCGACGTCAGTTCAAAATGTTTAAAAAAATGAGGTTTTTTTTAGGGGGGGGGGGGGGATATGACCCCTGTTATCCAATCTGATATCCAAAACATAAAAAGTCACCAATGTTTCATGGTTGCATAAATGTTTTGGGGTTAAAAATAAATCAGCGTATCGTTTGCTTTTGATAAAAGTCAATAAAAGTACTCGGATTGCGGACAATATTACTTTCGATAATGTCTGGCGCGCCCTCATCCAGGCATTTCAAGAGCGCATACTAGAGACTCACAGTTGTCAACCCGCGAACAGAGAACGTAGCGCCCTGTACCACTGAACACGGACGCCCAAGCAGCACGCAGCAGCCCAGGTATAGGTGCAAGAATAATCACAGTGGCAGCTTCAATTAGTTTGATAAAATAGGAGAAATGAAGACGGTGTTTTAAATTGTATTTTTTGAAAATCAAGTCAGCCTGATATAAATGATAATAATAATAATATTGGATGGCTTTTTTTCGGGGACACAATAATATATTGCACTCGCTATGACAATAAGGCACTCGTCTTCAACTGGTGCAATATTGTCATAGCTCATGTAATATATTCTTGTATCCACTTCAAAGCTATCCAATATTTTATCATTAGTTTTAATAATTATATAATATTGGATGGCTTGTTTTCAGTAGATACAAGAATATATTGTACGAGCTATGACAATATTGCACGAGTCGAAGACGAGTGCAATATTGTCATAGCTCGTGCAATATATTCTTGTATCCACTGAAAACAAGCCATCCAATATTATTATTATTATTTATATCAGGCTGACTTGATACGCAAGAAGCACAATTCAAGACACTGTCTTCATTACATCTTTTTCGTTTACATCAAACGTTTTGAAGCTGCCACTGTAATTGTTGACAACAGTGCGCGTATACCTGGCCTAATTCTGCGCGCTGCATGCGCGCTGCATACGCGCGGCGTGTTCAGTGTTCGACGGTACGCACGTGCTACACTCTGTTGAGTGGTTGACAACTGTGACTTTCTATGCTCTTGATCAAGCGGGAACCAGCGAAAATGCCCAGATGACTGCAATAATAATGTTATTGTAGTCAACCGGGTACTTTATTATTGCAGTCATCCGGGAACTTTTTACGAAAGCATACAATACGCTGATTTATTTTTACCGCTGGAAGCCTGATATAAATAATAATTGTTATTATCAAAATGGCTGGTAGTTAGGTTATGAGCTGATTTTTGCTTTGCATGCAAACTTTACAAGCCCATAGTTTAAGGCTGTTTTTACTGTGCACTTGCCTATCTTGGTTGCAACTAGAAGGATTGGAATGTCAGGCATGGCATGGCGGATCTCTGGAATCCATCGAGATTCAACATTCGCCAAGGAAGACTTGCTTCGAACAGAGAAATACAAATGAAAGACTTCCTCATCGTAAGGAGGATGTGGCTCAGGGCTAGGATCTGGATCACTGCAGCAACCCCTCTGGCATGTCTGGGTAAAGACAACAAGTACATGTACATGTATGTGGTTGACACTAATATGTATCAAGTCTAACTCTTTTAGTGCAATTTCCAGTGTTGTAGTACTCGTATTGGTACTCAAGTACTACTCAAGTACTTTTTTGGAGTACTCGTACTCGTACTCGAATGTCAAAGTACTCGTACTCAAAATGAGGGTACTCGTACTCGGGCAGCAAAGTACTCGTACTCGCACGTGACAAAATTGCACTCCATCATCAAAGTACTCGTACTCGAATAGTACTCGATAAAACAAAGTACTCGTACTCGAATAGCGGTATTCGATGAACAAAAAAAATGCAGTATATCACTTACGTTAAACCACGGCCTTACGTTACACCACGGCCTTACATACATTCAGTCGTAATTTGAGCAAGATGTGCCTAGTAGTGTTTGAGTTAGACAAAAACGTATTAAGGGGGACTTTCTTTTTGGGTGAGTGTATCTTTAAACCCAGTAAGCTTTTCAACAATAATTACGTCAGTTACTTTTTGGATAGCGGCAATGATGGACTGTACCCTACCAGTCCTGAATCCTCCAATTTTAATACGAATTTGCACACCCCCTAGGGAGTTTGGGCTGAGTAAAGTTCATAATATGAACAAATTTGTCCAAAAAGACAAAAATTGTTACAGTGGGCAGATTTCGCGCACAGGTGTTGTCTGTAAAGATATCATCATATATTAATTTTCAAGTGAACTTCTCATAGAACATTGTACACTAATGAAACTTGGCCTGTATTAAACACTATGTTTAAGACCGGTTGGAGTCTGCATTTTGATAATTAACCCACCCGAAGCATCCAGATTCCAACCGGTCTTAAATAGAGGGTTTAAAACTGGACAAGCACACATTTATTTCCTTAATGTTATGTACAATTCCAAAAGACTTCTTCTCACAGGTTTCTCCACACCATTTGTGTTGAGTAGTGCACTGGTCTCTGTATATGCCATGTTATGTTTCTGCGCCAAGTTGGAGCCCTCTTCAAATGTGATACAATCATAACGGGAACTCCCACGAAGGTCTGTAAAGAAGAAGATATAAATTATTTCTCTATTTATTATTTTTTTAAAGATACATATTATTTAAATTATTCCACTTGATTAGATTCACAGGCACAGAGAAACAATATTAGAGAAAAGTGTCTTGCCTGTGGACAAACATTGTTATTTCCATTGGCTGGTGAAATTCTGAAAGACCAGCCAAGTTGAAAAATTAACTAATGTGTTTCCAGGTTTTGAAGCAGACCTAGGAGAAAAAGTAGAACTTAGTACCGGCATCAACATTTTAAAAGCCAAAAGTAGGAGTTTGGAAGGCAAAATCAAGACAGAAGTAGGACTTTGTAGGAAAACGTGAGAAGCTGGACGATTTACGTGTAAACCTTCACCTGCCTCTGCGAATACGCATTGCAGGGCTTGAATTGAACGACAGCCACGATGGCCAGTGCCGTCGTTGCCTTCTTACTGGCTGAGGTGCCCCACAAAAAATCCCTGTCTTCACGGCCAGTTTTGCCTTGCCCCATATTTGCCTTGGCCGTCGTGCCCTTTTTGCAAAAACATCCATCAGACTAATAAAACCACTACAATCCTTGATTTCAGTTGTTTTTCCAAACATTGACAATGTATTTCGACGTCATGCCAGCCCGATCAGTTTCTTAAAATCTTGCTGAATCAATCACGTGTGCGCAGTAGTACAACGTAGTACGGCTGGCCGTGACCAAACACCAGCGATTCACCATACACTGTTCATGCATGTACGATGTACACACACACTGACAACTGAATCTCCAGTTCCTATGTGCTGATACTTCAAGTAGCGACACCCCCGCCGCAAAAGTATATGTCTGTATTCGCACACACACAAACCAGCAGGAGTAAGTACGGCAGATCTTACATGCAATCACCGACTTTCTATTTTTACATGAAAATAGAGATGGCAATCGCACGTCGTCACTAACCATTAAATAAAACCGCGTACAAAAGAACGTAATTTCTATTCCCCCAAAATTGTTCAAAATTACAAAAAAGGTTTCCTTTAAACTGAGAGAAGCCTGCTTTAGGTTGAAAAGGTAAATTTTTGAATGATAAAACACCTAAAAAGACTAAAATTTGATCGAAACTAAATAGGGGCCCTAAACTACACGGTTGTTGATGTAATTTTCGCATTTTTTTTTTATTTTAGCAGGCCTCTGTGCCCCTTCTGCAGATATTACTTTGGCCTTTGTGCCCTCCTCACTGGCCTTGGTGCCCTTTATAATTTTGCTTCATTCAAGGCCAAAATGGCCTTTCCCTAAAAATTCCCAAATTCAAGGCCTGGCATTGCCAGATCGTGTTTACACATCCTCCGACATCAACAGGTTAATAGAGTGATTCTGAGCTGATTTGCTTTCTAAACCAAAGTCACACAAGCACAATTACACGTAAAGCGGTCATTACTTGCCTATCTTTGTTGCAACAAGAAGAATTGGAGTGTTGGGCATGTGATGGCGGATCTCTGGTAGCCATTCTGTTTCTATACTTTCCAAAGAAGACCGCATCTCCACAGAGAAAACTATCATAAAGATGTCCGTTTCTGGATAGTTCAGAGGCCTCAGACGATGATAGTCTTCTCCCTGCACACACAACAGTGAAAATCTAACTTCTAAATACCTTGCATTTGTTAGGCCATGTTACACTCCCGTTTTTTTGTGTCAACTTGTAGTACCAGGCGGGGAATTGAATATAATTCAAGTTTTATTTGCCGATAGTTTATATTGATGCGAATGTATTGATCATGCCTCCCCCCCTCCAACAAACCCAATCGTTGGGTTTTTTTAGTGACGTTCGAATAAAGGCAGGCACTGCATACACCACAATCTTTTCCTCAACAAGATTTGTTAAAGTGGTCAGAAATTGCCTGAGATCGCACCGCAGAGCACGTAGAACAAAAAAAAAATGGTTCTGGGCCCTTAAGCAGGGGCCCCGAACCCCACACCGTAACTTTCGGGACCCACATTTTGGGAGACCACAATTTGTTTTGGCCATTTTGGTTAAAGATCACAGATGTTTTAATAATACTTCTGCTACTCCCATGTGTCCTGATTAAACAGTAAAGAAAGCAGAACATACCCCAGTACAATCAACAAGATAGTGAGCAAAAGACTTCCCACCAATCTCTACATTCAGCGTGTTATGGTCAAAAACGGTGGGGACGTAGACCCTTGGGAAGTGACCCGTGGCGTAGGAGATGCAGAGACTGGTCTTGCCGACACGTCCATCCCCGACAATCACAATCTTCACGATATTCTCTGTTGCTTAAGATACAAGGGGAAAGAGAGAAATGATACATTACAACACGGATGCAGAACATACTTAGACAAGTCGACAGGACTGTGGACAATAGGCTTCCTCCAACTACCACATCGCATATGTATTGCTCATAAACAAGGGCGGATCCAGGGGGGGGGGCCAAAGGGGGCCATGGCCCCCCCCCCCCCAAACGAAACCAATTTTTTTTTTTTTATGTGACATCGCAATAAAGGCAGGCAATGAGTACACCACCATCTTTTCCTCAAAAAAACATTGGTTAAAGTGGTCAGAAATTGCCTCAGATCGCCCACAGTGCATCTAGAATCCAAAAAATTTCGGGGCCTTTAAGCGGGCCCCGAACCCCTCGCCGTAATTTTTTGACCCACTTTTTTGGGGCACCAAAATTTTTGTTGGCCCCCCCCCCCCAAAATTGTGTTCTGGATCCGCCCTTGCTCATAAACGATGGGGATATATACATCTTGGGGAAGTAACCTTTGGCATAGGAGATGCAGAGACAGGCCTTGCCAACAGTACTATCCAAACCAATGCGATATTCACTATCTTCTCTGTTGGTTCAGATACATGGGTAAAGTACACAAATAATGATTGCATGATCATGAGTGCAATGGAGTACCAAAGTGAATACGTCACACGCACAAAATGTGTGTGAAAGACATTAGGGTGTGATTCAGCCCGTGAACCAAAACGCGCGTACTCCACTCATTTACACTACACTTTCTGGTTCTAAATGACGTCACACTTCGGTACTCCATGGTAAGAATAATTTCATGAGGTGCCAGATGGAATGTTTCATTCCCTAAGGCACTCACTGTAAAAAAAGAAAGAAATGATCCAGTCTTAAATGTAATTGTTTAAAGGGACATTACGTCCTGAAATTCGCCCAATAGGGCTACAATTACAAAACGCATTCTAAAGGAAATGATATTAAATAGAAAGAGCATTTAAAAGTAGATTATATATGTCCACACAACTATCCACACAACTAAGGGCCAGGTTATTTTGACCATCTCACAGCCAGGGGTGGGGGGGGGAGGGGGGATTCCACCCCCTAAGAGAAGTTTTTGCATGGTGAAAGTGGCTCGCTAATTGGATGATGGAGATGTTTACAGAGTGAGTAAAAAAAAAAGAAACCCAACTACCAGAACTATTGTTTTAGTGAAGTTCTGCATGTCGCACTTGAAAAATCTAGGATCTGAAAGCCCAATTCATAAGCTTTCTTTTAGTATATGAATCATTCAAATAACTCATGTACTTTTCAAGTTACGGAATTTTAAACACAACCACTGTTTTAAAGTTTTGTCCAAGGATCACAAAAAAGGTGTGCATTATTTCAGCAAAATGAAAACGATTCACACTCATCCCTATGTGATTTGGTTTCGTTTTGCTGAAAGAACACTTACCTTGTTGTAATCCGTGGACAGAACTTTAAAACAGTGGTTGTGTTTAAAATTCCATAACTTAAAAAGTACATGAGTGATTTGAATGATTCTTGTACTGAAAGAAAGCTTATGAGTTAGGCCTTCATATCCTAGATTATGAAAGTGCTACATACAGAAATTCTCTTAAATAATGGTCCCGACATTTGGGTTTCTTTTTTTTTTTCTCACCCTGTACATCAGGTGTTGTATAAAACCAACTACACAAATGCTGACTTCTGCAATGTGAATTAATTGATCTTTGATTAACCATATTCGTGACTACATGAATTGTGCAATACTAAAACTCACCGTCAGCATGATTGGGCATTGTGATAGTTGATGGAAACTGCTCATGCCAATATTCCTCTCAAGTTCATATGGTGGCCCGCATTTCGCTCAACAAGCTGGCAATTCAACCTGTTCACAAAGAAACATGTTTCGGGAGGTTCTAATTATTAGTTGCATTTCACAAATTTTGACCTAAATTCTCAAGGTTGAGCAAAGAAAATGACTGGAACGGGGTTTGAACTGTGACCTCCGCATTGCTATTCCGGCGCTCTACCGACTGGTTCCCCATTACATTATCTTGAATGTCTTTGTTCTAGTCTGGTTCCCAGACCAAAAGATTCCGACTATTCCTGATGAATCTTAGGTCTGGTAGCCTCCGATAAATGGCCAACTAGTTTGGTCGGTCTAATATTTTGTTCCTTACATCCCTAAATGAACCGGGCCCGATCGCTATGCGCCACACCATGACACAGCGCAGCGCTAGCGCGCGGCACAGCCACGGAAGTGAGGTTTAACTTTACTTTAAAGTTTAACACTAAATCAGACCCGATTTTGATTTCCTCAGAGTCAGAATCACTTTTCCCCACAATACAAATAATGTTTACCGTTGTGTAGCTCAAGTATGTACAGAGAAATACCCATCAATCATTTCAAGACGTCAGACTCGACTCGATCGTTCGTGACCTCGACGCACAACACTCGCCTTTACTTCCGTGTTAATCAACTTTAAATCCCAACACCGCCGCGCCCAGGGTGACCGTAAGGTCATGGCAAAATTCTGCTAAATGCGCTTCAAAAATCTGTCAGATTTATCAAAAATCTGCCTAATTCCCCAGATTTTCTCGAAATCCACTAAAAAACCAAAACCACATGCAGATTTGTAGTTCTGCCTTAATTAAGGTTCAAATTACATTATTAACAATTTATAGTCACATAAAGAGGTTGTGAAATTATTGCGTAAATTTCAGGCAAAACGCGGTTGCGGTGTGAAGTCCGGTTCCCAGTTAACCTCAGCGCCTAGACCAGCCAACCTGTCCCATTATGCAAGGGTTTGTTTGAAAAAGATTGAAGGTTTTTTAAACAATTGTACTTTTTTTCAAATTTGCACATTTCTGCCAGAAATCTGCCAAAAATATCCATTCTGTCAAATTTTGTCAAACTCGTTTTTTAACAAAAAAATCTGTCAAAGTTAGCCGAAAATCGGCTAAAACGGTCACCCTACACCGCCACCAAGTGTTCAATGATGTCCAGTCAGTCAGTCCGTCGGTAGGGGAGGGGTCTGGGAGGGGGCGCAACAACATTCCCCACTCTTGATGGTCTCGAACTTAATGTAGTCAATAATCAGGTCAAAATTGGGCAAACACTCAGAGCAGTAATTCAAATTTAAGTGCAGAATAGCAGACTCCAGTCTCTGTGATTGGGCCAGGGGCATTTGTGACAGTGCTGTATGAACAAAACATGATTCAGTTTTATATCTCACTTTGATGAGCAAAGATTTTTTTTTTTAATTAGCCCTACCATTGTTTTATGTATACCATAATTTATGCATGTAGGGATACTGCGTAGCACTTCAGCATGTAAACCAATAGTAAAGGCCGTGCTCACTGGAAAGTAGTTGTAAAAACTTTACACAGCTGGGAGTTTTTGCAGGCAATCGTTGATTGGAGCGCTGCAACTTGCTGAACACTGCGCTAGTATTTAACATGCACACTTCTCTATCTTCTCTATAGAACAGTGATTATTACATTTTTTGTCACTTGAAAGAATTTTAAAAAAATGTTTTGCACGGCAAAGTAATAACAAATTAACAACATACTTCCAGTACAACAATTAATTTACTTGTTTATTTAAATGACTAAAATACAGAAATTAATGATAAAATGTTAGTTTAAATGGAGTACCGAAGTGTGACATCATTGAGAACCAGAAAGTGTAGTGCAAATGAATGGAGTACGCGCACGTGTTGGTTCACAGGCTGAATCATGCGCCAATGTCTTTCACACACACATTTTTTGTGCGTGTGACGTATTCACTTACTCCATAATTTAGACAACTTTCCCCAGATGTCTCCTGCCCCCCCCCCCCCAATTTCCCCATGGCCCTTCCCCCCCCCCCCCCCATTTCAAATTCTGAATTAAACAAAGGTATATAAAATATAAAGTATATCTATATATATATATATATATATTCACTATCCTTTCGAAACATTTGCGCCACCCCTGGTGCCCCCAAAGTTTAACCCTAATGACGCCAGGGATAGCAAGCAAATGTAATATAACTGCCAATGATTTACATAAATATATGTGCCCTGCACGAAGCTCTTATCTTTAAAAATTTACAACCTCTTTTAAGTTCTGGGAGGAGCAATTCATCTACTTGTCACTTTGTGGTTGGTCGGTTGGTCGATCAGTCGGTCTGTACCTGGAAAATTGACCAAAAACGACCCCCTAAGTTTCCCATAAAATACCAAATTTTAATGTTCCCAAAAGAGCAAACCAAATAAATTAAATACTGTCACAAAAATTTGCTCCGTCAAAAAAAAAAAAATTCCACACAAATTCCTAAAAAATAAGTTGAACCCTCCCCGCCCCCCCTGTGACACCCAACAAAAATTTATACTGGTATAATGTCTGTCTGTTCTAAATACGGTAGACCATTCTGTAATCTAGTGCTAATAATTGTCGAATTTGAACAGCGCCCCCTATTGAAATATGGTACCAGGCCCCCCCCCCCCCCCCACCCCCAGTATTTTACCGAGGCCAAGTGTCCGGAAAAAAACCTGTGTACATTTTCAGGTTTTTTGCTGATGAAAACCCCCCCCCCCCCCCCCCCCCCCCACCCCCCCCCCCCCCCCCCCCGCGAAAATTCCTGGATCCGCCCCTGTTGACAATGAGAGTACAATGCAGGTACTCCTGCAAAGTAAAGGTGAACCAAGACCTAGCTCAGGTGTCCTGTCAGCTGCATATTCTGGGCTCACAAATTGCTTGTTCCCGAAAGTGGCTAATTGTAACAGCGCCCCCATTCAATAAAAAAACAAGTCAGGTGTGTTTACAAACCACAAATGCCCCGCAACCGTGACTGTTTCCATGACATAACACCACTCTAACATCAACTTACATGTACCTTGGTCAAATGGAACGTTCATTGACAGCATTAGTGTCTTCTGTAGGTTTTATATGAATTAATCCCTAATCCCTATGATCTAAGAATAAATACAAGATTTCTATTGTTTTAGCCACTGTGACCTTGACCCTTGACCTTTTGACCCCCAATGCGATAGGCTTCTTAGGATTGCCAAGGACAATCCACAAACCAAATTTGAAATTCATATGTAAAGTATTCTCAAGTTATCGCGCTGACAAAATTTCTATCGTTTCAGCCACTGTGACCTTGACCCTTGACCTTTTGGCCCCAAATGCAAAAGGCTTCTTAGAATTGCCAAGGACAATCCACAAACCAAATTTGAAGTTCATATGTAAAGTATTTCTCAAGTTATCGCGCTGACAACATTTCTATTGTTTCAGCCACTGTGACCTTGACCCTTGACCTTTCGGCCCCAAATGCAAAAGGCTTCTTAGGATTACCAAGGACAATCCACAAACCAAATTTGAAGTTCATATGTAAAGTATTTCTCAAGTTATCGCGCTGACAAAATTTCTATTGTTTCAGCAACTGTGACCTTGACCCTTGACCTTTTGGCCCCAAATGCAAAAGGCTTCTTAGAATTGCCAAGGACAATCCACAAACCAAATTTCAAGTTCATATGTAAAGTATTTCTCAAGTTATCGTGCTGACAAAAATTTCTATTGTTTCAGCCACTGTGACCTTGACCCTTGACCTTTCGGCCCCAAATGCAAAAGGCTTCTTAGGATTACCAAGGACAATCCACAAACCAAATTTGAAGTTCATATGTAAAGTATTTCTCAAGTTATCGCGCTGACAAGATTTGTCCGGACACACACACCCACACACAGTCGTTTTTATGCCCCGCGGCGAAGCCGAAGGGGCATACTGTTTCCGCCTTGTCCTTCCGTCCGTGGGTGGGTGGGTGGGTGGGTGGGTGGGTGGGTGGGTGGTGGGTGGGTGGGTGGGGGGTGTGTGGGGGGGTGGGTGGGTGGGTGGGTGGGTGGGTGGGTGGGTGGGTGGGGGGTGGGTGGGTGGGTGGGGGGTGGGTGGGTGGGTGGGTGGGTGTGTGTGTGTGTGTGTCCGGATAAATCTTGTCAGCGCGATAACTTGAGAAATACTTAACATGTGAACTTCAAATTTGGTTTGTGGATTGTTCTTGGTAATCCTAAGAAGCCTTTTGCATTTGGGGCCAAAAGGCCAAAGGTCAAGTTCACAGTGGCTAAAACAATAGAAATCTTGTCAGCGCGATAACTTGAGAAATACTTTACATGTGAACTTCAAATTTGGTTTGTGGATTGTTTTTGGCAATCCTAAGAAGCCTTTTGCATTTGGGCCAAAAGGCCAAAGGTCAAGTTCACAGTGGCTAAAACAATAGAAATCTTGTCAGCGCGATAACTTGAGAAATACTTTACATGTGAACTTCAAATTTGGTTTGTGGATTGTTTTTGGCAATCCTAAGAAGCCTTTTGCATTTGGGGCCAAAAGGCCAAAGGTCAAGTTCACAGTGGCTAAAACAATAGAAATCTTGTCAGCGTGATAACTTGAGAAATACTTTACATGTGAACTTCAAATTTGGTTTGTGGATTTCTCTTGGCAATCCTAAGAAGCCTATTGCATTTGGGGCCAAAAGGTCAATGGTCAAGTTCACAGTGGCTAAAACAATAGAAATCATGTATTTATTCTGAGATTATAGGGATTAGGGATTAATTCATATAAAACCTACAGAAGACACTAATGCTGTCAATGAATGTTCCATGTGACCAAGGTACATGTAAGTTGATGTTAAAAGAGTGGTGTTATGTCATGGGAACTGTCACGGTTGCGGGGCATTTGTGTTTGTAAACACACCTGACTTGTTTGCTATGCTTCCGAGGATTGGCTTTGTGTTTTCCTTTGTCCCTGTAATATAACACTCTCCATAGACTAAGCACACAAACCTGCGTTCGAGGACAATAGGCACCTTCCTTCGAGGATCAATGGCCCCTTTGTGCTCCTTTTGTTGTCTGTCCTCGGGCGTAATGCCATGCAGGAACACACCCACCCATCCACCCCACCCACCCACGGAAGGACAAGGCGGAAACAGTATGCCCCTTCGGCTTCGCCGCGGGGCATAATAAAATAAATTGCCAAAATAGCACCAAAACAGGTTTTGCATAGATCTTTTTTCTCCTGAACTGTTTAACTCTTCTCTTCCTTCTGCCCGCAATTGGCGTTGTATTTCTCCAGTTCTTCCAGGTAGCTGATGGGAGGCCAGCGGTTCTTGCTGACATACTTCAGGTTCTCCCCCTCCAGCGTCTTAAACTCCGCCCGCTGCTTGAAGGCCATGAAGTTACTTGAGATGAAATGAAGGCACCATGTGGCCAGCTGGGTTGCATTGTGCATCTGTCAAACAATGAACCATGATAACCTCAGTGTGTTATTTGTAACACAACAGAACTTGTAAAGTAAATAGAGATACTTTACCATCTTTCCACTTAAAATCAAGTTGTTTTGTATTTTGTTTCATTCATGAAAATGAAAGTCCTTTTTGCATTTCATCGATTGGCTTATGTCTTCTACTGGGCTTTAATTCCCAGAAAAATTCAACAATATTTTGTCAAGTTCCATTTAAAATTTACTTCGTTTCATGGAACCCACTGTGGTAGCTTCTCGAAAGTTTGACACGGTAAAAATTATTGAAATAGAAAAACACATTGGAAAATAGGAAAATTGGTCAAAGTGCGCTGCCTCGAGCCAGCCTCGACCGAATTCATCGAGTCCGTAAGGCTCCGGGGCCTTGCCTCAGAGGCAAGGCCGAGGCCATGAAAATTGGCCTCGAGGCCAAGGCCCGCCTCTCCTTTAGTCAAGTCCCACGCGCTTATCCGGACACGCGACACACCCAGGATGCTGGCACGTAAAAAGACTAGCATGAGCGGCGAGGTCGCGAGGGCCTTTACCATCTCATGGAGAGCGCTTATGTTTTTCTTTACATTTGTCTACCGATTTGGTAGACAAATTTTCATGCATAATGCATGACATGTTGTAAATGTGTGCGCGTTTTTAGAATGCGTGTGGCATGCGCGCTCGAGGGCAAGCGTGCATGTCATCACCTCAAATATGGCTTGTTGGTGGTGATTGGTTCATATATATCGGCATGCATGCATGCATGATTCATTTTACTTAAAAAAATGAATAATGATTAGCTCCAACGAG
Organism: Patiria miniata; assembly: GCF_015706575.1. Classification (NCBI taxonomy): domain Eukaryota; kingdom Metazoa; phylum Echinodermata; class Asteroidea; order Valvatida; family Asterinidae; genus Patiria; species Patiria miniata. Next base: position 503,665 of record NW_024037050.1, read on the forward strand.
AAGGTAAAGGCGCTCGTGGCTTCGCCACTCGACTGGTCTTTTTTGTGCCAGACTCTGGGGCACCACGCGTCCAGGTAGACACGCGTGCCTTGACTTAAGGCTAAGGCCGGCCTTGAGACCTCCAACACTGCTACAAAACAATCAGAGTGATGATATATCAGACAGTTCAAATAATTGTTTAGCAGGACAGACCACATACCTGAGCTGTGTGCAGCAGTCCAATGACATCCACATGTGCCTCCTCTATGCTGTTTGCCACAGCTACATCCACACCCTTGGTGATGTAAACTCACAGAGATTCTTCAGTCGTTCTTGGCCGTACCGATCGGCAGCTACCATGATGCCCACGGCATCTCCCTCCTCTATAGGGGCGTGGGTCAGTATACAGGTACTCCAAGAGGGCTAGGAAAACACTCCGGACTCACGTCTTCTATTCTGATCTACATATAATAACAATGCATTACGTTCACTTTCGATTTTTTCCCCTAAATTTTTAACAAACACAGCCATTATTATCTGCAAAAAGGTATCATCATCTTATTCATTTATGAAAACAATATTTAAAGTTACAATGTGCAAAGTGAACTGGAAATTGTTGGGAAATTTTGTATAATTTGTCAAGGGAATTTTACATGCAGCCTTACTTTAGGAACTGTTGCTAATGTAAGAAAGAAAAAATAAAATAAGGGCTAAAGTGATATTCCAGGGCTTCCCCCTTAATTGGAATCTTAATCTTTTTCAAGAAGCACAAAAAAATATCACCTCTTCTTTGTTGCTTTCTGTGAAGACGCCGCTAAACATTCGGGCCATTATTTCGCGCAGCGGGATGTAAGCAATATCTTGTGCGCAAAGAATGTCTGGTCTGTGTGAAGACAAAAACCCCAGTCATTTCCTTGAGTGAAGTTGTCATACATGTATCTTGTGGTAAAATGACATCACACGTAATTTGAAAGATACAAACACATACATGTAAATTAGTACTTGATTAACATTATATTAAAAAGGTATACGTAGCAATATATGCGACAGAGGGAACCAGAATCTCAGGAATTCTTTTGAGATATCTGGGGGTGTGCTAGGTAATAATAGTCTAGGGTGTGTATATGGTATAGGGATGTGGAGGGGGGGGGGGGGGGGGGGGGTGTACTCCTCTGCCACATATCGTGCTGGGTATATAAAAAGGTATTGACTAGTTCTGGGCAGTATGGGCTTTGTGCACAAGTAGCCCTTCAACGGCCAGAAATGAGAGTTGGGGGAGACCTAGACTGGTTCAGGGTCCTTCATTGAGAACTTTGAATGTATCAATACCCATGCAGTGTTGACCCACTCTGACGGGAGACTGGGGCTTACCACACTGAGGCACTGCAAACAAGGGTCGTGCCGAGGGAGATCGACTCCCGGTATTCCAGGGTGCGTAGACTGGGGTGTAATCGGATGGTTTCATGCCCCCGGTGCATGGGCAAATTCAGCTTGGGGGCGCCTCGTGAGGGAGGCGGCCCCCATTGCATTTCCTCTCACATCAGGGGGTAGCATCTCGTTGGCCCGACACTTGTGTTGGTGTTAAATACGTGGGGTGTCTCGGGTCAAAGCTCTGCACCTGTCTCACTGATTGGCGCAACTGAGCAGCGTTCCGAAAGGAATGGAGCATCCATTGCACCTCTGACTACGGCACGGTGCTGTTCCCCAAGGGGCCTGGCATAAGGTGTACTGGCGGGAAGATTGTGGCATGTCCCCAGACGAAACCCCGCACCAACCGCATCGGCAGGGGAGACTTGGCAGCGTTCCGAATGGAACGAAACGTCTGTTGCGCCGCCATCTACAGCATGGGGGGGGGGGGGGGGGGGCTCCCGGGGGGACTGCGCATGCGTGGTGTCGGTGCGGACAATGCATGGTATGTGACTGACGCCCGCTCTGGCCTACTATACCCGCTTTATTACCCTCCACATTTTTCCCCAGGAGAGATTCAGACCCCAGAGACCCAGCAACCCGCCCCCCTTTCCTGGGCAAAAACTCCATTGACTATGAGCGAAAAAGGACTCTAATTCGTCCACCGTGATGAACGTTTTGCTTGACATCTCACTAGGTTGGCCTACAGTTTGCGAGACCTTGATCCAGCCTGCGTCCCCGCTGTGTGGTGAGTTGGACACCAGACTGACTCGACCTGGTGTATTCATGGTGAAAAACACTCAAAAGATTTACCTGTTTTTCCTTCGTCAAACGTGCCAGGGCTGCCACCAATAAAACGTCGACCGAATCCTGGGTCCTTACACACGAGACAGGGGAATCACAGACGCAATTCGCAGGTTCTCAAGGCTCTGGGACGTTTATTTCCTCACACTTTTTACTCAACCGGCTCTCTTCTTTAAGCTCATAACACAACAAGCTGCTTTATCTAAGAAAACCCTACTGAGTTGGCGCCGCCCGGCAACGAGTCTCCCTGGCCGACCAGAAGGGGCTACACTGCATGGCTCAACCACTCCCCTCTGCCGGCTGGCAATTAGTTTTACTTTGTAAACTTTTACATGTTTGTTTAAGACATGGAAATGGCAAGGGAGAAAGGGACTAAGAAAGGAATCATACAATCATGATAATGTACCTTCGACTTTGAATCTGATATCGGACAATTCCTGACTGTTGAGGAACAACTGCTTGGCTCTCTGTCCTGTCTGGTCATTCAGGAAAGTCCCGATGCTGGGATTCAGAAACTCCGCTACAGTCTGTAAGTTCTTGATGACACTATCAAGCATGGGCAAACAGAATGTGCTGGATGCCATCTGTAAAGCCACTATGTCCTCTGCACTTGCTCCCTCTGGGATGTTGGGTAGACCTTCATATCAGCGAGGGTGTAAAAACAGGAGGGGAGAAATGCTAATTGGTAAGGGAGCTTCTTAATCTTTAGAATGTTTGAAAATGTTCTGTAGGGGAACAGCAGGTTCAAATAAGAAACGTACAGTGTTTTCATTTGGAACAATTCCCATGGTGTTTCCGATCTGTGATGTTCTCAAATTGGGCCCAATTTCATGAAGTGGCAAACATGCAACAGACAGTTAACAGTAAGAGTCTTGCCATTACCTGTGTAGAGAAATTCCAAGACATGGCGGAAGGTCTTGTAGGAGATGTCTTCACTGATTGTAACCTGGGTCTTTGGTTTCTCACACAAGCCACCATCTGAGGTCACTACATCAAGGATACCAGCTAGACCGGTGATCTTGCCCTGCCCTCGTTAATGTCCTCCCAGGTAAAATTCCACACTTTAGAGCTGCTTCCTGTATCCTTACAAGAAAGGCAACAAACGACATACTATTCAAAAATATAAAACATAACCTTCATTTTGTGAGCTATAAAACATTTGTATGGGCTATGTAAAACAAGTACCCCATCAATGGCAAGACAGGGAGAGTCGGGTGGAGACCACTGGGCGAGACATTTGGACGCCTAACACTCATGCGAAGACGCTATATATTGTGCACACATTCAGAATGAAATAAGTCGTGTCAACTTCACGTGAGACGCGCTCTAACCAGTAACTGAAGGCAGTTTGTCCCATCCATGGGGCTCTCAAAAGTGGTAAAAAAGCGCTCTCTCTTCTTCCTGCATTGGAGCCCATATTCGTTTGAGTTTTTACAGAAATGTACATGGTGGTCTTGTAAATTTGAAATTTGTTATGCAATATTTGAACTGTAGTCATTGGAACTGTAGGCAAATATTTGGTCTGAATTCGGCCTTATTTTGAAATCATCCAGATCTGTTATAATCAAATGGGGGGGGGGGTATTATGGCAGCATTTGTGTTCATATACAGAGGTAGATTTTGGAGGATTCAAGAAAGGTTTCTAACAAAAAAGGGTTCAGAGATGAAACACAGCAAACCTGGTCTGGCGGTTTCAGGCCAAAGACAACGCAGAAGAAGTTGGATGCACTACACAGCATCACTTTGTGAGCCAAGATGCTCTTCCCTTCAACGATGAAAGTGACGTCAGAGTAAGATGGCTGCTCCAACGCCTTGCCTAAGTCTCCTGCAATTGTTGATGTCTGGATTTCAATCCGCGGGGCTTCATCTTGAGATGATAAGACGTATATACACAAAGAAATGTATTTAATCATGAAATATGACAAGCACAGCAGGGAGCATTTCAGAGGGTATCGGACGACAAGTAACCAGAGTTATACATAAAAGATGTTCTTTTATGTAATCCAGGTTCCAGAATTCCAAAATCGCTTTAAAAAGTTTGACCCTACACCATCTGCTCCCTTTAATTTCTTGTTTATTTCCGATTCGTGTATTTTTTCTGATGCACTGTTTTCATGATTTTCCAGTATTTGAAAGAAAAAAACTCTCAGCTTTTATCTGATATCCAAAACAAAACATAAAAATTAACAGATCACATTTTTGAAAACAAGTGAAGGACATATGTCGAAAAGTATTCTATGCGCGCTCAAGATTTTTTTTTTACCAACAATAGCAAAATGCTATGTCACCAATGAAATGGACCAAGGGTGAATTTGTACAGGCCCACAGCAAAAGTTCAGGCAATGCTGAATGGAGGTCAACAGTTGACATTGCTAACAACTCTTCTTATGGTACTTGCTGTTCTCACCTAGTGGGGGTTTCTCAGGTGGGAGTTGCTCAGGCGGGCGGGCTTTCTGCTTCCTTCTCCCAAAACCTTTCTTCTTCTGTGGCTTGCTTACCTCATCAGCGATGTAAACCTGTCAAGGAGAAGGAATTCCTCATCACTGAATGGAAAACGACAATCTGGACTCTAAAACCCTAGTAGTATTCCTATGATGTACTGTAAACGAAATGCATTGTTCCTCCACAATCCATTGTGGGTGGCATGGATGGCTGGGTGATAAAGTGCTCTCCCTCTCATCACCACTGTGGCCCGGGTTTCGATTCCCGGCTCGGGTCATATGTGAGTAGAGTGGGGCTTTGATTCTCCATATTCTCCCGATTCCCTCCCGCTGCAAAAATAATCGCTTTCGATCTCTAGCTGTGCTCAGTGGTTGTGTGGCGGCAGCCCAAGGCTTTACATGCCTTCAGCTTGACCACGTTTTAGCTGCGTCCTTCACAATTCAGCTTTCCCAGCTGCGAGTCAGGATGATTAGCCCCTGAAATTATTATTATTATTAAATATGCAGTATGCAGTCTTTGTTCTTAAACAAGGGGAAAATAAGTAAAGTGTGATCTGCATTAATATTCTCAGCACACCAAGCTAAATACACCAAAATGCCAAGAAACTGTACTATGTATGGATTTCAACCGATTTTTTTTTAATTTCATCTTCAAGGATTCAGAGTACTCACTGCCTTCTCAAAGCAATCCTTTAGGTTCATGTTCAGCAACCCTGTCATCTCAGTGTATCCCACGTTGTGTTTCTTGGCCACCTTCAAGCCTTCATCATATGAGAGACAATGCGTCTCCGATGGCACTCCAAGGATAATCTGTAGAACAAAAAATAACAAAATAAAAACTTCAACAAAATGCTTTGCTTGCTTGTGAAAACGATTATGGCAAAATTTCTCACCAACTTACACATGCCACCCATGCCACCCTGAAGGTCTTGAAGGAATGGTCCTGAAGCATTATGTGAAGCAGGGTCAGTGATGGATTTTGGTGGACTTGGTCCAGCCTCACGCAGGCATGTACCAGTGAGTCAGTATTTCAAAGTCCTAAATTCACACTACACCAGCACAGTTGCTTGAACTACCTTTTGCGCCTCATCATCATGCAGCCAGCGCAACAGGCGCGCCAATCTCCCATACGAGGAGTTGTTTACGAGAAGTCCTCACCATTGCATAGCCAGAGGGGATTTGTGTTTTAAAAATAGCATTTGTTTTGACTTTTGGACCGAAAAGTTGATTTATTTTTTACAGAAAAGGTATTTTTGGCTCGATTAATTATCAGTATCCATCCAGACTCCAACTTCTTAAACGAGTGTGTTGAAACCCCGCCAAGCACACATTTATTACCTTATTGTTATCAATGTCATTTTACTGGTTAGTATCACGTTCTTAGCTGATTTGTGCCTTGCATGTAAACCTTACAAAAGCCTAAATGTAAGCTGTTTTTTTTTGCGGTGCACTTGCCTATCTTGGTTGCAACTAGAAGGATTGGAATGTCAGGCATGGCATGGCGGATCTCTGGAATCCATCGAGATTCAACATTCGCCAAGGAAGACTTGCACCGAACAGAGAAATACAGATGAAAGACATCGACTTCCTCATGGTTAGGACCACAGTAACCAATCTGGAAAAAGACAACATGTGACACCTTGATTGAAAAATGTTGTTATATGACCACTACCCCATCCAATTGGTGATTCTTTTTAAAATTGATACTGATATCGAGCAACTGTTACAGGCTTTCAAAGCAGACCCAGGTGAAGAAGTAAAGGAACAGTAGGATCAAAATTTCCATAAAAGAAAAGAAAAAAAAGTAGAACTTTATTCAGAGAACAATCAGGACTTTTGAGGGTTTTCAGGGTAGTACTAGTTTTCATTGATACGTCCACACATCATATGCCTCATTTAGCAGGCAGTTCTGTACTCACAACACTTGTATTCCATCCTAATCTAAGCTCTTGGAAGTACAATGTACAGTTGCAGAGTTCCTGTGCCAAAGCCCTTTATTGTAGGCTTGCCGCGGTTCCGGCGGTTCCCCAGTTTCTAACCGTTCCAATATGGGAACCAGAACCGCGAGTCAAATATTTTCAAGAACCCGGTACCCGCTATTGTCGGTTCCGGGCCCTAAAGAATCGGTTTCCAGATTAAATTACCTATTTTCTGTGCACAAAATCCAAAGACGAGAATCGGCTCCACAGAAAATCAATCGCGGAGGCCCGGGACATTCACTCTGGCCGGCTAGTCAAAACAATATTTCACGAGTCGGAGATAAACAGCTCAACATAGCCCTTTTAGTTTAGTTTGCAGTCGGCCACGAGGCGTGCATATAGAGCATTGAACCCATACTGGCCCTGTACGATGGATAATAAACGTGCATGGGGCGTGGCCAGACCATTTGGGTTACTTGGACAAGCAGTGAAGTGTTTTTAAATACGGACTCAGATGAGGGAATGCACATGTCATGCATAGATAATTAGGGAAAGGACCGATCACGTGAGAGGTTTAACCAACCAATAAAACGAACAAGGAGTCTGATTTTCACAGGAATCCCAGTTTATGCTCTGGAATCGACTCTGATTGACCGGGCTCTGAGTGCCGCGGGAATCGGCTCTGCGGACCCGTACCTGGGTAACGCGTGCATGTATAGGCCTATTATGTACAAAGTAGTCGGCTCCAATCGAGTCACGTATACCGTTGCATGAAAATGAATTAATCCTTCGCTTTGGTTGATCGGTGCCTTTTGCACATGGTTAAAAATGAAATGTCGCTGCAGTTACGCACTAAACACGTGGGCTGCAAGATAATAATACTCATGTTCATTGTTCATGCACCTTAAGCCTGTGAGATCCGGAGTCCGTACCGTCCGATCCATGACTTGTTCATTTCGGAGCCGGGTATTTTTTACCCGGGTCCATCAGAGCCGATTCCAGCACTCGACCGATTCCACACTACAGTACATGTAGTTGTGCAATGTACACTGAAAGCAGGGTACCAGTGTACGTGTATGTGATTTGTGAAGTGAATCATTGTATTCTCGGCGGCATTGCAGTCGTCGCGATAAATAAAATCATAGGCAAGGAACAGAGAATAAAGTAATAAACCCTAAGCTTGCTTTCAAAAATAGTTTCACAGGAAAAAAAATTCATGATTAGAAACCAAATACGTAGTGGAATATTCATGTATTCCACATCGAAATCCACAGAACACGGACCTCACAAGTTGACACCGTTATTCTTTACATGTTATCTCAAGAGCTTCTGTTTTTCATTGAATTTTTGGGAGCCGATTCTTACTCAGAACCGGTTCTTTTTTGAGACCGGAACCAACCGGCTCCAGAAAGATTAGAACCGCCCAAAACCTACTTTATTGTGTGATTTACATATGACAGTGTGTAACACTGTTATGAAAAATATTGAATGAGATTTCATTTTTCGGAGTTGTGGGACAAAAAAGTAGGGAAAAATAGCAAATAGTAGGAATTTCAAGAAAAAAGTAGAAAAAGTATGGTTGACCACAGAAGCCCAATGATTTAAGTGTAACATGGTACAGTGAAACATACGTACAGTAGCTGTTGTTTATTAGGGGCAATTCCGTGGTAACAGTTGTTACATTTAGAGGGGTCTTCTGTCAACTCTGTGCTATTCTTTTTTTAAAGTCAAGGCATTAAGGGTGACCTTTTCTCACAGAAGACAAGTTCTTTAAAAACTTACAGCAGGACTGTTCTAAACAGAACAAAAAACTACTTAGCAAGTTGATAATAAGCAGGACAAGTTCTTCTCAGAACTAATATCTTCTAAGCAGTAGTTATTACCACATGGTGTTACCGCAAAACCGAAACGATAGAAGATTGCTTGGAAACAAGTATCTGAACTACAAAAAAAGAACTACAAAAAGGGCCGATGGAATAAACTTTTTTACCAGTAACTGACGTTACAAAGGACAAGGCAAAATATCCCCCCTCCCTCACCAAGGTGTTGGCCGATTCTACTGGCGAATACTTACCAGTAGAGTAGAACTACATATTGCATTATTCCCTAGATAGCGCTATACGCTAAGATTTATTACCCACAGTACCTTACGGCCACCCCCGCATACTTTCTCTTTTCTCGAGCCCCCCGCCATACTTTCTCTTTTCTCGAGCCCACCCGCCATACTTTCTCTTTCTCTCGAGCCCACCCGCCATACTTTCTCTTTTCTCGAGCCCACCCGCCATACTTCCTCTTTTTCTCGAGCCCACCCGCCATACTTCTCTTTTCTCGGCCCCCCGAGCCCACCCCGCCATACTTCCTCTTTTCTCGAGCCCACCCGCCATACTTTCTCTTTTCTCGAGCCCACCCGCCATACTTCCTCTTTTCTCGAGCTTAAGGTGGGTAAGTCAACGCGTCTTAAGGTGCGCAGTTCACTGAGAACTGCCTGAAGTGAGTTGCCCAGACAGTGAAAGGCAGAGTCTAGCATGTCAGCTGGGATGGTGGAATCGGTTTGACACCCCTGGAGTATTAAGTATTCAGACAGTAGGAGCGAAAATGCTGTATGGGTTATACCCAAACAAGTGGCGTTGTCAATGTTTTGAAGCGCCTTCTCATTGCAGTTCTGGGCAGCATCCGGTAATAAGGACGTAGTCGAAGCCCAATGACCAGAGGCCGAGGCAAGTTTATCACGCACGTCGTCAGCAACAGTAGGCGTGGTAAGGTACTGGGTCGTCTCGTCTGCCAGGAAGGAGTACAAACTCGGGCGGCCCAGTAGGACGACACAGACACAGACTGGATCCGTTGAGAAAAAAAATGATCGAAGGAAACCGCTGGGATGGGATCAGGTTTGAATAGTGAGTCAGGGCCGTTAGTCGTTTGAACGATCTGGCTCGGGGCTAGACGTTGTTATGGTTGTTATGGTTTTACCAGGCGATAAAGCGTGGTCATGGAGGCTTGCATAGTCGTGTCCTCTTCTTGTTCGACCTCATGAGGCAACTGAAAGAGGCAACCTCTGGGTTCCTGGCGGAAGTTCATACGGCAAGTCCATAGAAGCGCCCAGGGAACTCGGGCCGAATACAGACACGACGACTGGAGAGTCCGGTCGACGGGATATCGTGTGGGGTATGCGAGGGTTTGGAGGCGGCCGAGGCTGATAAGGGGGCAATGAGCCCTGATCAGCCCGCGATAGTCTTTTTGGAGAAGGCTAACAAGGTTTCAGACAAGTCCTCATCCTTATGAGAGGATTTATGATGTTTGTAGCCGACAGAGCTATCAGTGGACATATCTGTCGACTTGGCGTTTCTTCTTGTTTTTCCAAGGAGAAGAATCAGCTTCAGATTGTAGATGGACCCCAGAGGCAGCCGGGAACACTGATGTTAATGGACCACTCAGAGAAACCAAATGCTGGGGTGAGAGAAGTTGAATCACTGTCCAAGCAGGCGGGGCCCTTGCACCCCGGATCGCCGGGTATTGGGGCTGTGGATATGGCCGATGAGTAGGCCTTACATCTTTGAATTAATACAAGTTTGACATGATACTATCGTTATAATCCCTCTCTCAAAAGTTTAGATATTGACATATTATCATATTTTGAAAACTAACATTTTATTGAAAATATTATGTGTAGATTTCATGTCAACAATTTGTTTATAGTTGGGACTCGAAATTGGTATTTTTTACCTATACAATTTTGCTGCTAGAAGTAACGGTGGATGGGTGAATGGAAATGGCCGGGGGGCGAGGCAGGAGGATGACTCACGGTATGTGGAAGATGTAATTGATCGTGGCAAAATCCAACCGGGATCATGGTAGTTGATGGTGACATTGGGGGTGAGTTGTCTTGCAGCCGAGTTGCGCTGTTCTAACCAATCAGCGCCCATGCA